>NW_001884552.1:1126469-1352142 GCF_000146915.1 Parastagonospora nodorum SN15
AGTGCGGATCCGACGGCACCCTCGTCATGTGCGACCACTGGTAGTTTCAACTTTCTTCACAATTATGATACTACTCTTAGCAGTTTGTCTTCGGTAAGGAATTCAAAGCTAGGTGAAATGCTCGTTGCGGCCATGTGTGTCTCCTTTAGCAGACTGGCCGCTCAATGCCCTCAAGGCTTGACCTGTCAAGTCGCACTCTCTAACCTCAGCGCTTCCTCTCGCGGTTCTCCTTTTCACTATCGTCGCCACACTCCTTCTCGTCTCGATTTCTCTCATCATTACCGGTGTGCTTCTGTGTAGGTCTTTCTTGGTCAACTTTCTCCTGTACAAGCATAGCCGGCAAGACTCCACTCGCGATGGGATCAAGATCAGATGGTGCGCACGTGGCTGGAGATGTGTATGGTCCTGTACTGTCTGATCCCGAGCTCAGTTGATCCGCCTTCTTCTCGGCCCATGCAATCGCTCCATCAAAGACCGTCTTCACGCCATGGACTACCTCTTCAACGACTTCCGCTGCGGAGTGTATACCGTCAGTTCTCTGTCCAAAGGGAGTTGACGCCTGCTTGGGTGTATTCGTAGGTTCTCCTGGTCCCTCTGACTGTAAAGTGTTAGTAGGATCAGAGAGGCCTGCGTGCTCACTGACAGTCTCTGTTTTCGAAGGAGCCCCGTCAAGTTGCGCTGTGTCGGCACTGGAATGTGGAGTTGTGGCAGCCTCGAGTGCGCTTGGCCTCATTGTTCGTCCGGCTATAGCCTCCAACGCTTCAGGCTTCATTAAAATTCCGTCGAAAGATGATATTGCAGCGTCAGCGATGATGCGAATCCGGAAGTTGAATATCCGTTCCGCGCTCACAGTTGTTACAGATCGCAAGCTTTGTCTCACGTTTGGTAGCTATTACTAGTGTTCTTGCCGAGCAGTTTGTACCTGCGTGTAACAAGAGACGTCATAGGTAAACAAACGAATATCGAAGCTACGATTATACGTGTCCTTCTTCAGGCTGTTTCCCGATCCTATTCAGCGACATTTAGTGCAGGCACCCGGACGCTCTCAAACATGTATCTGCTGCGCCACCGATACAGCTGTCATGTGCTGCTACAAGCAATATACTTTCATTGCGAACACGCTCGCCCTCACGTCTCATTGTAATATCCCAGACATGATTCTACCTGAGCATCGGTCCAAGGCATTGTCGCAACCAACCACAATCCCAACGTATCGATACTACCTGGATACGGTGCGAGCGTCGCAGCTGTACTGTGTACTCCTAATCCTCCACGATCACCAACCGGCTGAATTGCTCTTGTCAACAGGCTTCACCCGAATGGAAATGCGAACTCTGCAGCACTCGCGTCGCTGCTCAAATGCCGGAGCTCTGCTGACTTAGAAACACCAAGATATTATAGTCAGAGTGATGTTTCCACCGGTTATTTGCGGTAGCGAGACACTGTTCGCGCAACGAGGCTGGATCCGTTGCGATCTGCAACCACCCGGCAAGGTCGAAGACGAGCCAAATACTTTGGTGCGATGCGTGATTCGGGCCAAGTGGCTTGCGATGTAGATCTAAGGGTCTCGCACAATTTCAATGCTGAGGAAGCCACCTGATGCTTCGCCGGAGTTCCGTGGTCCTATTGAGCCTGCCTTAGATGCAAAACACAGCTAGACATTAGTTTGGCCATGCTCTGGTTGAGATCAGCCGACTCAGAATACGATCAAAACGATAAGCGGTGAATACCCGACATGTGCCACGATGCGCATCATCCAGTGTTCCCACACCAAGCACGTTCGATGCAGCCAGACTGCATGGCGCTCAATCCAACCACCAATCCGGCTACAGCTATGATTGGCTGCCAGGACTGCAACCGCACCCCATTCTTTCTTGCTTCCATCAACCTTCTATGACAGGGGAAACCCCTGCAGTTGATATGACCCGCGGCGAGGACGTGAGCAACCGCCAATCATAAAATACATCGGTCGCTCCACAGCTTGGCCGCAATATATATACACGCTGTCGGTGCTTCACTGACGCATTGTCAATTGTCAGAAGATACCGTCGATGCAGGTCCACTACCGCCGTACGCTGAACGCTCCTGACGCTGGACCCTTCGCACCATGGAGATGACCGTATCGTTGTTGCTGGCATTTTGGCTGATTTTAGCCTGTTACGTGCGGCTCGAATGTATGCAAGTGGCAGGTAGTCGAATCCACTGCCGCGCTATCCTGACGGACTTGCCGTGTTGCTCCTAAGTATTTGATCATTTCCAAATCCCAGAGCTCGTGCCTGCTGCGTGTTGTTCTGTAAGCAGATCAACTCTCCACGCACTATCGGTCTCTGGATGCTGCCGCCGCCGTAATAGGCCGTCAAAGTTGCCCCCAGCTGTTCCATACGTAGGATTGGAGGCAATTTGCTGACGGGTACGCGAAGGCGTCGTCAGAGTCACGAACCTGGCGACCTTGTCGACCATCCACTCGAGACCCCTGTAGCCCGCATCTGGCGCCTTTTTTAATTGTCTGGAGGCAGTGTGGAGTGCTTCAAGCCCCATGCCATCCCCGCATTCGCATCCTTCATCTCGCAAACGCGATGTGAGGACTTCGTGGAGCTAAGGGAGGCGACATTGTGGGCGCGATATATTCGATGCTAGTGTCCCCGTCGCCTGGTGAGCTCATCTTCCTCTACCCTGCGACGCCTGAGTCTACACCTTTCGCTGCCTCTACATAACCAACATCGCGTCGATATCGTGGCTGCACCACTGCACACGCCGCAAAGTTCGAGTGCAGCGTGCCCTGGCTGCTTTCTATCTGTCCACCAATCATGGCGGGCATTACGGCCTTCTCCAGAAGTTAGTCCCGTGTCAGCGGCAACCACCAATGGACAGTTCCCGCGAGACTCTTTCTGCCTTAATCTTTCCACTTTGCCGGACGCAGGCAATTTCATGCTCAAGTCTGCACTCAGATCTCCCCATCTTCTTGAATCGCCGAATGGCCTCTTCTCTCCTCGCGGCGGCTTGACCAATCCGTTCAAGAAACGACCCCGCAACATGTCTCAATCCTCGGGCACGGATCGTGAGATGTCGAGTGATCTTACCCCACCTGCACAATCGAACGGCACAGCACCAACAAGCAACGGTGCCAATGGCACTCACTCAGAACCACGCCCGTCGACGAAAAAGAGGCCAAGCACCGACACGATAGACTATCCGCGGCGACGCGCGACCATAGCTGTAAGCTCCTTCTTTGGGCAGTGATCTCCCACAGCCATGTCCTGACAGCTTCTAGTGCGAGATATGTCGATCGAGGAAGTCGCGTTGTGACGGTTCAAGGCCGAAGTGCAGGCTTTGCACAGAGCTGAACGCAGAATGCATCTACCGTGAGCCAGGCATCAAACTGGATGCAGGCGACAAGTTGATTCTGGAGCATCTTAACCGCATCGAGGGCCTCTTGCAAACAAGCATCACGAGTGGATTTTCCCTGTCCTCGCATTCGCCGGCTGTAAGCAACACCACGAGCGAGGATTTCCTGGCGCGAAGCTCCGGCACTATTCCCCACTTGGGCATGGTCCAGCCCATCAACGGCATCGGCACGTGGACTAACCATCCCTCGAACATCTCCACGATGCCGAAGACGCACAACACCGCGGCCTTGAATCTGCTCGCCTCGCCGATGATTCGGGAATTGGTGTCTCGTCAATACGATGCGAAGATCCTTCTCCAGCTAGAAATGACGCGGGAACCTGTTAGTTTTAGCAGCTCGCGAGGTCTCGATCTGTCGAACACGGGGACCTATGTCCAAGCGTACTTTGAAAGAGTGAACGTTTTCTATGCATGCGTTAATCCGTATACATGGAGCAATCATTACCAAACCGCGCTGGCGCATGGATTTCGTGACGGGCCCGAAAGCTGCATTGTTCTGCTGGTGTTGGCCCTTGGACATGCTGGTAGTACCGGAAGCATAACACAGCAAAACCCCGAGAAAGAGCCTCCAGGCCTAGCATACTTCGCTGCTGCATGGTCGCTTCTGCCTACTGTGATGACGAGGAACAATATGGTTGCAGCGCAGTGTCAAATCTTGGCCGCGGCATACTTGGTCTATCTAGTGCGACCAGTAGAAGCATGGAACGTGTTATCAGGCGCCAGCATGAAATTACAATTGCTGCTGAGTGCACCTGGAAGGGTATCTCCAGCGGAAGAGGAGCTGGGCAAACGTGTCTACTGGAATGCTGTCATGATCGAGAGGTAGGCTCAATCCACCCACGAGGAAACACGCGCTGACATTCTCATCTAGTGACCTATTGGCCGAGCTCGATCTTCCACACTCGGGTATTGCACAATTCGAAGAAGGCTTCTCATTACCAACCGGTTTTGAAGACCTGGGAATGGAGGTAGTGGGCCGTGACGAGCTGTGGTATTTTCTTGCAGAGATTGCACTACGAAGATTGCTCAACCGAGTCAGCTCTATGCTCTACATTCGGACCACGCCGTATTCAAAGGGACCAGCTGCCACATCGGTAGCACAACTAGACCCACTGGTCGTTGAGCTTGACTATCAGCTGAACCAGTGGTATGCCGGACTGCCACAGGCAATGCAGTTCCCCCTAGACAGGGTCCCGTTACAAAATCCTGTGCAGACTGTCTTAAGACTACGGTACTTTGCCTGCCGCACGATTATATTCCGCCCATACGTACTCCTTGTCCTACAAGACGAGACCCTGGCCCTCGACTCCAGTGTGCAAGACAACTGCCACAAATGCTTGGAGGCATGCGTACGTCAACTGGAATACATAACAGCGCATCATGCAGGACATCTCCCTTACCTGTTCCAAGGTGCTCTGTCGTAAGTCTGTTCACCAGATAAAAGTGTCGTAGCTAACCATCTCCTAGTATAATCTCTCAAACTTTGCTCATAATGGGCGCAACCATGACAGCATCGCTGTCGCAACTGCTTCCACCACCATCTACAATGGACGACATCATCAACAACGTCGTTCTCGAGATGGAACGATACGCCCACCTCGCACCAAGCCTGCGTCTTTCGGCCGAGATAATTCGAGAGGCCGAGGGAAAGCGCCAGATGTGGCTACGCACAGCTGGACTGAAGTTTGAACCATGATTACATGGCCACTTTGAACCTTTCGCAACAGTTGCTTGAGCGCGATGGAAGATGCCCAACAACAACGAGTATGCTGGAACGCTTCTGAAAACTCTCTCTGAGCGTATCGCGCGAGCAGACCTGAATTGCCAGTGATCACTACCGGCTCCGGCGCACATCAGACGCCATCATTTACGCAATGTAAGCGGCGACTCGGTCAACCTCACAGTTGGGGTTGGCGCACAGACCTGTCCCCATCATGCTGCATCGCAGCGTCTCTGAAGTCTGGCTAAGATCAGCCATGTGACTTACCAAGACAACGTCGACCGAGATTCTGGACGCAGGATGCAGAGACTTGCTGTTTTCTGCCACCAAGCCAAGCACACTACGCGGTTGGCAATCTTGCTTACAGAGTGGGAACATCACCAGGATTAACCGGATAATCCTGCCATTTATCGTACCCTTGTATGTATTCTCTTGGCTCCAGCTTAGCTCCACGGGAGGACCAGAACAGCACTTCTTCTTGGATCGCGATGAAATCGACTGAACGTTGGTGCGATGCCGATTGGACGAGATTGTCTTGTGAGTCTACTCTTATGTGGTCTGCACCAAACACCATTTGAGCCTCTCGATGATATCCGAACAACTATGGGGCGAAGAACAATATTTTGGTACTTGGTCGAAGCGTTACGAGCGGTACGGGACGTTTTATGGATCGTCGTCCCCATGCGATGCTGGTACATCGTCCCGTGACGATCCACAGCCACACTGAGGCGATCATGATACCAAAGACTTAGATATAGAGGATAGTAAGCTCGTCACACCATATCCTCACCTATTCATTGACTAGATTTGATATTTTGTTCTCGGGTTCCACATACACATTACGCTGAAGAGGCACACGCCGGCATTGCAGCAATAAGCGCGCAAGGGCGGCTCCACGTAATATAAATCCGATATTAATGATGTCTGAAGGCCCGATAGCGGTCATGCACCCCACAGGTTCAGACTTCACCCGTATTTGTCCCGAATCCTGATACTCTTCTAGAATGTTTCAAATTTCGGACTTCTGCCTCTAGAAGCGCTGGTATGAGATGTTGGCGGAGAGATTTTCGAGAAGGTTTATATATGCGCCGCTGGTGCGAGATGAAGCCATGGAACGTGAAACGATGAGATTTATGATCTTGCCAAATACCTACATACACCCGTGTGACAAGACTAGATAATTTACAATGCTTTCTGGAATGAGTCAAATCACAGCATTGTAAACTTTCAATACTGTCTGTGAGCGTGTCTCCCAAACTACCCTATTTCGCCAATGAACAGTGCCTGTGTGATAGACGTCAATACCTGCATGGCACAAGTCAGCCCTCCGCTGACGAGCAGCTGCATCCCGCATCCTTCATTTGCCAATGCTTTAGCGCCACCGATGAGGCAGCGTGACGCCTTCTATCACATCTTTTCGAAGCCTCGTCGAGGACCAAGTGGTGGACCCCGCCATCACGGATGCACTGCGCGGACAGCCGTCACCAGGAGCGCCATCACATTGACACGACAACAAAAATCGCGACAAGTCGACCCGGAGAGCAGATAGCCCGGGCTCCATTACTGCGGGGTCATTGGCACAGCCGCTTGAACGGTGCAGTATCTGCGCGCATGATCATGACTCGCTAGGAGGCGCTGAAAATGGAATATTACACAGCATATCGCACGCTCAGCGACACCGCGAGTAGGTTGCATGTCAACACGAAACAGAAGCGATGTTCGGCAGTTCTCTAGATTCCCAGGTCTGGGTAAGGGTCGCACGAGCATGCTCCAGGGCTATCACCCTTGATAAATCACTGCACCCGGTAGGTCTGGGGTGGAATGAGTTAGCGCTTAAGACAGCGATTTAATACATGGGATGGAGGTTTGGAAGGGCTTCTAGAAAGATCATGCATACTAGCGGTAGTGGAGATGAGCTGACCAGATTCTGGTTAGCGAGCTGCAGCTGCACCAAGTCACATGGCTTGAAGGATGCAGAGGCGGGACTTGGTATACTAGCGCCAGGCCTATGCTGCCTGCGGACTGAAATTTGAGGTCGGCGACCCAGAGTTGAGTCGTGACTGCGTCCAAAGATGGCTGCGAGCTTATACACAAGCACGGAAGACACCTACATCCAGCGTAGGGTCGCTTTGATAGACTTGCGTTTGTAGCAGACTTATTAGGTTGATCCATTCATGATGTAATGCTACGTTGGATCTTTACTCTGCATTGGTGGGACTGGCTGCTTCAACTGACAACTCAATGGTTCCATGCTCATTACGTCGGTTGGCTGCCTTTGTGCAATGACAGAGTCCACTAATCTTTTCTTTGAAACGTTGACCGGGCGGGAATAACCGCCACTATGTGGCTGTAGTTGTCCTTCCGTGCCGACATCATTGCGCCGCTGCAGGTACCCGCGTACAATGCTCCAGAAGACAGACCGGGAACAACCTCGTTCGTACTCCAGACATAACGCCATGCATGGGGAGAACGGACCTCGTAGCCGGGCGAAACAGAGGTAAGCGTTTCCGCTACTTGTATCTTGACACCACCTTCCTACGTTTCTCGAAAGCATCACCAGCCGCAGATCCTGAGCCTCGGGGTCCATCGCCTACAGGTCGCTTCCTACTCTTGTCCAATGATCCCAACTTCCCACCCTTCTTTTGCGTGAGTCGCTCGATGCGGTCAATGCCAGCGCCCAAGCTTCGCCACTCCTCTCCACCAAATCCACCGTCCTGGCCGCGACCCCGCTTCTTAGCCTGTTCCTTCTTGCTGATGGGTGCCAGACGCGTGAAGTTTGATTCTTCATACTCTCGCCTCTCGTTCTCTTCGCGTCGCTCCTTTTCGGACTTCGTATGACGGCCTCCATCGACAATGGTGCTTCCAATACTTGGCTCGGCCATGGGCGCCGAAGAGAGTTCGGTTGCGATAAACTCATCCAAAGTGGCAGATTTTCCTGGTCTTCGCTCGCGCCTTGCTTCACGACTTTCGGTCGTTGGCATAGCCATTGGGGTGATCTTGGGCGGCCTGTAAATGCCGTCTTTTGCCGAGTCCCTGGCCTTTTCCTCCTTGACGTCCGCTTTTGACTTGGCCATTTGGGGGCCTCTTGGTCCGTAAGCCATCTCATCTTCGTCCTCTTCGGTTTGGTCAGAACCGGCAGATTCCGCATCGCTGGCATCTGAGTCTGCGTTTGAATGATCCTTGGTTTTCCTCGTCTTGGATTTGGCCACTGAGTGAGATGTACGTCGAGCAGCATCATCGGCAGTTCGGATAATTTTGTCGATGTTGTACTTTAGACGGTTTTCAAGCGGTCGCACGCCCTTTTCCAGATACACTCGTAGCTCAACTAACTTCTGTACTACTTCGTCGTGTGGATGCAGAGTCAATTCGGTCGGTGCGCCAGCACTGTTGGAACGAGCTCTGAGTTTGAGCAGTATTAAGAACACCAAATTCTGGAGGTACGACAGAAGCAGTTCGTTCTTAACATCGAGCAGCGAGATGCCTTCCTTTGGCGGTGAAATATCATCTGACGGCAAGGCCTCGGTCGCAGATTGAATGGAGGTTACAAGTGTCGCCAGTAGCGCCTCCAAAGAGTTGTCGACAGCCATCGGTTCGTTGTGTTGTTGTTGATTCTGCGTCGCTGTCGTCGAAGAGCGAGTGCAAGAAATTTATTTGAGCCGACGATTTCCCGTCCTGGCCGCTAAGCCAACTTGGGAATAGCCTGCACGCCAACTCTCATCTCTATACGCTCTTCATAGCAACTTCGCATCAGCTTCGCCATTTGCGCCCTTGTTCAGCAATAGATCAACTAATATATCACGGCCCACATATGTATTGATAGTGTTTGGCATGCAGGATCGTCTTTCAAAGCTGATAGTAGGCGCTCCTAGGCTACAATCGCGAGAAGAAAATGAAGCATGAAGGCCTGGTCCTCCCTAGTCAATAACTATATTCCCATAGTGGGAGGAACTCTTCAGTGTCTTCGTTTTTGTAAGAATAATTCCGGTAAGTCTGCTACCGCATGCGCAATGGCCACTGTCCTTGATTTTCAGCTCTTTCTAGAACTGTTATCCTTGTTGGAAGGTGCCCTCTCTCAGCACTTACTGCGCCATGAGATAGAGGAGCGGCGCCGGTGGTATTTGTTTGCTGCCTAATTAGGCCTAGTGTATTCCTATATAGCCTAAGATCTCTTAGAACTTATTAATATACTTATTACTTAACTTTTATATTTTAATAAGTTATAAGCTTAAGCTATTCTGCTGCGCTATATATATCTTATAATAGCTCTTACTTATTATTTTAATTACTTTACTATACTACTTTCTAGTAATACGCACTATATCTATTCTGCCTATTACTGCATAAAATAAGATAACTGCTATTATACTTTATAGCTATATAATATTACTTAAAGCTACTACGTTACCTATACGCTTTATATTTCTACTATTATAATATTATTAAGCTTCTTATTTAAGCTTAACTTAAGCTTACTATCTAAACTCTCTATATATAATAATAACTATATAGAATAGCGCTTAGCGTAGACTATAGCTTTTAGATATGCTAATCTCTAGACTCTTATATCTAGTAAACGCACTAAGCCTACTACTACTGCTAGCGCTACTAGCATAAATAATAAAGATAGCTTATTTAATAAGTAAAAAGCTAATAATAATAAGATAATAGTTATGCTCTTATTCTTAGTATATAATAACCTTACTATATTAGTAACTTTCTGCAAAACTACTTCTAAAATATAGAAGTACTTTAGAAGCTACTTTAACTAAGATACTAGTAATATATTAATTCTTCTCTTTAAGTTATTAATAAACTTAAGATATACTAATAAAGATAACTTATAACTATACCTTAATAAGTTCTACTAATAGTAGATATAAATATTAAAGCGCTGCGCTAGTTCTATTTAGACTATTATAAAGATAATAAAAGTAATATTTAAGTTAGATAAAGTTAAGAGTTTTTTCTTTCTTATAACGTTACTAGATATAATAGACTATATTATTAATAACTTAAGTTCTTATAATATTACTAAGTTTATAGATATTAAGCTTAAGATTCTTAATATCTTAGAGAAGTACTCTTTTAATACTACTAATATATTAACTATTTATACTGCCTAATAAACTACTACGCGCGCTAGCTAATTATCTAGTAGCGTACTACTAAAGCTAGCTATTCTAGCTAAATATATATAGTGCAGAAAATATAATCTTATATTTATAAGATATATATATATTAACTATAATAAGCTCTATAAATATAAGAAGTAATAGTAGAAGAATATGCTAATAACTAAAAGATATAGTAATAAAGATTCTAGAAAGTAGTATAAAAGTAATAATACCTTAGCTAATGCTAAAGGCAATAACTCTAATCTTAATAATAGTAGAACTAAAGTCTATAGCTTTTCTGCTATCTGCATAATAGTTAGCGTATCTATTAACTTAACTAATTTCTCTCTAAGAATAAAGTTATAGTTAATACAGACTATATCTATTAATAAGAATAGAAAGCATATGCGTAATCTTAATAATATAAGTGCTTATACTACTATCTAATAGCTCTTAGCAACTTCTATATTCTCTTTATCTCTAATCTAGCTACTTAATACTAGCGCTTTGCACTATATATTTAGCTATATAGATAATTTTATATCTTTATTACTAAAGTAAGGCACTATTACTATTACTAAGAGTATTAAGTTACTTATTAATAGAATAGAGATAGTCTAGTTACGCTATAGGTTATCTAATAGATCTACTAAGATTATAGAACTAACTAATATTCTTTATAGTAGTAAGCTCTTTAGTACTTACTTTTTCTTATAGAGATATATCTAATATAAAGGTTTTAAGCTTTATAGTAAGGTAAATAATATTTATCTTACACTTAATAGTATATATGCTTTATAGGCAAAGCATATTAATAGAGTTATCTAAATCTAACTTAATAATTCTACTATGCTAACTATCTAAGCTTTAGCATATTAAGCTAAAAAGACTTATTATACTGCTATATGCTATAACTTATTAAGTAGTAAATCTATGCTAACTAGTACTATATTAGCATATAGTAAATTCTACGCTTACTTAAGTTCTATAAATAATAATAATGCTACTAAAATAACTGCGTAGCTAACTTTACTAATAGCATAAGCTACTATCTACTTTATATTATATAAGAAGTTTTACTACTCTATTATATACCTAAATATCTTAAACTTTAGTAAAGTCTATAAGAATAGAGAACTTATATCTAAGAAACTTAAGAATTTTAAATATAAGATATATGCTCTTTTAAAGTCTATGCGCTACTATCTAATATAGTCTACGCTAGTCTCTAATTAAGTGCTTAAGCTATTTAAAGTTATCTACTTAGATCTTTTAAGTAAGTTTTTATAACTAAGTCTTAGAGGCGCCTGCTACTTTATATTCTTTATCTGCTAAAGTATATAATACTTCTAAATAAAGTTTCTTAAGCGTAAGTCTAAAGCTCTATAAGCTATCTATAACTTTATTATATTTACTAATATATAGTTTAACATATAAATTAGTCTAGTAAATATTATAGTCTTTATAGTTAAGCGCTTTAAGTTAGATAATAGAGAAGAATACCTTACTATAGCATCTAACCTTTAGCATATAGAAATTATCTATAATACTATACTACTATATTACTATAAGCTTAACAGCTTACCTAAATATTAGAATTAGACTATTATATAGATATTCTGCGCTATAATTTACTCTAATTTCTTACTCTTTTTCTAAGCTAAAGCAGTATAAATAAGTATCTTTATTAAGAATATTTTACTTTATTTAGCTAATAAGCTTAGGCATATACTATATAAGATACTGCATAGCGCTAAGCTATTAATTAAGTATCTATATTCTTTTAGCATTAAGATATATATCTATATACTAGTTAAAGCTTATACTGCTAGCGCTAAGCTTCTTTATTATATAGAAGAAAGCATATTTATAGAGTATAGTTATAATACTAAAACTTTCTACGTCTATATTCTATCTAGACACGTTATTATAGAATTCTAGAATATACAGTTCTAGTTTTTTTAATAATATTAAGCTATGCTATATTTCTAACTATTAGCAGAAAATAACATTTCTATCTCTAATCTATATTAAATATCTAAAGATTAACGCTTTATAATTAAAACTTATAAACTATTAGAGAATAATTTTTAGATACTATATATATTGCTAACTCTGCTTACTATAATAAGGTCTTAAACTAGCTAACTTAAGTTAGGTATACCTTTAGACTTTATATTATTATAGAATATGCTACTAATATAGTCTATAGAGCATAATCTATAGAGAAACTAGCCTTAATTATTATAATCTTTGCTACTATTATCTATTACTAGCGCTAGAAGATGCACTATTAGACTAAGTAAGAACTAATTATTCTAACCTAAGACTACTAAGCTAATAGCGCTACTTACTATTATAATCTAGTCTAGCTATATCTCTAAACTATTATAAAAGCTATAGAATAAATATATATCTACTATTTAGATATCTACACTAGATAAAGAAGAGATAGCAGAAGCTTATGCTTATATAATAAAAGTAGATATTAATATAGAGATTCTGCGTATCTTTATAGAAGCTACTAGTACTACTAATATATTACTTTAGATACTACTTATTAAATAGGAAATCTAAGCATATATTAATAATAGTATATAGAAAGTTATCTATAACTTGCTTCTGCGCTATTTACTTATAAGCTTATACTAAGTCTTTAATATTAAATATAATAAATAAGAGAAAGTTATTAAGTAAAAGGCTTAACTTATAGCATAAAGCTTCTCTTAATACTCTAGTATTAACTATAATAATATCTACTTACTAGTAGTATAATATAATAGCCTACGCCTTATAATTATTACTACTCTTACTTAAGAATAGAATATATATTAAGTAGACTTTAATATAGCTTATCTAAATAGCGTACTAAAGTATACTATCTATAGCTAGCCTATGCTAGAAATTCTTACTAATAGTACTACTATTATCTGCATCTAATATATGCTCTATAGCCTAAAATAGTTAGAATATAAATAGTATATAATACTATCTAAATAGCTAAAAGAATAAGACTTTACTTAAGCTAGTTTTAATCTATACGTCTTTATATTTAATAATCTTATCTTAGGTATCTATATTAATAATATATTAATAGCTAGCACTATAAGAGCTATTAATACTATACTGCTAGCAACTAGTATATGCTTTAAGTTCTAAGATATAGATAAACTAAGGTTACTACTTAGCCTAGAGATTAAGTAATATATAGACTATATTTATCTATATTAACGAACCTATATTACTACTATTCTACGCTAGTATAGAATAGAGAAGTGTAACAGCTATTATATACCTCTAGACCTAAACTTATTTTCTTATTAATCTCTTAGTATAGATTCTATTAATCTAGAATAATAGAAGCTATACTAATTAATTATTAGATCTATTAGTTTTCTTGCTATTATTAGCTAGCTAGACTTATTATATATAGTTAGTATATTAGATTTATATAACTTAAACTCTTTAGATCTATATCTAAAGCTAGCTTACTAAACTCTTTAGTATATCTAAGTAACTTATAACTTAGATATCTAGCTTAGTTCTCTACTAGTCTATAGACTCTTTACGTAAAAGATAAGCTTTATTATATATACTAACGCATTATTTAGCTTAGATTCTAATAACTTTAAATCTTTCTTAGAGTTTATTCTAAAGATAAATTAGTTAATAGTTTTATAGTTTTTAAAGCGTTAGTCCTATATAGCTAGATCTACTTATAAGTTAGAATATATAGTAGCCTCTTACGCTGCTAGCTACTTAGTATAGGTATAATAAGCTATTAAGGAGCTTATTAGCAGCGCTAACTATTAACCTAGCAGCGTAGAATATCTATTATACTTACTTATAGTAGATAATAAGCTAGCCTTAGCTCTTATTTAGAACTATAGAATTAGTAACTACTTAAAATATATTAACGTTTACTACTACTTCGTTTATAAGAGATTTATTAAAGAGAACTACTAAATCTAGTATATTCTATTAGCTAATAACTTTATAGATATCTATACTAAGGTTACTTCTATATCTTAATACTAAAGAAGTTAAAAGAACTTATCTGCGCTAACGTTAAACAGATAAGCAGAACTTAAGTTCTCTCTATATTATTTATTTTATACTATTATTAATAAAGAGCTAGCATATTTAGTTACTGCTTATAGTTAGAAGAAACTATTAGAAAGTACTCTCTCTTAGCACTTACTACGCTATAAGATAGAGAAGTAGCGCTAGTAGTATTTATTTGCTGCCTAATTAGGCCCTAGTATATTCCTATATAGCCCTAAGATCCCTTAGAACTTATTAATACACTTGTTACTTAACTTTCATACTTCAACAATCCTTACACATCACTTCTACCAGCGCGACGGTATGCAGAGCTGCTCTTGCGCTATGACACGTCAAGTGCAGACGCATGCGTGTTCTTGGGGTAATTAATGTCGTCAAACGGAGTGAACAAAACTCCCATGTGCAGTCGTGGGGAATGTGAAGTGTTCTTTCTTGGTTTGCCTCGTGTCTGCTCTTGCCCAAACATCCTTGACCTGTTACCATCATCATCTCGTAGCCCTTCACTCCAGCCTACATACCTCACACCGCCCTTCACAATCACTCGCTTTGCGTAGTCCCACCACTTAAGATGATTTTGCAATCGTTCTTCACCTCGTTCTACTTCTGCTTCCTGTTTGTGACTGCACTTTTCGCACACGCCAGTTCGCATGAGAAGCCTTTCAGCTGCACCGGGTATATCACTCGCACTTCCTCGAAATGTATATGCTGACACTTACAGTGGTGCTATGTACTTCAACGCTCACCCAGCCGACGGACTGCTGTACCAGAACCCTAGTCTACTTCATGACATATATTGGTCTTCAAGCGCGTCACTACTCATCGTAACTGACATCCGGCAACCGTGGCAGCGATGGAAATCTCTCCCGATCACTCGAACGCGGCATCCAGGAATCGTATGCGCTCATGGCAAACTTGCGTGTCGACAATCCAGCTATGCAAGAGACAATGGTCCGGGGTTTGGTATCAATGAGCTGCACTCGTGGTCACTCGAAGGTATGCGCAATATCCAGATCATCTATCTCAGGCTTCCGGACTGCGCACCTTCTGGTCGTGGCTATGTCGCAACCAGGGGAGCGTCAC
Source organism: Parastagonospora nodorum SN15 (assembly GCF_000146915.1). Classification (NCBI taxonomy): domain Eukaryota; kingdom Fungi; phylum Ascomycota; class Dothideomycetes; order Pleosporales; family Phaeosphaeriaceae; genus Parastagonospora; species Parastagonospora nodorum. The sequence goes on from NW_001884552.1 coordinate 1,141,854, forward strand.
TCAGCAAGCTGTACTACAAGGAGATCGACAGCATCACTGCAACTGACGGCAATGCGACATACACACTGAGAGACATAAAAGAACTCATTGCATTCATATCTACACGAAAGGAAGCCCAAAGTTATCCACTATACTCAATCACCCAAGCCAAGTTCTCGGATGCGCACTCAGCATCGTCCGATCATGCAGACCATATCGTCTCTGCGAAACTGGTTCGAGGCATTGTCACAGCAGAGAAGATCAAAGCTACCGTGAAATCGTCAGTTGGATCACCTGCTGCCAGCATGTTCTATTCTGATCACCATGCAGGTACGCCGCCAGTAATGTCCGGAGGTTCAAGGGCAAATATCGAACCCTTGCATCACGATTTCACAAAGAAATCTGCTGCCCTATTCAAGTATGCCGAGTACGACGATCACATGGTATGTCAGTAAAGTCTTCAATGGATTTCAATAACACGTGAACAGTGCCAAAGCCTCAAACACTGCAAGGAAAAGCATTTGGGGACATCGAATGACGATGATGCTCGCTATGCTGCGCAATATGTAGGACGCGAGTACAACGTCTTATAGTGCGTACCGCCAACGATAGCTCATCACTGCACTGGAGACGGGATGGAGGAACAGGCCAGATTTAACATCATGACATTCAGAATCGTCGCTACATTATACATATATGGCTGAGGGAAATTATACAAAGCTATTCAAACACGTCCAATCTTGCTAAGAATGTAGAACCAATCTTAATCTTTCCTCCAACCCTTTCTCCGCTGCTCATCCAAGGCACTCGGTAGCTCAACGTCTCCGTAGACGCTGTCGTTACGAGGAGCACTTACTCGACTGACCCTACTGACATTGGAACCTGTGGGACTACTCGCGCGCGACTGTCTATTCGATACAGACTCGGACGGAGTGATTGAATAAGCAGCCATCATGTCCTCAACAGAAACCTTCTCCATCGTTCGCCGCCTTGCCAGATGAGCTTGCAGCTCCGAGCCATCGTCGACCACTACCTGTGCAGGCAGAGATTTTCGAGGACCGGCAGTTCGTCGAAGACCAGCCCTGAAATCACCGCCAGGCATGGGCGAGGCTTGCATCGAGGGCATTTGACGTGGACTTGGGGAGCTGGGTTGGATTCCACCGCCTAGACGGGCAACAGGTGCTGCAGGTGTCTGAGGTGTGGCGGGTGAGCTCATTTCGAAATAAGTGGCTTTCTCTTTCTGAGAATCATGGATTGGCGCACGTCGACCCCCTATGGTGTAATGACCGATGGAGCCCGACTGCTGACCAGCTGGCTTACTGAAGTCAACAGGGGCTGCTGGCTTTTCGGCAGGTCGTGGTCTGGCCGTGCGAACGGGTGTGGCGGGTGGCGAAGGTAATTGTGTTGGGGTCTAGGGATGGGAGTTAGCAAAAGCATACAGCCGTCACGTGGTTAATGACTTGCCTTCTTCTCGAGAGTAACGTTCTGTTGTGACTCTCTGAGCGCTCTCGCTAGATCTTCTTGTTCCTGCTTCAGCCTGGCAGCCTCAGCGGCCTTGGCGGCCTCTCTTGACTGCTGCAGCGCGAGCTCGATATCTTTTTGCTCTTGTTCACGCTGTATCCTCGCGTACTCCTCAGCCGCATCTTTGAGGAATCTCTCTTCATGTGCTTTGGATGCTTTTCTCGCCTCCTCGGCCTCTGCCAACTTTTGCTGTTTCTCCCGCTCTTGATCTCGGCTGATAGCCTTCAACTCATCGATCTCGCGTTGACGGCGGCGACAATTGTTACAGAGGCCATTTCGATCCTCGGATTTGATGCTGACGCGGTTGCGGTTTGCAGGATTGTCGCGGTCGCAGGCTACGTCGGTCTTCTGGAAGTAAGGGCAGTCCTTTGAATCGACATGGTCTTCAGCTGCATGGCCACAGTCCAGGGTGTAGATTGTGTATTTGCACATTGCACAGGTCGGTGTGTTTGGTGAGTCTTTGAGTAACAGCGGTTTTGGCGAGTCCTTAAGTAAGAGTTGTGGAGAGAAGGTATTGCGCAGCGATAGGTCTGGAACATCCATAGCAATGAGGCTGTTACTTATCCCCACGCCACGTTGATGTCCACGACTGGTTGTGAATAAAGGCAGGGCTTGATGCCGTGCGTGTATGCCAGGCGCGAGTGACTCGGAGAAGCTGTGCCGACGTGGCCGGCTCCATGGAATCAGAGCTTCACTCGAGCGTGATCGCGTGCGTGTCACTCTGGGAACTTCGGGAATGGGGAAAACGGCAAGATTGGAGACTGTAGCCCCAGAAACTGTTGATAACGTGACGCCATTGGTTGAAGGACGTCTAAGGAACGGCCGGGTTGGCCTCCTTGACAAGGACGAAGATCGCTCTCTATCATCGGGGGAGTTTTTAAAACTGGACGGGTATCTCTCCAGTGTGGCGGCCCACATGGACCGCTTTAAATGCCAACTCATAGCATCAAAAGAGTGTAAGCTGACATCGATGCCCAAGCCAACGGTCGGGTGTAGTCGTCGCTCTAGTGTTGGGACATGTGTGGAAGTTTTAGTTGTCAAACTGCAGACCAGGATTTAACGAGGCGAAGTAGCGGTGTGGTCCTGCATGAGTCTCGAACCTATAGGAACCGCGAAGACTATTTACATCTGAAACTGCGCGCCATGAGAAATGCAAAATTGCAGCATCAACATTGGCTACTCTGGGCGCACTGGTTGAGGAATCTTGATCATGTGAGGAGTGGTAGGGAAGACGCTGCTTTGGACAGATCGTGAAGTCGCGTTTTGTGAGATGTGATACCGGCCCGCTCTGATTGGCCGGGATTTTGGTGCTTGGCGTTCGGGCGAGCTCATCGTTGACATCTTCCATCTACGCCATCGCCTCAGTCGGCAGCAGCAGCACCACCACCACCAGCACCATGGCCTCCAAACTGGTACCGTTTATGTTCAGGAGCGCCCCGCGGGCCTCGCGCCAGTTCCAGAGGGCTCAATGGCGGGCCTTCAGTGTATCGCGGCCTGCGCGTAGCGACTCGCTCAATGTGGTATGCACCACTTCGCCGCATGTTTCTTCAGCCAATTGCCATACTAACACAGCCTGCAGCACCGCGATACACCCGAGAACAATGCGAATATCCCCTTCGAGTTCACTGCGCAGAACAAGGAGCTCATCAAGGAGATTGTCTCCCGGTACCCGTCCCAGTACAAGAAGGCCGCCGTCATGCCGCTCCTCGATCTTGGCCAGCGCCAGCACGGCTTCACCAGCATCAGCGTCATGAACGAGGTCGCGCGGATACTCGAGATGCCCCCAATGCGTGTCTACGAGGTCGCCACCTTCTACACCATGTACAACCGGAATCCGACGGGCAAGTTCCACGTTCAGATCTGCACAACGGTACGTTCCAAAATCCACTATTAGTCGTGACGCTGGCTGACTTTTCTAGACGCCCTGCATGCTCCGCGACAGCGACGCCGTCATGAAGGCCTGCGAGGACACTCTTGGCATCCACCATGGCCAGACCACCAAGGACGGCCTGTTCACCATGACTGAAGTCGAGTGCCTCGGCGCATGCGCAAACGCACCCATGGTCCAGATCAACGACGACTACTACGAGGACCTGACCTACGAATCAACTGTGTCTCTTCTCAAGGCTCTGAGGCACGCTTCCGAAGCTACGGGTGCTAACTTGGGCGGAGCAGATGGCCTCAACACCAAGGGCAACAATGCTTCGCCGAACTCCGCTGGCGAGGACGCGATCAACAGGCAGGGACGATCCATCGAGGCTGGTAACCTGAAGATACCATCACCCGGACCATTGAGCGGAAGGAAGAGCTGCGAGCCAGCTGGTGGATTGACCTGTTTGACTGGCGAGCCATGGGGTAACGAGACCCTGCGCAAGGACGGCGAGCTGTAAAATGCTTATGTATATTTTCAATAAATTCAGAACGAGGTACATTGCGCCACGTTTTCTTCTGCATCCCACCATGCAAGCGTCGAAGCAGTAACGCGTTGTCACATTTACACATGCCCAAGCTTGCCGTGACTGCTTCGCGCGTTCGTTGAGTCACATTGAAGAGTATCTATGCTCGTGCTTGGTCTGTAATGTGACCTCCCCAAACGATGACAATGGTAGGAGTGTACTTATTTCATTTGCCTGTCCCTGTCCTACAACTCACACATTCCACCGTACGCTGTCACGAGTAAATCCACAATCACCACAACATGCACTTCTTCAAGGACCTCATTATCCTCTTCAACGTCCTGTTGATAGTCAGTGTCACGACTGCCGCCCTCACCAAGCTCAATGTAGTGGACACAGCGGCAAGCCCCAAAGTCCGCGCCAAATCCCTCTGTCGCATCTGCGCTGCCGAGGTCGTCACCTGCACGAGAGTAAGCCAAGCAAGCCCCCTGGGAGTGACATCTGTCTAACGAATAAGGGTGCAAAAGACAATCCAGCAAAATCCCCGCATGATTGCTGGGTAGCTCAGTGCCGGGAGAACCCCAAGATGTGTGGAGCGTGCGAGTACGTTGTTCTTCCTACATTGTATCTTTCTCGGATTAATACTTTGGAAGGTCATGCAAGGATCTGGGTATAGGGTCCCGTGCGCTGGGTGAGGAGATGGACTCGGTCACTGTCGATAAGGAAGGTTGATTGGCGCATTGTGGTGTATTGTGAGGCATGATTACTGGTCAGTAAGTCGTTGACCTCCTCTGATTCAAGCTGTATTGATTTTTAACAGATGCTTCCGATGGAGTGCGGCAATATCGGCCAGAGTCGGCTGGTCAGTGTAGGCAGCGAGGACAAATGTTGGTTATTCCCTTGGGACACAGCTCTTACGAGAATATGGATAGCATGAAATACATGCGTCAAAACACCTAACATCTCATTAAGCCGAGCCGTTACATTGCGGCATGATATCATACAATAGTGCTTCCGTCGACATTTCCAGTGTGCAACAGATTCCTTCTAGAAAAGCCAAACGTGTTAATTCTACATCTAAAAGAATTAGGACATAAGAGATGTTACAATTACATTACAATGCTCACAGCATCACAGCACCAACACCCACGCCAAACCCAATCACGCAAATCTGCCACCCCCACCGCACCGATGCTTCAACGCCGCGCATAGCAGCACCAGTGAACACCGGAGCTGCATTCTGTTCAAGCGCAGCTCCACTACTACGGTTGATGACCCCAGTTGATATGACCACCGTCGATGTCGGCGAGAGCGCGAACGGTGCTGACGCTGTTCCAACTGCCATGGATGTGTTGGAGCAAGGCTCTGACGACACATGTGCGAGTAGCGCCGAGGAATTGTGCTTAGGAGAGTCTTGGGGTATCGGGTATGGGGCTGCGGGTGGGCCTGTTACCACAGGGTAGTAGGGTGCCGCGAGGACGTGGCTGGATGCTGCGGCTTGGCTGGGTACTGCAGCGTGACTTGGAGCCATGATGGGGCTGGATGCCACGACGTGGGTTGGTGCCATTGGGTGGCCAGGCATCATAGCTGTCTTGGTCGCATTCCACTGCAACATTGCCGTGGGTCTCATCGGACTAACGTAGACAGTATTGTTGGTGCCGAGGGACATGGTGTTTACTGGTGCCGTGTGGTTTGCGCCGAGTCTTGGTACTGTCGGCTTAGGGGGCTTCGTCGCATCGACGCATTCTGTAACGAGCGGGAATACTTGCGTGAAGAGGTTGGCGTTGAGGTTTACGTCCCTGAAAGGTGGTGGGAGGAGGGGAATCTCCAAAGTGAAGCCTGCGTCAATGGTAATGGTGACATTTGCTTCCACGAGGGCGAGAGGTCCGAGAGCGATGATATCTCCTGTGTCGGGTGTTGGGATGTTAGGAGACAGCTGATCGGGCAGTGTGCTGTTACTCCTACCTCCACAGTTGGCAGCCGCGTTGGTGGAGAGCTTAGCGTCCAGACGAGGAAGATTCATCGACAAGGTGACTTCGGCTGTCAGTGTGTTGAAGAATTCAAAGCCAACTGGAATCGTGGGCACGAAGGCAAGACCAAGCTGGATGTCAATATCCGCAATATCTACATTGAAAGGAAGTGCGGTGAGCGTGGTATCCTGGAAGCCAGTAACGCCACTGCTACCAAGATCGGTGAGCTCGAGGCGGGCAACAGAGTTGTCGGGAATCTGTTCATATTAGCTTGCGCATGGAGTTGAAGGACGGAGCAAACGTACAGCAATATCGACACCATAGGTGATTTCGAACCCACCACCGATGCTGAAGTCTGCAGCAAGTCTCGGCTCGAAGACAGCACCCGCCTTTCCGATACCAGGGATGACGAAACCCAGCACGGGCAGCGCGAATAGAGCAATCTCAAAAGCTCCTGATGCTTTCGGTCGAGCGAACAGCTCGACGCGTGCTCCGACACCTACGGCTGCTAGTTCAACGAAACCACCAGTAATGAGGTTGGAAATTTCCTTTCCGTCATCACCACCTTCCAGGAAGTCTGGGATAAGGTCGATCTGACTTGCATCAATCTGGATAGCACCTTGCGAGAGAATGATTTGTCCGCGTGTCGAGCAGTTCTTGCAACCAATCTCAATGGGAAGTTGAGGGATGGGGACCGGGCTGATGTTTCCCAGACCAGCGAGGAAGCTCTCGAATGGGAAAGGAAAGTCGATGAGCTCTGACTTGAGGTCAAAAGTGCCCGTGTTGACGTTGTCTGGTGTATCTTCGGGAATGGCGACTCTGAATCTGTCTTGTCGCTTTCTGATCTTTGCAAAGTCGGAGTGGCGGCGGAACAGGTGATCTTCGGTACTGTGACCGAAGGAGATGTCGAACTTGTCGAATGCGTCTTGCCATGAGGCTTCGGTGACTGAGAGGTCGAGCGACTTGCCGTCTTCACTGAAGGAGACGTCGTTCACACTGGTTTTGTTAGCATGATATAGTGGCGCGAGCAATAGTTCAGCATACCTATAGACCGCACGTTCACCCTCGGTATTGCAGCTATCGTGCGAAGTGATGATCAGGCCGCCATCATCTCCGCGGCAGGAGAAGAATGCGTCCCGTGCCGAGACGGCGTCCACGAAACTCAGATGCATCTTTCCTTGCCCACATTGTACACCTCGTAGATGATGTTCTACTTCCTCCAAGTTCAAGACTGGCTTGTGCGAATTGACCTTGACTTGCGACGCAAAGGTCTGTACTCCTCTCCATCCGTTCTCCTCTGACGTTCGATTAGCAAGCCTTCTTACACCGAACTGAGTGACTAATACCTTCAACATACGCGACTTCCGCATCAAATCTCTTCATGATCCTCGTACTCCTCTTGTACAAGTCTGCCCGCTTCGTAGCCGCCCTCAACATACGATGCGCCTGCGGCGCAGTCGCCATAACGCCCTGGCCCAGCCATGCCGCCAAAAGAATCGCACATGCGTGCGGGAGGTTGATAAAATGCATATTAATGAAAGACTGCCTCCTGCTACTACCGTCTAAAGAGTGGCAAATCTTCAAGTTCTTGTACTCTAATTCCTTGGACCCGTACCGGAGCCTTGCCGTACCAGCCAAGCTATCACGGACCGAGATTTATTGTTTGAAGATATTGAAAGGATTGTGTAAAAGGGCCGAAGAGACTAAACTGGAGGAGCGAGATAGGAACAATGCCCGAAGAAATGGTAAAGATGGTGGACTAGGGAGATCTACACTCCCGGTTTATTTACACAGTTGATCATGTTCACTTACATCTTATCAACGCCGCACACCGCAAGCCAAAGTGCCTCAGCGCGACGCCATTCTCAAGTCCTTCGTAAGGCCCCCATACTATCCCGCTGCGCACGATGCAGAGTCACGGCCCAGTCTGCAGACACCTGCCTCAGGGGAAAGGGAGACTGCATATGGGGTCTACAATTGGCGTCTCAAACACACAAGTCGGGCTTCGCAAGGCTGATAAGCATCGTGGCCAAGTCGCACAGAATGACTCGAGGATTATGCAATTGGCCAACGAAAATACGGGTGCGGCGTGGGAATGTAGAAATTGAGGCGCTGAGACACGGAGTGCATTGGAAAGTAGACATGGTTCGTGCCTCAGGTTTGGGACTTTGGCGCTAGTGCAGGGTGGGGGCAGAGCAAGGGCTTTGGATGTCAGATGTGGGGGCGGACAGGTACACAGCCGGCATGCTTGAGCCTCGACTGCGAGTTTCGAGTCCGGAGGCGTACGGAGTACGGCGTGAGGATGTTTGTGCTGTTGGAAAGGTTTCAGTGGCACAGTGTGTGGAGGATTATGTGCCAGATTGCAGTATACAAAATTTTCAGCAGGCCGAAAGAAGCGTAGACATCAATATCCGTGATCTCTGAAGCTGTCAGTAATCCGGGATCAAATCTATAGCAGCGTTGCCATTATGAGAACATTGTTTTCTTTTCGCATAGTTGACGGCCTTCACACCACGTGCGTCTACCAGCAAGCCGAAACAAGACTGGGTCCGGCTATGGCGTATAGGGCGGGTATCTATACAGCCGGACAGGCTCGGTGGTATTATGGAGATCAAAGGGTCCAAACCTTCAAAGGGGAAAGTAGCATTCAAAAAGAGCAACTGTAACAATGCTGCGCGAGTCATAAGTCTTGAGCAAAAGCAGCCCTGCGCCCCACTTGATCACTCCTGAAAGCTCATCTCCAAAACCCACGGCCTTCGCTTCTCTAGATCCAGAATGACTTGGCCAAAAAGCCCGTTCGCCCAGCTGAACCAACTCCTCGTGTAACTCCCCTCTTGGTGGCTGTCCACGCTCTCATGCATCAGTCCTAGCCCACTGGTACTTGACAGCAGCATCTTGAGGTTCGATATGATTTCCGCATCGTCCTCGCTGGTGAGGATAGTCATGATGTTTGCCATAGGCCAGGCTTTTCCTGGCCAGGTGTGCGGGGATCCCAGGCCCGTGATGACGGGTCCGCGTGAGAAGTACGGATTATCTCGGGACAGGATCTTGCGTCGTGTGTTTTGATAGACGGGGTCGTGAACAGTAGTGTAAGAGAGGAAGGGGGCCGATAGTAGAGAGGGGACGTTCGGATCGTCCATTGAGATATGGGAACCATACCCGTCGACCTCGAAGGCGTAGATTTTGCCATATTTCGGGTCGGTTATGATAGCATGGTCCACGATGCCGCGATTGATGCCAGTGGCCATTTCACGCATTCGGGAAGTGAGCTTACCGTCGGCAGGTTCGATGCGAGACATTATGTTTGACGAAGTGTTGAGGGCGGAGCTGAACATCATGTTGGAGGGGACCAAGTATTGGTAGATACACGCATCGTCGCTGGGACGGTGGAAGGAGCGGACGAGGCCAATATGCCCTCGGTGCGGGGAACCATTACAGTTGTTGATGGGCGTGCCGCCGTAAGGAGCACAATAGGTGTAGGGCGTGTGTTGCCATTTGCCATCGTCATCGTAGGAATCAATCATCATGCTCTCTGCTGTTTGAAGAATAAGGTCGACAGCCTTGGTCCAGTTTGAAGACTTCTGAAAGAATTCGAAGTCGCCGGTGGCAGTTACGTAGTCTGTAGATAGCTGCAGGAACGAGGCAACTGAATCGAGCTCCCATTGGCATGAGAAGACTCTAAAGTAATCATACGGTGGCGAGATCGTGTCACTATTTTGACTGCTCTTCCGAACTATGCCACTTTCATCTGGGGCTTGGAAGGCGTTGCAGAAGGGGTTCGATAGGATGTATCGCGCCTGCAAGTTGATCGCCCCTCGGAACAGGCTGGCAAGGCTGTCGAGGCTGGAATTGGCTTTCAGCACACTAATGTAGGATTGCAATTGGTTTGCAGAGTCTGAGGTTTTAGTTTAGGAAGACCTTCTTTGTGAGGGACATGTTGAAACTCACCGCGGAGCCACATGGCCTCGATATCGCCCGTGATGAGGAAAGTCAACTCTTCTTTCATCCCCTCTTTGATTGTGCCGTCGGCAGCCACAGTAGTTGCATTCGACCAGCCGTGCCACCCAACTGTGGTGTCCAGCGTGCTCGGCCAGCTATTTTGGAACAGACGGAAGAGGTCAGGATCCACGATGACATTCTTCAATCTCTCAATTTCGTCTTCAATCTCCTGAACGCGAAATGTCCGGCACGGCGCGATAGGCCGCATGTCAGAAAGTCCATATTTGCCTGTCGAGAACGGTTCGTGACGCTGCGCAGAATATCCAGTGTAGATAGGACACTGCGCTAATGCCAGGGGCACCAGAAAAGTCGACGCTACAATTGAGCGCCACATCGCGAAGGGCTCAATGGAAGGAAGTCCGAAGCGCAACAAACGCACTAGACGTGGAATACAGCGGCTTAAACAAGCGCTAAAATGAACGACTAAGACTACAGGTCTACGTGTAGAGCTGCACCGAAAGCTGTGAGTTCAGATGGTAGGTGTTTTGGAAGCCAAGCTTTGCCCGAGAACCGTGGCTGGTCCACACATTCCGTGTTCGGCAAGACGAGAATCAGCAGCGCAAGGGGCAGGGAGAGAACGATGCTGAACGCGCAACAGGGAGAAGATACAGGAGACAGGTGGTTGTCCAGGAAGCTGTTTGAAGGTTCTTTTCAAGCCGAGTCAGCTGCACTTCATTTGAATATAGATTGCTAGCCAAGACATTCCGCGGGGCGAGTGAGATACAACCTAACCCTTCACGATAGCGCGAACTCTTTTCCTCTCTTCTGCGTCGAGGACCCATGACATGCCGGAATCATCGGTGGTTTTTTCGGCAACCTCTTGCCATTCATCATCCTCCATGTTCATGATCAGCGTCATCTGCGTACATTTGGTGAAAGCGTCGCGGAGACCATATTTACCACCGGCAACAGCGGCGGCGATGATACCTGCAATGTCACGCTCCAGGCGAACAGCTCCCAGCTCGTTAACTCGTCCGTAGTAGCTTCTAATGCGCTTCTCGAGTGCGCTAGCGAGGTAGTTTAGGGCTAACGTAAGCAAGCGGTCAAAGTTCGCAGCAGTCAAGATGCGCTTGATGGGACGAATCACGACGCCCCAGCCTCGATCAAAACGAGACTTGACCAGATCAGTGTCATCATCCTCGTCGTCGTCCATGTCGTCTTCATCTTCTTGTGGGGCATAATCGATATCGCGGAAGGCCTCGGCCAAAATTGGCCGAATGCGGGGTTTGAGCACCTCGGAGAACAGAACAGTGATTCCATCGTTGATCAGCTCACTACTCTTCGACACGAAGCCGTTTTGTAGAGCTTTCAATCTACCCTCAACGAAGACGGCATCATGTCCAAAAGGGTAGAGCTCCTGCAAAGGTGATTTGGTATCCTCATCATCAGATTGAGGGCGCTTGTTGAGTTGCTGGTCAATGATGCGCTTGACGTAGTCGTTGGACACATCGAGATTATTGGTGAGGAGTAGGAATGCAATGACTTTGCTCTCAGGAGGCAGCCCACCTTGTATGACAGGCTTGGGATAGCACTCGTCGCGCATCTTCCGTTGGATCATGCCAATGAAGTCGTTACCTAGGATGTGGGCGATTGTAGGCTCCACGTTGGCGATGATAGCACGTTGCGAAGTGGCTAGCGTCCTCTGTAAGACTTGGTTGACGATGTACATGACATCGTCTACCGCAGAAGTGATGAACGGTGGGTTCGAGCCAAGTGGTTTTGACGGGTTGAGTGTGAGATCTGACGGTGATTCGTCGAGCTGGAAGGCCTTTTCCACAGAGCGCCGGAAAAAGAACTGTGTCATGACGTTGAAGGGCTCGACTAGGTGGCTCGAGACCTTTTTCTGGAGATTGCTTGTGGCCAAGAATTCTGGCATCACCAGACCGTGATCGATGCGCTCTTCAGGTTGGGAAGACTGCTCGCGTGAGCAGACGTGATGATGAAGATTTTGAAGAACTTACAGCGCACTTGTCGGAGATGAACCTCGAGTACAAGGCCCACCTCCCAAGCATCAGAGCACTCTCCCCAAGTAGGCCATCGACTTCTTTCATGTTGACGCCCTCGTCTTCGCTCGTGCGCACTGCATTGGCGGGTGAGTTCGAGCGAGGAGTACCACCAGCAGGCTTCTGAGTAGGAAAGAAGCTCTGGACGAGGAAAGAGTAGGCATACGACTTGATGTCGGTGAGCTTGCGGTCAATGTTGCGTTCATCATGCCAGGTGTCGAGCATGATGCCACCTTGAACGTCGGCTTCTATCTGCAGTCGCTCGATGACTTTGGCCATCATGCCGGGCCCGTAGTGTTGTTCTACGAGTGGCTCATGGCCGTCTACGATTTGGGCAATGTGTTCGAAGAGCTTCGTGATGGTGTTGCCGTAGAAGAAGCCCTCTTTTCTCTGAGCTGGCGGGGCCGAATTGAAGTTGGCTCGCGCCCTGGCAGCTACGCCCTGGCAGACATATCGTCCGTACGCATCCAGGCCGACGTTTGTTCGTCCAATCAAGGGGAACAGCTTGAAGAAGCGCGTGACTTTGGAGCCGTCGCCTTCCTTTGCAGCCTTTTCAAACTCGCGCAGGAACAGGCCACACAGCGACTCGGCGGCGGCGTCCAGCGTGACCCGCGGCGGGTCGGGCACCTCTGCAGTCGGCACAATCTCCTCTGCAAAGCTGCCGTTCACAACCTCGTCGGGTATCTTGGAGGCGCGACTGAGATAGCTGGCGGCCGTCTCCCAGTCCTGCGGGGCGCCCATGGAGCCATGGACGCCCAGCACGCATGCCTTGAGCTCGGCGACCTGCTCGACCACCTCCAGCGTCGCCTTGACGTTGGTCTGCTCCTGGTCCAGGCGCTTCACGGCGCTCGAGATGCGGTTCGCAGTCGAGGCAGCGTCCGAGAGCATGCCATTGCTGATGGCGCGCGTGTTGACGGCCTGGGAGCCGAGGTGGGCGCGGAGGAGGTCGAGACGGCCGAGTTCGCGCGACAGGTCCTTCTGCGATGCGATGAGCGTGTTGAGGCGCTGCGTGACGGTGGCTTCCTGGTGGTGCAGCTGCTGGAGGGCGGCATGGAGCTCAGCCACCGAGGTGGCGGCGAAGACGTCGCTCGGGGGGTCGAGGTGGCCATTTGCAACGGCCATGCTGCAGCACCGGCAGATGGATTCACTACGTAGTGTCTGTAGGCTCTGCGAGCGATTGGGGCGCAAATAGACGCTCGGGAGGGCTCCAAGGTTCCGTGTTGGTGGGCTCTCGGCCGTTTCCTTGGCTGTGACGCAGTGCGGGTTCGTTGCCAGGGACCATTATTTGGGCCGTTGACTGGACAAGCTTGTTTCAAGAAGCTCGCAGCCGGCGCTCCCACAGTTGCTTGACATTGACACCTGCGCGCAAGTTTGTGCACAATTCACGCAATCCACGTAGCTCACACTGTCCATTGAAGCCCACAAGTGCAAGTGAAGCCCACGACGCCAACGCACCAATCGCCGCGTGCATCTAGATCCAGCCGTACGCACCACGATTACGACGAACTGCGCCTTCCTCGCCTGCACGCTTGCGGCCCCAGGATTCAGACAGACGCCATATCGACCCTCGCCGCTGCGAAAACACAAAATACAGTGCCCCTCTCCACCCCGACGCTCTTCTCCCGCCGCATTCCTCGTCTTCATTTCCGCCGTCACCGTGCGGTCCGGCCTAAACAGACTTCCGCATCCGTCGCTTCCTCCGCACCCACGAGCACACCTCGTGCGCCTCTCCGCCGTGCAACACCTTCACCGGTTGCCTTTATGCTTCCGCGACCATAGCCTGCTCTCCCACCTACAGCCTGCCCTGCACCGCGTCACCGGCACGCTAGACATCCTACAGCATCCGCTTCCGCAGCCGTGGGCCGCCCCACAAGTCATCCACCATGGATGCGACTGCACATGTCCTCTATGCCGCCAATGATCTCCATGCTCGCGCTGGCGGTATGGGCGGCGACACCGCCAGTCGCCCAGGCTCATACAAAATTATTGGTCTTGTTCTAGCCATTGCATCCGGCGTTTTTATCGGCACATCATTCGTTATCAAGAAGCATGGCCTGTTACAAGCCAACGAAAAGTACAATGAAGAGGCCGGAGAGGGCTATGGATACCTCAAGAACGCCTGGTGGTGGCTCGGCATGACCCTGATGATTCTTGGAGAGGTCAGTCTTACCATTCCTCGACGGCCACCAAGTCATGCTAACTGACAAGTCAGGTGTGTAATCTGGTCGCATATGCTTTCACTGACGCTATCCTCGTCACCCCCATGGGAGCCTTATCTGTCGTCATTTGCGCCATACTGTCCACCATTTTCTTGAAAGAGCGCCTCAGTTTTGTAGGAAAAGTCGGGTGTTTCAATTGCATCATCGGATCTGTCGTCATCGCAGTGAATGCTCCCGAGCAGTCGTCTGTTGCGCGCATTCAAGACATGAAGCGATGGGTCATTGCGCCTGGCTTTCTCAGCTACGCGGGCGTCGTCATCATCGCATGCGTTGTCATCGCCCTCTGGCTGGGTCCCAAGTACGGCAAGAAGACCATGATGGTGTACATCACCATCTGCAGTCTGATTGGAGGTTTGAGTGTCGTCGCAACCCAAGGTCTTGGTGCAGCTGTCGTCGCTCAGGCCTCTGGAAAATACGGGGGACAGTTTAAGGAATGGTTCCTTTACGTCCTCCTAGTCTTCGTGGTCATCACTTTGCTCACCGAGATCATCTACCTCAACGTAAGCCAAGGTCGCGCCCTATGATACCCAGCAGCACTAATCTTCCCATAGAAAGCACTCAATCTTTTCAATGCCGCCCTGGTTACCCCAACCTATTATGTCTTTTTTACCTCCGCCACCATAGTTACGTCTGCCGTACTTTTCCAGGGATTCAAGGGCACGCCCCTGCAAATCGTCACCGTCATCATGGGCTTCTTCCAGATCTGCTCCGGTGTTGTGCTACTGCAGCTTTCGAAATCTGCCAAAGACGTTCCGGACGCGGCGGTCTTCAAGGGAGACCTTGATCAAGTGCGACAGGTCGCCGAGGTGGAAGAACCAGAATACGAGCCTAGGGCTGACGCCCTTCGTGGTGGTAGTGCCATCTTGCGCTCACTTTCTAGGGCGAGATCTGAGAAAGAGGCAATGGAAGTGCGCAAGATCAAGGAAGAGCACATGCAACCCATCGGTGAAGGCGAGCAAGTCGAATTCGACGGCATCAGACGACGACGCACTATCATGGACCCCAACCGACCACTCACGCGAAGCGGTACCACCGTACAAACCAAGATGGCTCATCCACCGCTGGGTATGTCTCACTTCCCGACATACGAGTCGGACGACGACAACGATAGCTTCCACCCTGGGTTTTTCCAAAGGCTGCGCTCGCGGGGCAAATCGACTAGTAGTCGAGGGAGCGCGCATGCAGTTGGCTCTTCTGGTGTCGGCATGAAAAATCTCCCTCCTATACCTACGGACGGCGCTTCGGACGTTTCGGACAAAGACTCATACAAATACAACATAACGCAAGATACCTCGTACAAACCAAATGACGCTCACATCCAATTTGCCGAGCTTCCCCATCCCGGTATGCCGCCCGAGCGTACCGCGTCTCCAAGTTCTCTTGAAGTACCAAGACAGCCTGCCAATATCGCCAAGCGCCAGTTCTCTTTCCAGAACGTCTTCCATCGTAATCGTGGCGACTCCACCGGAGAAGCATCAGGGAGTAGAAGACCGACAAGTCGTAACAGTCGAAAGAGCAGTAGGGATGGCAAAGACGTTGCTACTGAAGAAGAGCGACTGGGTCTGGTCAAGGGCGACTCATCCAATCTGCTACCTATAGCAAGTCACATAAGCGAAGAGCCCAATCTGGTCTCATACTCAGACGAACCAGACTGGTCAATGCCACGGAGTCAAAGCCCAGGCTACTCACCCATCCGCTCGGCGCCGCCGCCACGAAGAGTTGATACCGAAGACGACGTCGATCCGCGCGACGACAAAGAGTTCGAGAAGGGCCGTCCAAACTCGAACGTTTTCTTGTAATCTTCTCTTGGATGGTTTATATTTCCTATTAGCGAGTCTGAGCGTTTTATATCCTTAATCTCGTTCTTGGATGTCGTTGCATAAGCCTCTTTTTGTATATGTGCACTGGCATCGTTTGTGCCTGCTGTAACGATGTAATGAGGAGGAAGCCTGTAGAATTTCGGGTGGCTGCATACATAGATGGGACGTTGCGGAGTGATCAGGCCGCGGAAAATACAGGGTACATATGGGGAGTCGCATTGACTTTTGGGCGATTGGTCGTCTGGTTTAGCGCTTATATTGAGGATTTGGGGAGGTGTATGAACGAATGGAGTGGTCAAGCAATCGGTCCGTGAACGAAATAGAGTGTAAGATGACAGCATTTACGTTCAACGGTCTTTAAGGTGATCTGATCCAGTCCAATCAGCTACTATCCCGACACATCAGACCAAAGGCTTATCGCCTGGTTTTGAGTTTAACGGTACATGTCAGATCAAATCATGCCACTCGACCGGACTCATTACCATGTCCGAGTATTGTCAGGACGGGCTATCCATCTTGCTGACAGTGTAGATGAGAGATAGCCATGCCACCCGAAAGGAACTGCAAGATCCCGCGGGATAAGTCGCTCTGTCCAAATTATACTTTCTTCGAGAACCGGACCACAGAAGGACGATGTGGACGACTAAAGTCATCTAGCTTTGCGCCGTTCCTTACACCACACTCTTTCTGAACATTGAACCGTGTTGCGGGAAGTACCGAACACAGGCCACGGCTTTTTTCATCAACGGCGACATTGAGTCGTATACCATCCAGCCATCACATCGAATAGTCCACTTCACCTCGTCGCCATGTGGTACCACCTGTGTAGACGCCAGTGACAGCGGCATCACGATACCGACTCTTGGCCAGTTCGTCAATGCTCTGGCTCAGCGGTAAGCCAGTCGGGATAAAGTCCGTTAGCTTGCAGACGCACCGAAGCTTGGAGTGCTCCAGCCGCACCTAGGTACCAGTTATTGTGTTGCTATCAGAAAACGACACCTCGGCACAACTCTCGATACCCAGATCACTGGACGATCTGCACGTTCCCATGCATGCTTATGCCATACTAAGCGGCTTACATGGCTGTTTTCGCGGTTCATGATCGACCTTGAAAATGAAACACATCCCGCCCTTCCACCACCACCACCAGGACACATCTTATGGAATTGTTTGGATCGCGCCTGTTGCTGCCCAATTCCGGCATTCTACCACCACCTGGGATTCGCGCTAAACGCGGCTCTAGTGGGCGATCTGAGTTACTACTTACGCTAGATAGTTTAGTCGAAGACATCTGGGCCTCGGGACAGATCCCCCGCGGATGACGACTGGATCCTGCCAGGCCGTTCTGAGACGATTGGCGCATGTACCACACAGATGGTACACCGAGATGGGAAACGTGGGAGCAGTCACTACGCGTAGCTTTGCAGTCCGGCCATCCAAACTTGCCAGGATACACGTTCGGTACCCACTTGCCCTGACGGAGCGTCAATCCATTTCATTGTCCTCTGATCATGCTAATTCGTAGCGCTCATTGGCGCATTCGAGTTCTTTTCCCGCCCCTGGGAAACTCAAAACTCAAACCCTTCCATATGATCGAGAGAAAATCATCGGTTTGGTATTAACATTGGGTGCTCGTTTGTTTCTGCTTGTCGTCCTGTTTCACATTCGACTCGACATTCACGCCTCGGCATGTTATTATATGCTTGACGGATCTCGCGCGGAACCTACCGAAGTCTTTACATACGCCTAGCGGAATACTTTGGCTTTTTCTCTCTGATTGCGTCTTTCTTTCAGCAGCATTATGGCGACGAGTGCGTTTGGTGGTGTGGACATCAGCCAGTTCAACTTCAACGACAAAACATCTCGTGCCGATAGCGTGCGGATAGCAAACGGCATACTTATCGGCCTGGTCTTGGTCGTTATCGGTCTGCGATTGTTTTCGAGGCTCAAGTTTTTGAAACGAATCTTTGTCGATGACAGTAAGTGTCTGAGAAGCTGGTTGTATTCCAACACTGACATAGCTGCCAGTCCTAATTACCATTGCTGCCGTATTCACGTTAGCTCTTGCGTCGACGAGCATTGCTGGTAGGTTGACCCTTATGGTTCTTCAGCGTGAACAAGTTTGACACGAAGAACAGCTACTTCCTCGGGCCTTGGCACTCACGTATGGCTACTTCCCTTGCCCACGCTTTTTGAGCAGGTCAAGAGCTGCATTCTGGTACGTATACCATGAGTTCCGCAAGACCTGCTTCTAACTCATCACCTGCAGTATCTGCTCATCTGCCAGGTATTGTATGCTTGTGCGATAGGTTGTACAAAGGTCGCAATCATCTCGTCGTACCTACGACTTATCCAGGGCAAGACTTTCCGGCTCATAATGTACATGACATTATTCATCGTTGTCGGGCTCTGGATCTGTGGCATATTCGTGTCTCTCTTCCAATGCGACCCTGTTGATCAGGCGTGGAAAATCGACCCCAACCGCAAGTGCATCAACTACGTCAATTATCTGTATGCCAGTTCGGCGGTCAACGTCTTCACCGATGTTGTCCTCTGTATACTGCCGATACCATATCTCTGGAAACTGAGTAAGTCGTCTCCAAAGAACCGTCGGAACTTTTACTCATTCTTACTCAATCAGAAATGCCCGTGAGGCAGCGTATAGTCTTATGTCTCCTCTTTGTAGGCGGCGCCGGGTAAGTCAGAACCCTACAACGTCGAGAGTCGCTCCTGATCAAGTCTAGTGCATGCATTGCAGGCATTATTCGAATAGCATACCTGGACACCCTGCGAGTTCTGGATGTACTTTGTGAGTAGCTGTTTCACCTCCACGTTCATGCGCTGATTCCAAACAGTCGAAACAGTTCCGATTCTGAACCTGTCCGTTATCGAATGCAGTCTCGGCATCATCTGCGTCAGCATACCTGCTCTCCGCCCCATGGTCGTGCAAATCTTCCCGAACGGCTCACGAGCATCGCAAACAGCGTCAACGACGATGAACAAACCTTACGACTCTGGGACCATACCCTTGAGTGAGGTCTCAGGAGGATTCCCGAAGACTGCGAAGCTCCCTCCAATCAACGAGGCCAACACTCGGCCATTTGAACGTCTGTCGTCTGTCTAGGACGGAAGCTCTGAAGATGTGGGAGCTCGCGCAGGATCCCGGACTCTTCTTTCACGGAGATCGATCATGAGGAAGAGCGCACGAGTCTGTGCTTTCAGGCATCCTGCCGCAGACATTGGCGTGATTGTCGCGGCCTATAAAAAAAAGCTATTGAGTCACGGTATCTGCTCGATGATGGAGGCAGCGGCCACAACATGCACAGTACACATGCTACGGAGGCTTTTCACTGTACACCCGATCGGAGCACGCATGTTAAGTTGAAGCTGAGGGCCAATACAACAGGCCATCAGCGGAAGATGAACTTTGCAGATGCCACGATGGAAACGCTACCTCAATCATACCGACTCTCGTAAGATCTCATTTCGGAGATCTATAAAGGGAGGCTCATGAATAAGCCCAACACCGGGTAGGTGCTTATCCGCAATAGGCTTTCATCAGGGCCAAGGATGCCAAGGCAGCTGAGCATTTCGGCCCTCAGTTGTATCTAGTAAAGAAGAGGGAAATGGCAGGGCTGTGTGGGCAGCCTTATTTCTAGGCACCACAAGATGATGCTGCAAAGGTTCCAAGGTTGTGCAGAAGGCTACAACGCTAAGCTGATTCGTGTCACACCAACCCGCAGATGGCAGGTGCGAATTTGGCGATGAAGCGCATCAAGAGGTGGAATACCTAGCCAGCGAAGGTTGAAGCGCTCAGTGTTATCGTGACAAATGTTTGTGAACGTTAGAGTGTCGCAATATCAGAAGACCGTGTGATCCAAAGAGTCCGTGGCGCAGCATAATCGATGTCATGGCTAAACTGTGTAGATCATGATGGTGGTGGCGGCTGAGTATGAGTGGGCGATCTTGCGGTCGGTCAGCGGCAGTGCATCTCTGATGACCGCTTCTAGTGCGATCCTACTATACACCGCTTGGCCATTGCCAGCAGGACAGCATGTGTATATAAACACACTACCCCAGACTCCTACACTATCTCCACCAAATTAAACCCCAAGTCAAACAAACACGAACCCTCTCCACCAAATTCTCAAGCACTCAAATATCTTCATCTATTATCAACCACACATCATGAAGTTCGCCGCATTCTCAACCCTCCTCTTCGCGACCCTCGCGCTCGCATCTCCAGCCGCGCAACCACAACCCGAAGCCGCCGCGGCAGTAGCGCAACCACTCGAAATCGCAGCACGTTACCCTGCGCCCGTCCTCGAAGCGCGCAAAAAGAAGCCAAGCGGCAGCAACGGCAACAACACAAACAGCACCGGCGCCGCAGACATGCTCGCACCGAGTCGCGCACTCCAGCTTGGCGCGTTGGGCCTGGGTGTCATGCAGATTACCAAGTTGTGGTAGTTGCGCGATGATGGAAAATTGGAGGACGAGTCATTGCCCGGGCGGATATATACCTGTTTTTTTTTTTTCTTTTGTACGATGAAGTTGCGAGCAAGATACCACGATTCTTTAGTAATGACATGAGAGTTTAATGATGCGCGATCCAAGACCTTGTTGCAATTTTGCTGGTGGGGTTGTACGGCGTGAAAGTATCTGCGCTACGTCATTTTGCTGACCGGATATTTCACTTTCGCATGTCGATGGCAGGTTTTTTCGTGGTCGAGGATCGGTGTGACACGCGATCATGCGTCTGCGCATTCTATCGCACCTGTAAGCTGTCATCTTGCAAGGAATGCTTTGCACACAGCCACCATTGAACTTCGTGGTGACGATGTAAGGGCTGATGCTGTTCGATTATGGTATGCAGTGTCAGAACACCAGATCAGTGTGGTCAGCATGCGAGCAAGGTGTGACAGAATCATAGCTGCATATCCGAATCATAACCTCTGAAATGATGTCTCGCGGGTAGTAGAAGCCAGCGTATTGAGACCAGAGGTTGTACACACAGTACATATGTAGTTGCTAGCTTATGGCTAGCTATAAGGTTCTTTGACATTAGCAAACTATATTCCCTTGCAAAACGGCCGAACACCGAAGGGAGCGGAACGGATGCCGGTCAGCTCATGTTGTGAATCCTGCACTCTTATTCGCTCAGCATGCTTCCTTCCGTCTCCGGCCATCCCGACATGGAGGCACTCCACACAGTGACACCAGGCACACTTAGTCGGTATACTAATCCTTCCGCTGGAGAATAGCTCAACCGGTGAAGTAATCTGCAAATCACACATGATCATCACCCGAAAGAGGCTTGTGTTCTAAATGCCAAATGAATTACAGCTGACTAGGTACTAATACAACAAGATCGTCCGTCTCAACACCCGGCGACCTGAACGCCAATGTATTTACATATGAGCCATCGTCCTCCATACTAGTACAGTGCACTCGGGACAAGTGATGGTCTTCTGGGTCCGGTGGGAACATCCACTTAAGCAGAGGGAGTGGCTGGGGCAGCGGCGGTGGGGTTAACGTCGCTGCAGAGGAGGGCCTGGCCCAAGATGGGGATCAAGCAGCACTTGGCCTGCTGTCCGCCAGTGGCGCAGACGTCGATGAAGGTGTTGACATCGGCAGGGGTGGTGGTGGCTGATTACAAGTTAGCTATTGGTGTCATCTGGAAGATGATTCTGGGACAACTCACGAGGAGCGCAGTCGAGGTTGGCGAGGTTGAGCACATCAGTGGCACAGCACACTGGGGAGCCGGATGCGCAGAGACCGACCTGGCGCTTGTCCTCGAGAGGAGCAGCGAAGGCAGCGACGGCGAAAGCGAGGATGGTGGTGTAAAGCATGTTGATGGCTTGGGTTGAAAAGATTGGTTTGGAGTGAAGTGGTTGTGGTTGTTGGTAGTTGTAGATGAGGGATGTGGAGTTGATGTTGTGATGATGTTCATTTGTAGGACTTCTGCTCCTCTCTTTATACCTTTGGACCTACCTACTACCGTCAGGGGATGGGCTGTTTAGCACACGGACTTTGCCATGGCAGAAAACAGCATCATCGTCATTGATGGAGTGTGCTTCTGGAAGGATCGGCATCTTCACCATGGACAAAAGCCAAGCGAAGCATTGGCCCCCCCCAGTGCAAGCATACTGCATTAGATCAAAGTGAGGTCTAGGCGAGCCAGGTCACCTCAGATCCATTGTGGAGTGTAGTGTCGCCTCCAAGTTTGGGCCAAAAAGCGAGAACTATCCTTGTTGAGATCCATCCACAACTCCCTCTAGGGCCAGTACTTGTTCAGGAGAAAGTGACGTCGATCGAGAGATTTCAGCTTCAATGCTCCCAAGCTAGTGGTGAGAGTGGCTAAGCAACGAGTGGATGGATTGTTAGGGCTGTTGATCTTGAAACGTGCACGGCAGAAGTTGCCTTCGCATGAAGACAGCAATAGATCTATGATGATCGATGCCGGAGAAGTCACTACTTCTAGCAGCATTGCGATACTTGTGTAACATGGCTTTCAACTACACCTAAGCAACACGGCTCCGCGTACCCTATACACTCAATGAGGCGCAAGAAGGGTGTGATAGCCCTGTAAGCTCAGGACCCCGTTTTCCAAAGAGTGTCCCAACAAATTCCCAAAGCTGTCCGGTGAGAAGGCCCGCAAAGCTGCAGTGTGATAGCAACTCTCCTGATGATCATGGTGAAGTGACGTCGAAGGGCACTGGGGTATGAGGTACCGAACGCTTGTTGACGACAATGGCATGAAAGCTCATCTCCGAAACAAGAATGCCCAGCAAACAGTCCGAGGAGAGAACCCATGTGCCTTGAAAAGTGGGCCAGATCTCCTACGTGGAGCGAGTACGAATACCAAGAATACACAATTGTAACGGTCAACAAATCGTAGGCCCTCATACAGATAGCTCTACAAGAGACGAACATTTTGCGCTTTCTATGAGGTACTTGCAACAACGATCTTTCTTTTCTTAGGCACTCATCCTAGATGGCACTTCGTAGCGATGCAACGGTCTTCAAGTGGCGAAAATGTGTCAACAACAGCCGTTGAACCATGTGGGTGTCGGTGATAGGGGCGACGATCGTGCACTATGAGAAACGTGGAGCTAGGGGCTTGACCAGGTAATGGAACGAATGAGCTATCCTGCTGTCGGTTCCAAGGAACGTTCGGAAGATTGACGGGAACGTAGGGGCTGTTGTCGGTTCGCTTAGCGGCCGTTAAGAGCATGGATGTACCCTTATAGAGACGTATTTCATCCGTAAGTTCGAAAAGAAACATTTTGTCGCATACGGGCAGGTGCTTTCTAGCCTGTTGTAAGGATCATCTCAACGGGTGGATACAATTCAGATACCTTTGACTGCATACACTCTTGCGCAACGCGATACTGTCATGAGAGGGCCGCGATGCATCTGGTGGTGCATAGGAGAAACGCCGGGCGTGGCCCACAACCGTTGTCAGCCACACATCGACTCTACTCGCCGTACCTTCCCCGTTGTGGCCTGCCCATCCGCTGGGTCAGGCTGGATCGACGTCACACAGCGGCAATGCAGGTTCTTCCCCTGCGTTGTCCAAATTCTTGCATTTGGTGATTTACATCATAACTGTCCCTGTGAACCAATGAAAATTGCATTTTCACCAAATTGAGGCTTAGGTTTGCCATCGAAAATTGGAAGCGAGGTCGACATCTTCCACCCGAGGGCGCCACCACGCGCGTAGACCGACGAGGCGCAGAACCCTAGATGAATTCATTGCGACGAGCCGGATGAATTGCTGAAACCCTCATCAGGGCGATGCGTTGGCCAGAAGACATGACATCAGCTTGAGAGCCCTGTGCGCTGCATTGCGAAGGATCTGGACTTGTGGACAGTGCTGAGCGCTTCCAGACACACAGGGGGACGCGCCTGAATGATTGAGATGATCATCTTACGATTCACACACATCAATTGAAGGCACATTATCGAACTGGTTGCATTCGGCAACATTTCTCTATCGCAAACATCCTCGGTATCACAAGCGCACAGAAGCTGTACCTGTGCTACAACCATGGACGAGTACGGAAGAAACACAAGTGGACACAGCATACTGCGAGGATGAAGATGTGGAAGAGTGGTATTAACAGTGGTATCAAGCTCTAATTAGAAATAAATAAACGCCATGCCATGCTACGCTCCGCTATGCTATGCAATTCGAAAAGACTTTTGTTCATGGCAAAACTTGCTGGACACGCACTTTCAAGTATTCATATACTGTCATACTACAAGTACCCTGTGTTGGAGACGTTTTAGGAGTGCGTTTCGACCGAGTTTTAGAAGATGCTGACGAACTTCTTCCATGAACTACGCGGGCTTTCTTCCCAGGTTTCTGCGGGCTCCTCTTCATTCAGCTTGCCTGTAAGCAGATCTGCCTCGGCTGGGTTAATGAACTTGCTTCGTGTCACCACCTTGTGGCCAATGTACAGTACCGCGAACAGGATCAAGCTAATATAGCTGATGAAGAAGTCCTGAACGCTCCAGGGTACGAAGGCGGTGAAGCCTTGCGTAATGGTGATAATGACACAGAAAACAAGCCCATAGATTGCGAGGCCACGGCCGCCCCAGCTCTTGAATGGCAAGGTGTCGCGATCCATGTTTTGTGCCTTCAGCGCGCGCATGAAGCAGATGTGGCAGATGCAAATACAGCTCCAGGCAATAAATCCAGCGACAGAGACGATGTTGAGAAGCCAGTTGAAAGCCTCACCGCCATTTGATGACAGGTTCATGAATGCGAGTAGACCCATGGCAGCTGTCACGGCGGTGGCCCAGTATGGCACGCCACGCTTGGTGGTGCGCTTGAGGAATGCGGGCGCACAATGCTCCTCAGCAAGACCGACAAGGATACGACTTCCAGAGTAGACATTAGAGCTAGCGGCAGAGAGAACCACAGTCAGAAGAATGGCGTTCATGATGTCCGGTAGCGCGCTAACGCCTGCAAGCTTGATGGCGATAACTAGAGGGCTGGAGCCGGCGTTGGTGTCGCCAATAGCAATATCGGGATTGTCATAGGGCACCAGGATACCAATGAAGAAGATAGTGAAGACGAAAAGGATGAAAATGCTCCAGAAAGTCTTGCGGATAGCCTGGGGCATCGTCTTGCGTGGGTTTGTTGATTCTCCAGCTCCAATGGCGCACAGCTCGGTGCCCTGGTATGCGAATCCGGCCTGAATGAGCACAGCCCAGAAACCGACGAACTTAGCAACGGGTCCGGCGGCGAGATAAGGGGCGAATGCGCCTGGTTCGTTCCAGTATTTGAATCCGATGTAACCCTGATCTCCAACACCAGCATTCATGCAAATGGCGAAGATCCAGAAACCGAAAAGCGCAACGACCTTGATCGAAGCAAACCAGAACTCGAACTCGCCAAAGATGTCAACGGGCAGGAAGTTGACGGCAGTGATAGGTACCCAGAAGATGGTGATGAAGATGCCAATATTGAGACTAGAGTCCCACCATTGAATAATCAAACCAGCAGCTGTAAGTTCCAAAGCATACGTGATAGACCATGAAAACCAGTAGATCCATCCCATGGAAAATCCAAGACTAGGGTCGACGAAACGGGCGGCGTATTGTGTGAAGGCTCCAGCAATGGGTAGGTATGTTGCCATCTCCGCAAGACTGAGCATGACCGCGTAGACCAGGGTACCAACGAAGACGTATGCAAGGAGAGCGCCGGCTGGACCAGCAGTCGCGATAGATCCACCAGATGCGATGAAGACACCAGTACCAACAGTTCCACCGATGGCGACGAATTGTAGATGTCTCGAGGAGAGGTTCCTCTTCAGACCATCCTCGTGGACAGCGGTCTGCTTCTCGACATCGCTCGACGATTGGGGAACCGACTTCTCCGATCGAGAGTCGCCCTTGGGAAGGATACCCTCTGCAGCAGTAGCCATGTTGAAGGGTACGTTTGACGTGAAGCCAAAGAATGGGTCGTGGAAATTGACAGATGTCACGGATGTCAAGCATGCAACATCATGGGCATCAACCATATATCAATAACGAGTGGAGTCATCTTGCACGTCTCCATACTGAACCTTCGGGGGTCTCCACGCTCTGGAAAGCCCATGGACCAACAAATTTTCATCGTGGTTCCACTTAAACGGGCAACATAATGGTGTTTGCTGAGGAATGCGAGATGAAGATTTTTTTAGTTCGGCTAAGAACGGGTCTTACCCGCCACACGGTCGCGTCAATCCTCAAGCGACGGTAAAGCGCGTGGGATGAACAAATACCGTCGCGTCGCATGGTTGTATCCGGAGGCGTGGTTGACCTTTACGGAAAACTCTGCTGTGAAGCACCTGCTCGTTGCGCTACGGCTGATGTTCGCGAATGGCCGCAGGGTCGGCCCATTATCGGGTGAGGAAAGAGAAGTCTTCGGATCGACAGAGCCCCATCCATCACTGAAGCTTGTCTCCGCAGCCATCATTTGCACATCGGCTTCGACCGAACCTGACTCGTTTCATCAGTCTGCATCTTGACTAAATGCTGATACGGCTGATATGCTAGAAGTTCTTCCAGTCTGCAACGGGAAGAGTGTCGGAAACGATGAATCCTTCTTCTCCTTTCTGTTCCCAACACTATGGTTCTATTGCCGCATACATCAAGATACAACCGAAGGTCCCACTTAACTTTAAAAACAGTTTTGGCGGCGTGCTGCTCTTATCGAACGAAAGGCTTGGCCGTCGGCGAAGATGTAGAAGGCGAAAGCCTATCCGCAATGCGAAGGAAATACGAACCCCACAGCGGGTGGCCTCAATCATGTGGATCTAGTCAGACGGGTCTCACATCCCTTATGTATTGCTCTTTGACTCGGCGCAAGCGATACAAGGAGAGCGCTGCCTCCAAAGACAATTCGCCAGTCTCGCTGCCATCTTCCTTAAGATCATTCACTCTAGATTCGTGTCAAGCCCGAATATAGTAAGTGGTGGTCGTCGGTCTGCATCATAAGGGTTCAGTTTAGTCAGTCATTCGATGGTCGTACGGAACTAGACCCCGGATGTCTCAGCCTTACGCAGGGCCAGATCCTGTCACCAACTGTCGAACTCAGACACTTCTTTCGCTGGACCGACGATACGTTCAGGCGACAGCTCTTCATCCGGACATGTCTTGAGCCTTCATCATGACGGCCATGGTTGCCCTCGGAGGTGCTGAGCAACGACAACAGCATTCTCCACTACCATCTCTACGCGATCAAGTTGTTCCCATTGCGCTGGCTCTCAGCACAATGTCTCTCCGATCGCTTGTCTGCAACGCTCATCATTACTAACTGTGGTCCCATCTCTATGGATGATTGAGCCTCATGTCTGAATCGATCGTCGATGATGGCAGACCATGCCGTGGCGGTAGGTCTGTCTCATAAGGTCATCTGCATATTAAGGGAAAGTTCATATCGCTGAAGTACTTGCATCATCTCGACTTTGACCACGTATGAAGTTGAGCGACTAATCATCCTTCCTCTAAGCAGACAATCTTCTACCAGTAACAGCACTACCCAGGCACGGTACGAGAAGAGATGACTTCTACCACGAACCCCAAACTTCATTGGACCCAGCGTGTTGCTCTAGTACGACATAATCTCCATTCGGCCCGCCGGACAAACGATTTCAGTTTCTTCAAGTCGCTCCAAGCACAAGCAATCATCGAAGGCACCGATCATGTCGCCCTTCTGTATTCCGCACTCGGCGATAACGCAGACTCTGTCCTTTCGACTCTGGACAATCTCAATGCTGGCATCGCATATGTGCATCAGGATGCCTTCAAAGCTGTATACGACGGTGTCAAGTCCGCCATGCATAATTCCGGGCATTCCTTGGCAGATAGGAAGTCGTTACTGAGGGTTGACGTCTGCCAGCAACGCGACATGGCCGACCACGCCATCGACAAGACTGCAAACTCTGCAGCCAACTTCATCGAGGCTCAGCCCGAACACAGTCAGGATGCTGTCGCGAATGCCTGGATTACCGGGACCACCATCATGGCTGACGCAGTTTCTGTGTGCCTCAAAGAGATGGAGCACCTAGAAGACAGTCTGGACGACTTCATCCGCCTCGAATACTCCTGGAACTGCATCCAATCCTCGGTCGATGCCGCGATTTCGGCCCTTCGCGGAATCTTCAGTCTCATGGCTCCTTCAAACACCAACGAGATTGTCGTCAACAATCCCACTCCACCCCCAGCTCCACAGGGTCTCTTCGGCCGCAACCTAAGCATCTCATCGATCACAGGCTCCGATCATGCTGGCAACGCGAGCAACCGATCTCGCAACTCTTCAACCGCATCAGCATTCAGCCTCTTCAAGCGCGCCTTCAGCCACGGCCAGATCCAGCCTCCTCCTGCCAAAACAGCGCGTACGGGTTCTATCGCGTTACCCGTGCCCGAGGCCAATCCGCGTAGTTTCCGTACGAGCATGAGCGCTGCGTGTCCCACGAAGATGCCGACATTTGGAGAGCACCCACACACTATTTTGACTACCATTCCGCCGACGCCGGCAGCGGATGGCGCAAGAGACGGCGGTCTGCTGAGTCCGTTCAATCATAGTGACGACTACTTCGCTTTTGAGACAGTGGAGAAGAGCAACAAGACGAGTGCAGCAGACGACTTGATGCAGATGTAGGTTTTCGGTCCCTGTAATGATGAACACCTGCTAATTCATGACGCAGTGAGAGTCTTGATCCGCTCTACTCGCCCCTGGTTGGAGAAGTGATCAAGTCGCCCCATACGCCGATACAGTCGGACAGCTTTGATCTGGGTCCGTCTGCTGTTGCTGCGGTTTAATTGTGCATTCGACTCTTTCTCGCAATTCCAAGCTCTTTGCATCTTGTATCTGGAGACACATAAATTGGCCTCGTCTTCAGATACGTCATCCGTCGTTGCGTTGCGTGGTTCTATCATATAAACGACATTCTTTCAGGCATACAAACATCATATATAGTTATATCCAGTAGAGTTCTCAAATTGCAGCAAGACATTGTTAGGTTTGTCGCACAGGCATGGTCCGGCTGTATATCATTCTACCCAAGCGACCTTGAGCGTGAACCAAATCCAGAGATGTAGCACCTAGGGTGCACTCCTTCCAATTTGCCAACAATCGCGCGACAAATTGGCGAGAAGCATTCCACACGCGGAGTACCAATTTAGCATTCCAGGCTTCGCGGATATTTCAAGCATCCATCGACAAGAATGGTGTTGTAGGTGGGAAAGCGCAGAGCAATAACGCAACGACAAACGACATGGTGAGCTTGCTGGAGATGGGATACAAACACCCAAGAGAGATGGGCTGGGCAAATTGCTTGTATATGTTTCTCCGTATTGCCGGCCGCTCGAATGCTGATCAATGTAAGTCGGTCAGATCAATCTACCTGGGAACGCATTCCGCTTCGACATGGGCATCTCGTGGGCGAAGATCAAGCCCCACACAATTTCCCCGCGTTCCAAGACGACGGGGTCACGTGTTTCATAAGCACGGAAGTGAAGTCGCAATGACATTTTAGGGCGTTGACAATGAGCTTAGTTCGAGAAGCTTCGCTCTACAACGCGTGCTGTCAATGTACGATCAGGGCCTCACTGCCGTCTGCAAAGTCCCAACTGCGGCATTTCTAGCCCAGTATAATTTTGCTGCGCATCACCTGCCCCAAGTTACACAGCAGTGGAGAATAGATCCCGGTTTGATATAGTCAGAGCGCATGAATCGTCACATCTTAAGTAGATGTCCCTCTGATCGTGAAGATCGTGATATGCATGGAGCTGGGAGTACGCGTTCTATTGGCGTTGGTGAGGCCGGCAAGATCGGCACATGGTGGTAAAGGATATGTGAAACACAGCAAATGTACGGGAAACCAAACGCGAGACGTGCGTAGCAGATTCGAAGACTTGGCCGTGTCGTGGTTAGAGAGCAGAGGCTGACCCCTGATCGGAAGATGGGTCCTCCACGTAAGCGCCAAGGCATAAACGAACCTTTGGAAAGCTTACCATCCGGGCAGTGGTGGCGTTCGCTAGACTCGCAAGATGCATTGAGATGGGCAAGTGTCAATAATCCGACTGCAGCGAAGTCCGTTAGCAGCTACTAGATGCGATGCGGTGCAGGAGATGGTAGCCTGGCTTGGCAGCAAGACTCCTTTGAGAAGGTCGACAGACTGATAGGGAGCATATGCCTCCGCCTGACGGACACTCGTGTGCCCTCGCATGTGTGCTACGTGCCTGCGACGGGCGGAACGATATTCTCTCCTTGGCGCTGGAGGACAATTGGATACCTGGCTGCGCTCCCGAGAGGAATTCTATGCACATGTCAGCCTGCCAGTACGGGGCAGCCGCACGCAGCCATGCATCTGCACGCGACACGTCCAGACACTGCGCTGCCATTGTCTAGCGGGCGTCGGAACAGAATATCCCCCTGCATGCAGCGGGCCCGGACGCCACAGGAGCGTTGAAAGGGAGCGCTGGAGAGGCTACGTCGGCACCTTGCCCATCTTGGCACCACTCAATCGTCCGCCCTTGTATTGACCAGCCGCGCATCCTGGGCCGCGTTCCTGGACAGTGGACCAGATGCTCGTCGACACATCGGCTTTAAGCTGGATACATGTCCACAAAAACCATGCTCCACCGTCTGCCGCCAACTCCTGCTGTTGTTTCCCCCTTTGCAGTCGAGCCTCCCCCACGAATTCGACTCACGGTGCTCCCCCCCATTTGCTGCCCCCTCGTATTTAACCTTAATCATCTGGTCGCGGATCGGCATTATACCAACAGCGAGGCCATTGACGGAGAGTCCGAAAGCTACCACTACGGCGATGCCTGAGAAGGCCCTTTTGAAGGCTTGAAATCCCTACCGTCCCTTTCTACCATCACTAGACATTTCGACACTGTAAATCACTATGCCTCCCCGCGACGCCAATTGGATAGATGTAAGTCGCACCCACTTGCCCTTCCTTTCGTGTGACGGCGGCTAAGACGGCATCCCCAGGGCCTTCGCGGCATCGCATCCTTTATGGTGGTCTCCGGTCACCTATGTACTGCGCTGGTACCATGGCTACACTCGCCCGCCAACAGCACCAAGGTCGCACCGCACCTCTTCCAGCTGCCCTTCTTCCGCCTGGCCGTCGGCGGTCGCAGCGCCGTCGCCATATTCTTCCTCGTCACGGGATACGTGAATTCCATAGGGCCCATCAGCAAGTCGCGCGCCGGCAACCATGACGCCGCGTTTACGGGCATTGCGAGGAGCGCTCTGGCGCGGTCCGGGCGACTTGTCCTCCCGACCATGGTCGCGACCTTCATCACCTGGTTCCTCGCCAACACGAACGCATATCACATGACGAAGCATGTCGACTCGACCTGGATACGGCAGGGCTGGCATCGACAGGAGCCAACGATTTGGGAGGCGCTCAGGTCCCTGATCAAGGCGCAGACAGAAACGTGGACAATTGGGTGGAACGACTATGACGGCACGCAGTGGACCCTGCATCTGTTTCTCGAGGGCAGCATGCTTGTATACACGACCATGTTCGCCACGGTGCTGGTCAAGCCCAAGGCGCGCATGCTGATCTACGCTGCACTGTACCTCTACTTCTGGCAGCTCGGCGAGGGTAAGCTGTTCAGTTCACGCGCCCCATGCAATTGTGCTAACTCTCGCAGGTCTGGCCATTGGCGCCCTAAAAGGCTTGAACATTGTAATGGGCATGTTCGTTGCCGAAATGCACAACCACTTCAAGGACTCCGCCACCTCGGTTCTACCCGCCCCAGTTCCCGCGCTCATGATCCTTCTCGGCATGTTCTTGGCTGGCTATCCTCAAGATAACCCACACAACGCGCGTTGGTCACATGTCATGGAGCAGATAATGGCCAGCATCACCGTCGATAAATCCGACGTCCGGCGATACTGGGACCATGTCGGAGCGTCCATTGTATTGCTCGGCGTTTTCTTCTCAGGAAACGCCCGCAAGGTGCTCTGCTCTCCCGTGTTCAATTTCCTCGGCCGCGTCAGTTTCCCGGTCTATCTGATGCACAACACCATGATCAAGTCCGTCCTCACCTGGATGATCTACCTTCCGTCCGCGATGAACCCGCCAAAGAACGAGAAAGGAGAGCTGCAGGATCTACAGCGCGGCTCCACAACACATGTCTTCATCGCGATAGCCATCTTCTACTACATCCTCTACAGATGCGCAGCGCTCTGGGTCAAGCACATTGACCCAATATGCGCGGACCTTGTCAACGCCGCGACCAAATGGGCGACCGGCGCTTCTCAAACGAGAGAAGTTCGACCCATACTCGGCAACGGCGCAGTCACCGACAAGACCGTTCTGCCATCATGACCTTCTCGACATGCAATTTTTTAGCGACGCGCCATATACGTTCTTGTTCATGTTCAGGAGCTGGAGCCTCCCACACACCTATCCACCATATTAGTAACCACCTCTCATATGTCTGTTGCATCACCTGGATTGGCGGCATCCCTCAAGCGAGCAATTGAGCGAAAAACTTATTTTCCCATTCAACAAACCGGCGTTTCTTGGCATTTTATGGACCATGTTTAGCATTTCGGTCAGGATTTTGCTCGGGCTTCTCGTATACCACTTGCGCATCTTTGTTAGCTTAAAGCATATGTCTACTATGTTGGGGAAGACGGAGGAGACAACGGAGACTTCTTCGACAGGAATGAGATGGAGGGGCTGTATGTAGATGAAAGAAGAAATTAGTAAATCTGAATATGTCCTATATCTACAACTCTTGTTGACCGGATGATGCTGGGGCGGATATTGCTTGACTGCATCAACATATTGAAGAGCGGAGCGACGGACATTTTTTAGCTGCATAAGCATATTGAAGCGCGAAGCGACGGCATGCATGTAAATTATGTGCAGAGAAGGCGGATGCTGATTGCTTCCGGGTTACTGAAGCACCTGACAAAGCGCCATTAGACGAACGTGTTTGTGGCAGGAGCAGCTTGTGATGCCTGCACAAGCCACCATCCCGGCGAAGCATGGATATCAGCGCGATTACAGAGCGGTTGAGGGTGTCGTGGGAAGGAGAAGGGACTAAGCCGTTTTGCACAGGAAACCGTTGATTGGAAGAATACTTTGAGTAAGCATGGATAGACTCGATAGCCGAGAAGCATGGTATGGAGTATCAGAAAGGTCTTGTAGGTGTACAGCCTATACTATCAGAGTGCGGACAAATAGCGCACGAATTGCTGCAAAGTTTGGTGCGAGGGAAGTTAGGACGGTTCGAAATACTCGAATGCATCACTTCATCAAGAATTGAACATGTAGAAGAGAGGCATGTATGATCGTCATCTCGAAGGATTGGATAGCCTATGTGTATGAAATGCGACACGAAACGGACAGGGAATCTTGCCGAAAGGAAAGAGGACACTGGCATTGTGCCCTACGCTGTCCTCAGCATTGATGAGTCGTCGTTACCTTCGTCGCGATCTCCTTCACTGAGGTCCTCATCTATGCCCTCAGCATCACTCAGGTCGTCCTGCTGCCCAGCAAGATTGACTGCATCTATCAGCTGTTGACCGACCGAGTCGACCTGTTCCTCCTCGTCAGGTAAAAACCCCGCGTGAAGTGCTGTCCGATACCTCTTTTTCAGATCGACATCAGCAGTGGCTATTATTCCTCTATTCGGAATCTCGCCCTCTGGAAATGTCCCTAAGCCCCTGATAGCTCCGTTCGTGGTCCAAGTACAGCTTTGACCGTACGAACAACAGGCATAGTCGGCAGCAGTTCTTGCCTGGGATCTGGATGAATCCGCTCTTTACTGTAATTTGCCCCGTGGGCCACACCGAAGTTTAATCGCTCAGTAGCACCAAAGAAATATGCCACGGTAAACACCTGGTCTACATATTTTTTTTGAAGTAGAGCGCACCATCTGTAGCTTCGACACCGAGAAGATCCTTCGTGTAGTTTTGCAAAAGACCCACAAAGATTTGCTCGACAATGAATGCAAAGTCTGCAATATCTGTCTCGCTCATCAAGCACAGCGCCGCCGAAATTATGTTCACATGATTTCCGGGTCAGGTCGCCATATTTGCCTTCACTCGAATAGTGCCTATTGAATCCTTCTCTGAAGTCGATGGTTTTGCCTACATGCAGGTACTTCTCATGTGATAATTCTTGCGTGCTGTATCTGGACTGGAACTACTAATCCAGATAGGCTGTGGTGTTATATATAAGCCTGGACAGACTCAACGGCCAATCAGGATAGTAACAAGTACCAAAATAGCGTCGGAGTTATACAGCCTTACTTGAGATTTGTGCGCTGTGTCGCGACACAGCGCACGTATGTTAGTGTAGCGTAAGCTCATCTGTCTCAAAATGTCGAAAACGCAAAGTGCTCAAAGACATCACATGACCAACCCCGAGAATTCAAATGAGCAGCATGCATTATCATTATCGTAACAAGGTAATCTAACAGCAAGCGAGTGGTTCGATAAAGATGCGGCAATCGTACTGAGGGTATCAAGAAAATACAGAAATCCCAACCATTCCACCAAGCAGAGCAAAGTATTGGAACCCAAGTCGTGTCTTCGTGCGCTCGTATTCAGTCTCAGCTTACATGTTCTCAATGACATGCGAGTTGATAGCGCTCTGGAAGCTGTTGTCGTTGCCTCCGTACTCCTGCGCTGCACTACTCTGCGTGCCCAATGAAGTGTTGCCCTGGTTTGACTTGGGCATGTAGGAGCTAGGGCCTTCGCCAGCGGCATCTGCTTGCGCGAGAGCAGACTGTACAGTTTGATTCTGCGCTGGGAGGAAGATAACCTGAGAAGACTGTTAGTTCGATGGCCTGGAATCGCCGTGTAGGGACATTTTACCTTGCTGTTGGCGGATCTGGCCATGGCTTGCATCGTCTCAAGATAACGGATCTGCATTGCCGGCGCTGAATTTAGGACGTCGGCCGCTTGGCGCATGAGCGTTGAGGTAGTTAGCATGCGTATTTACATGTGTAGATGGTGTTGTGGTGTTGTGGTGTTGTGGTGATGTTCAGGGGTGGGTGGAGGAAAAAAACGTGACTTCACCCAAATCCGACCCAACCACACCGATGTGGACCGTGCGCAAAGGCGAAAACCATGCGACAGGTCATATAAATGTGCTTGGGAAGTTGCAAGAGCGTAGGAGAATGTGGGAAAATGTGGTGGTGCAGTGGAAGACTTACCTTGGCAGACTCGACTTCCGCGCGAGCAGCAATGACCTTGGCCTCACCAGTTCGCTTCGACTGGGCAGCCATAGAAAGCGACTCCTGGAGCTCCTGGGAGAAGATAATGTCCTTGACGAGCATGGACTCGACCTCAACGCCCCATCCGAGCGCAGTCTCCTCGATGATCTCACGGATAGACAAGGCAATTTCCTCGCGGCGCTCAATCACATCCTGGAGCACACGGGCACCGATTACGTGGCGCAGCGTAGTCTGCGTACGCTCAACAAGCGCCTGGCGGATGTTGCTGATGCTGAAAGCGGCCTTGTGGGGCGAAGTGATGCGGTAGTAGATGACCGAGGTAAGGTTTAAGGTGACATTGTCCTTGGTCATGCAGACTTGCTTGGGCACCTCGACGATCTGGATCTTGATATCGACCTGCACCAACTGCTCGGAGAGAGGGTTGACGTAGACCAGACCAGGGTCGACAGCACGCGCGAAGCGACCGAACTTGGTGACAAGACCAACGTTTCCTTGAGATACGGGCTTGTAGGGATTGGGGCAGACGACGCAGCATGGAATGGCGCCCAGAGTGCCGATGCAGCCTCCAAGAGTGTTGATCTGTGTGGTTGTTAGATGCTTAGTTGTGGCGGACGCCGAGCCAAGAACATACCATGGCACCATACCACCCGTTGGTGTCGGCGTCTTGATCATCTGGCTGGATAACACGAGCATAAGATGGCTGGAGGTCCTCCCGTCGCGGCGGCTGGACCTTTACAAGAGGTTCGCTGTGGCGCGCAGGTGAGCCAGCTCCATTGATAGGTGCCTTGCCGTTGGTGTCACTCATAGTTGCTGTAGTGCTGAGTTGTCCGGTAGTAGAAAGCTGATCGTTGATAATAGGTCGCGTAGAAGAAGTAAACGACTCGGCAACAGTGTTCTTCGCAGTGGAGCTGTGTGGTTGCGATGCGCCCATATCGAGAGGATGTGGTATCACCTTATATGTGGGCTACGCAACAAACAAATGTACTCGTGGAGCGGGGAAGCTAGTCGAAGCGCATGTGCACCCCTGCGCCTACCTTGTGCATCTTGGCTCACGCTTGGGGCTGTGCTTGGGATCTTACCGTGGATGTCTATGGAGGAGGTACCGCAGCCTTGTGGCTTGAGACATTGCATTCCAACTCTGAAGAGCGCCGCAATCGTGCAGCATGTGAGATCATTCTCGAGACCATCAACATACACCTCGAATAGCTTGAATGCTGTATTCCATCGAGTCTGAATCGGAGACGCTTCTTTCACGGATCGCAGTGTATCCGCCACGCGAGCGATCGGCAGAGGGCCACACCACCAGGCCCCCGGCACCAAAGCACACAAGCATCGTAAAGTCGGTTATCACGGGTGACCCAGTCAACTCGTGACGTCGCTCAAGGCATAATTTCAATACTGCGTGATTTGGCCATTGTCCACTTAGATGCTGCGCAGGATTATACCCGACGTCAACGATTTTGGCGGATTGGGGCAAAATGCGTCTGAATGGGAAAAGTCATGGGGTGGTTGCGATAGCGGTCAGCCCTATGGTTAGTGGATTGCTTTTCCTTTCTGCTGGGGACTGGGCCAAGGTGGCACGGTTATCCGAGCTCGTGGCTGTCCTTACGCCTTGTTATTTCCGGCATCTACACTGACTGAGGCATCGAGGACTCTTTGTCGAGTCCATGTTGGTGGAGGCTCATATTGTTAAGATTGAGACCTTTCTTTGACCCTTCTTGCTTGTTTACATTCCTTTCTTCAGAATATTATGAAGCACAGCTTGGTAAGGCATGTCGAGCCCAAGACACTGCATCTCCAACTCTGGTCCGGTGAAGCTCTGTGACCTCGCTCGTATTCCCCTCACATTCTGCTCAACTGCGCCATATTCGATACCCAAATCGCTCAATGATGGTGGGAATTCTCATTCCACGTATCGAACACCACAATCTTGGAACCGGTGAGCCAATTCCCACCCTTCTCGCGAACCGAACTCGGGACCCTTGCACAGCCTCACTACATACGCCCATCCGGCATCCTTCCAGAACATCGCCTTCCAGAATTCTACTCGCGCAAATGTCTCATCGAAGCCCCATTTAGGCAGCAAGAAGTTCCATTTCGCGCTGTGGATGCCTTTTAGCGCGCCCCTGCGGCACATCATGACTACTAAGCCATGTTTATAGTGTACCGCGCCGCAAGGCTGCGCCGTTTGCTGGCGATCCGCAGCAAATGGGTCCGGGGTTTTAAGCGCGCTGTGGGTATCAAGATATAACCTTTGACGAAATGTGTCGACTGCAAATTAGTATTCGATGAGACGATCTAATTTAAAACCGAAAGATGTATGCCTTATGTGAGGTTGCGATGAATGCAGATACCATTGAACACCTAGAGATGCAACAAAGCCTATGAACACCAAAACCATTCATGGCAGAGCCTGAAATACAGACAGACAGCAGTCGCACGTCTGAACAGGTCGGATGCTTCGCGAGTACTATTTCAAAATGCTAGCGCCCCTCCTATCCTTCTTGAGCGGACTGAATGCAAACGCCTCCTCACTCAGCATATTGAAGCCGCCAGAAATAGGGCGTTGTCCCTGCTTGCCTAACACACTCTTGCCCAGCGCCCTCGCCGCAAACAAGCCCTTGCTCACGCCAACAGGTTTCAGAGGCGCCACATCCTCACCGTCTTCAGCGTCGAATAGAGTTTTGCCAGCACTGGCGCCAAGCTTGCGCTTCTTCTTCTTCTCTGCGGCGGGCTCTTCGGCGAATGTTGCAAAGGACATGAGTGACTTGCGGGGCTTGAACTTGGGCACAATAGGCTTGGACTTTGTGGATGGACCGTCGTCGGAGTCCTTGAGCGGGACCATAACTGGGGCATTCTCGGAGTCGTCCTTGGACTGGCTGTGAGACATTACGGATGCTTCCTCACTGACCATCTCCAAAACTGGTGCCGCAGCCTTCTTGCGGCCAGTCACCTTTGCGTTGGCCTTGTTTGATGGTGCAGGCGCCAGAGCCTTGACCTTGGGCTGAGCAATCTTCTTCGAGGCTTTCTTTAGCAGAGCAGTCGGGGTAGCCTCTTCCTGAGCAGTCGCCTCTTCCTCTTCCTCCTCTTCGACGATTGGACTTGCGGGGACGACGCTACCAGTGCGATTTAGGAACGGCGTCAGTGAAAATGCAGAGGTGTCACCAACCGCAGCAGCTGAAGTGCCGCGTTTGGCTTTCTTCGCAGGGAAACCGTCTCCAGGTGTACCCAGATTCGTCTCCGGCTCTGCTGTCGCAGCCAGGCGCTTTCGACCGGTCTTAGCAGGCTTCGTGGTTGTAGCAGCGGCAGCTTTTGTGGGTGGTGCGGTCTGTGCCCGGTCGACGCGTTCTAGCTCGGCTTCCTTCTCCTTCAACTTCTCTTTGGTAGTGCGAAGTTTCTCTCGGAAAGCGCTCAACTTGTCATCAAGCACGGTATTACGCCCCTGTAGCTCCGCCAAAGTCTTGGTGTACTCCTTCTCTTGCTTCTTACGCTCGCGCTTCTCCTCTTCCAGAGCCTTCTTGATTTCTTCAGATTGCGAGTTGTCGGTTTGCGTGCCCTTCTTACTGGCTTTCTCGGCTTTCTGGCGTGCATGCCTCTCCTGCTCAAGTTCCTGTCGGAGCTCTTCGATCTCGGCGCTATCACTGCTGCTCTTCTTGCTGGCCTTCTCCGCGCTCAGACGCGCTGCGCGTTCCTGCTCCAGCTCTTGACGGAGCTCTTCTAATGCGGCATCGTGAGCTTCATCGCGTTTGCTGGATTTGCTGGTGTCCTTCTTTGCCAGCTTCTCCACCTTGGCCTGCAGACGCTCGGTCGCCTGCTGCTGGGACTCGAGATCTGATTGCACCTTCTCGGAAGCCTTCTCCATCTTCGCGAGCGCAGCCTCGGCTTTCGCCTTATCCTTCTTCTCTTGTGCAAGTTCCCTGCGGACCTCCTCCAACTCGGTGCGAATGTCGTCGTCCTGCTCCATCTTGCGGCCCTGCTTAGCTAGCGTACGCGCTGCTGTGCGCTTCTCGTTCTCCAACTCTACTTGGAGTGTTGTCAATTGGCGCTGGAGTGAAAGTTTCTCAGTGAGGAGGCCCTGGTTCGACTCGACTTGTGCGCGTAGGTGTTCGACTTCTGGGCGCAGGGATGAGATCTCGCGGGAAAGCGCAAGCTTGTCGGAGAGGATCTTGTTGGAGTCGGAGGTGACGTTTTCCATTGCCTTCAGCTCTGCCTGTAGACTGTTAGTGAGAGATCTATTGCTGTAATTTTAATTTGCGCACCTTTAGATTCGCATTCTCCCGCGCCTGTGTGCGGATCTGGTTTTGTACTTCCTCGTCGCGGGCTTTTTGTTCGTCGAGCTGTGCAAGGGCTTCGTCTAGCGCGTTCTCTAGTTCGTCCGAGCGCGCCTGTTCCTCTTCGAGCTGTTCGTGGAGGTCGCTGTTGTCGTCTTGTAGCAGGCACTGGCTGACTCGCAGCTTCCTGATTTCCTCGTCTTTGGCCACAACCTCGACCGAATGCTTACTCCGTTCGAGATTGAGTTCTAGTGTTGCATTGCGCAACGAGTGTTGAAGCTATAGGTATGCGTGTCAGTGGTTGTTGATTGTTGATTGCATTGCTGATTGTTGACAAAGGAGCCCGTAGCTAGTTTGCGCGTAGTTCGTCTCCACGTGGTAGTGCAATGCACAAGTTTACTTACATCTTTCATCTCGTAGTTGATATCTATTTCTGTATCCATAGTGGCAACCATGGCGTAGGATATATTCAGCGATGTGTGGAAAGCCTTAGGTGGATGTTGTCGAGGTGGAGGGGCTACAGGTAGACGCGACGAGAGTAAACAAACACGGCGCGAGTATGGTGCCAAGCTGAACAAAGATGGGATGGAATATGAAAATCTGCTTTCACCACAACATAGCAATGAAAGGCATGAAGAGGAGTAGATGTTCAACACAGCACTCCAAGAGATCAGAGACGTGTTTGCGCGTGGTGTTGTTCCTCAAGTTGCGCATCGTCAACGCTCTGACACCCCTGCGCTGCTAGCGGATTACGCACACTCCCGACCTCCGAGCTCAGGTCAAGGCCACGTTCACCAAGCATCATCTCTCCCGCAGCACCTCCCACATCGCTCCTCACACCCCCACAACCCCCTCAATCCGACACAATGAGGTGGCTACAGCTTCTCACAGCATCGCTGCTGCCGTTTACAGCTCTTGCCGCCAAGAAGGCCTCGGGCGACCGCTTCAAAGACGCCCGCGCAAAGTCACTGTCGAGCGGCGCTCCATTGAAACTTGACGACGCAAGCTATGCACAATTGACCAAGGCCCCGAGAGACTACTCGGTCGCCGTCCTCCTCACTGCGCTAGAGCAAAGGTTCGCATGCCAGCTATGTCGAGAATTCCAGCCCGAGTGGGACATTTTGGGCAAGAGTTGGACCAAGGGCGACAAGAATGGCGAGGGAAGGCTAATTTTCGGAACCCTTGACTTTGTGGATGGAAAGAACACTTTCCAGTCGGTATGGAACTCTCTCAACATTTATTCCGGGTTGAAACAGTTGCTAACCCTGCACAGATGATGCTCCAAACCGCCCCCGTCCTCCTCTACTTCCACCCCACAACCGGGCCCAACGCAAAACCCGACTCCCAACCCGTCCGCTTCGACTTCACCGGCGGCCCGCAATCCGCCGAGCAAATCCACACCTGGATCGCGCGCCAGGTCCCCGCCGACGCCCCCAAGCCCTCCATCTCACGCCCCATCAACTGGGTCAAGATTGGTTCCGTGACCATCTTATCCCTCGGTTCCATCACGCTGCTCGCAGTTGCGTGGCCGTACCTCACTCCGATTCTGCAGAACCGCAACCTCTGGGCGGCGTTCAGCTTGATTGCCGTGCTGCTGTTTACCAGTGGACACATGTTCAACCACATCAGGAAGACGCCGTATGTGCAGGGCGATGGCAAGGGCGGACTCAGCTACTTTGCGGGCGGCTTCAGTAACCAGAATGGCCTCGAGTCGCAGATTATTGCGGCAATCTACGGTGTGCTTGCCTTTGCGACTATCTCGCTCGCGCTCAAGGTCCCTCGAATTGCGGATGCGCGCGCGCAGCAAGTCGCAGTGTTCGTCTGGAGCGGTGTCCTGCTGTGCATGTACAGCTTCCTGCTCAGCGTCTTCCGGATGAAGAACGGCGGATACCAGTTCTGGCTGCCTCCTTTCTAGACAGATTCTTTGAGGGGCATTCCATGCACTCGGAAGTGACGTGGAAAGGGTGGTCGAGATATTGGAGGGGAAAGGCTTGATGTTCGATACATGCTGTAACATATTGACTGGGTAGATGCTCTAAAGAGGGGCGTTTTATGGAGCAATCAGGCAGATTAAAAGAGTCGCGTTGGCAGATGTTCGTAGCACGTGTTCTCACAATCAAATGGACAGTAAAGATACAACATGCTTGACTTGACTCTTGCAGTGCAGCTAGCATGTCGCGGCAGTCTCAGTCTATACACACATAAATCTTCACACACTTGCGCATGGGTCGAATGAAATAATGAGACGTACATAAAACGTTCCATTCATACAGACATTACATACATATGCGCTATATACTACAATCTGAAGGGGCAATAATACACAACGCCCGTGTGAACCCAAACCCGAATGACCTTTTGCCTTGTGACTCGTGAAATCCTGATCGATAGCCAAACTCATATAACAAATACGCAAGAACCGAAGCGAACCTTGAGAGTACAACTGCTCAACCCATCATCTGAGTGTGCAGGTCAAACACATCATTCCTCCAGCCACCCTCATCCCAATCATCAATCCTCTCCTCAGCCCGCCTTCCCTCTTCTTCCCAAAGCTTGACAACACTGCCCGGCGCATACTTGCCCGCAAAGACACCCTTGCCCTTGGGCGCGACGCCAACCCTGGTGTACAGATCGGGGTCGTCGGCAGGCGT
This sequence comes from Parastagonospora nodorum SN15, assembly GCF_000146915.1. NCBI lineage: Eukaryota > Fungi > Ascomycota > Dothideomycetes > Pleosporales > Phaeosphaeriaceae > Parastagonospora > Parastagonospora nodorum. Next base: position 1,183,895 of record NW_001884552.1, read on the forward strand.
CAAGCGCGTCATAATAGCCTTGAAGAACGTCTTGAGGTCATCTGGATCCGAAATCCTCGTCGCCCTCAGCCTTTCACGGAAGAACAAGAGCTCGCGGTTCGCAGCGTGGATGCCATCCGCGATACCCTTGGCCATCTGCCTTTCCATGACCTTGCGGATGACCGGGCGGAGAAGAGGCTTGAAGAGCCAGCCGAGGATGCTGAACTTGGACTTGCGGAATGTGTAGTTGAGCTTGTGGATGTGCACGCGGACGGCGCGGAGGGTAAGGATCTGTTCCATCTTTTCCTTGGCGACCTCGACGTCGAGGTGGATGTCGATGCCGCGCTCGTCGAGCTGGAAGGACGCGATACCCTCGTCCGCCATGCGGAGGATTCCTGAGTGAGCACGGAGGAGGAAACCAATCTCGTCGGCCCGCATGGAGAGACCGTCGATCTTGATGGTGAACTTGGATGTGACCTTGGATGCAACACGGAAGCGAGCCTTGCGGAGTTCAAAGTCGTTGTAAGTCTCCACGCGGAACCGGAAGGGCAGGAACGATGTGTGATTGACAGTCTTTCCAGGCTCGATGATGAGGTTCTCGAGCAAAATGTCGACCTCAGGTGTGGACACTTCAAGGCGAGGAATAGGGATGTACTGAATGTACTGAATCAGAAGAGGAACGAAGACGTTGATCGTGTCGTTGATCAAGTCTTGGTTGGCCAAGCTGTGCTGTGGAGAGAGGATGCCCCATATCCTGAATGTCGACTTGATGAGCTTGGAAATGTCCTCGTCACGGGTGACCGACTCAAACGTCTTCTGTACCTGCTCGAAGAAGATGTCGATATCTTGTCGCAGAGAAGACTCAGTGCCTACGCCCTTGGACTTCTTGCGGAGCTCTTGAAACTTCTCTTCAACGTGGTCAAAGAAATCGGGGTCGGTCAACAGCTTCTGAAGAGAATTGCCGATGTCTGTAAGCAGGTCCTCAAACTCTGGGTCCTTTCGTGAGTGTTCCAGCACCTTGTGGAAAGAGTCTTCCAGCTTCTTCCACTCGTCATGGTCTCCGAAGGAGCTGATAAAGGTCCAGAAATTCTTTACGGCCCTCTCCATAGCCGCATTTGGCTCAACATCCTCCTGCACAGTAGTCATGGCGTCCTCCACTGTGCGAGAGTATGCCATGGCATAGCGCTGGAGAAGTAGAGCGAGTGTCGAAACAGACTCAGAGTAGTCCCGCTTCTGTCGCAGATTCGTGACGGTCTGCTTCAGGCGGTAAAGCAAGGAATCGCCTTCTTCACCTCGCAACTTGTCAGACAAGCTTTGGTCTGCCCTCTTGGCCACCTTTGTTACGCCATTGCCGACGACTTGCGCGACCTCGGCCACATCGTCTTCGAGCTCTTGTGCTGATGGCGCAGTACCCTCAGCATCTTTTCCGGGCTCTTTAAGCGCCTGCTGCTCAGCTTGCGAGGGTTCAATCTTCTTGCCAGCTTTCTTTGCCACATTAGACAAAGTAAATGCGCTGTCTCTGAAGACTTCTCGGCCAACGGTTTGGATGTCTGAAAGGAAGATTCGGAAATCGGAGTTGGTAAGGAGCAACTGGCCAACTGTCTGGAGGCTCTGGTACGCTATTCGTAGGTTAGCCCAATCTTCTTCTCAATGTCGCCATGTCGACTTACCTGCAGTTGCGTCGGCCTTGGCTTTCGACTTAGTAGTGCGACGAGCGATGTCATTTACATCGACCGAGATTCGGGCTTTAGTGAGATACCACACAAAGTCCTGGATCTGATCCTCGCTGTTCTTGTGCTGTAGAAGATCGATGAATTGGTGGAGCCATTGCTTGGTGAACTTGACCAATAGACGACCAGAGTCACTCAATTCAGGGTTGTCGGGGTTCAGGATGTCTGCGGAAAGCACGCTTCTGAGGTTGATGATGGTCTGTTCATTGGACGGCATGTAACCCATGGACATAGCCCGTAGCATCTGATACGAGTGGAGCTTCTGATGAACCTCCCGCTGAAGGACCGTATCATCTCGGTACTGCCGAGTAAGCCCGTTAGCCGACGCGTTCAACTTCGAATGCGCGATAGCTTACCTGTGGGAGTAGCGGTTGCTGATCATCGTCGCGTTTGCGGCCGAAGCCAAGACAGGAAGACATGGCCAATTGTTTAATTTGAGCTGTGCAATGTCTGTCCGAGTAGATGACCAGGGTTATAGAGATCGTGAAGTACAATAACCTGCTGCTGGTAGTCTTGTTTGCGGTAGCCTAGACGCGTGCTAAGCGTGCAATGATGACGATCAGGAGCGAACTCCGCGCAGCATGACGTCATAGTTCTCTTCCGTGGCTGCGACCGTCCCTTCCCCACAGTCATGCGCCGCTGTACCTGGCCACCACGACATGTGAAGTATCAAGCATCTTCGCACGTGCGAGAGCACTTCTATCGAATTTAGCTCCGCTTCACGTGTACTTGCATCCTGACAATTGGCCGTGAGCTATCAGCACGTACACAGAGTTGCTGGAGTAGACTAGGGCAAGGTTCTGTGAGACATTGACTAAAGTGCAGTGTGCCATTAGCTTTTTGAGTGCGGCATCTCACATGTGGCTGCGATTTGGACGCATACCCATGGGTCTTAGACTTCTTCGACAACCTTGACGGCTTGGCTTGGCTAGTGGGCACTAACTTGACTACGTACAGACCGGAGATGGGCAGCGCTTCTACACACTGGATGATACCGACCTCGTGGGACATATCAATTGAGTTGTGTTGAGCACTTTGCAGTCGACTGAACATGCAATGTGCTCTAGGATAAAGTCACGATGCCCTATCACATCGGACGCAGACATCTACATTCTTTCGAATGCAGTTCCCGTGCTATATGCCGAACTGCTTTTGTGAGCATCGAATTCAAGTATGGGTATGTGGAGAGGTACACGACAGCGTTCGGGCATGGTTGTGAACAAGGACTTGCCGGACGTCTCTTCAAGCCTTGCCTAGGATGACGGGAGAACGCGTCTGTGATAAGCAAGCAGAAAAAGCACCGATTGTGGTGGCAAAGGTGCATACTGTGAAGTTGGGGACCCCTCACCCCGAGACTTCGGTGCTTTACAGATCCTGGTGCGATGGCTGCGATAGAGGCCGCGTGCCGGACAATCCTCAGCTCACGAGAAGTCGCAAACTTTGTCCGTGTCTAGACAGGTGGGTCGCGGACCATCGAGCCTTCCCCACATCCGCGACGTCGCATGCGATACCGCATCTAAGATAGGGCGATCCTAACGAGTCGGAGCGAACCGTGACCTTCTTTAGGCTCTTGTGTATGATTCGACTCTGATGAATTTAGTCTCTGCTACTCCCAGTGTTCAACAAAGACGTGGCAGCAGGGCCGACATTACGGGGTGACAGGAGTGTCGGACCCCGTGCAACCATGATCTATCGGCTCCTTCCCCCAACGCATTCCCCAAGTGCTCGACGCCCGGCCGGACTGATTGAACCATCCGAGTGGGTTTAGTTCAGCCCCGGCTCCTGCAGCTGGGCAACGGTGCTGATCTAAGCGAATGCATGCCGATCCAGGGCTTTCAAAAAATTGTTGCAGGCGCCACACTGGATGGAAAAAGTAGACACACCGCTTTGCAGACATGGACATGTCACACCGTACCTTGCTCGTCTGACGGAAGATCCTTGGTTGCACTTGTTGGTGGCCATGGTGGAAGCAAAGGCCGAAGCTCTTCGCAGAGGACACAAGGTTGGTAGAGCATGCGGACGCGGATGTAGCTGCGTGCGGCTCCTGGCAACACCACATGGTACCGGAGGGGAATTGGCTGGACGAGAACCCGTCAATTCCTCGTCAGACATGCCAACAGGTCAGGATAGGCATGCTTCCCGTGCGAGGCATGCTGAGGGTGCATGTCCGGCGCTGTCACATTCGGCGCCTGAGGACTCTTCCGAGACAATTGCCGTAGGACGCACGAAAGCACGTCCGCAACGCGGTGGTCGGGGATAACAGCGCCATTAATAATGTCAATATACAAGTGGCCTGACGGGTCGCGGCAACTGAGCATTGGCAGTGGCAGAAATGCCTCTTGATGCCTGACCTGCGAGGCGAGCGTGGTGCTTAGTGTAGTTCTGGGTGCTGCGAACGCGCCGAGTGGGCTCGCAAGCCGACAGCTTTTGCTGATTCCAGCACAAATCGGCATCTGACGAGTGCCTGAACGAGGTCTGGCTAGGCTAGCAATCCGGACCCGCACACCGACCAACGGCGTGGGAACATGCTTCCTCCGTATTATTCCGACGATGCAGGCGTGGGTCGTGTAAGCGCAAGGGTCGCGCTCTGGAAATGCGGATGGCAGAGACATGAAAGCCCACACGCTGCTCTTCAGGGTGGCGCCCGCGGGATACAAGCCCTCCCGATTCGCTGATTCTCGCTGCCCATGACACGCGGACTTCCTTCCATTTCTTTTGGCCTGGTCCGCGGTAGCAGGACTGTTGCAACTCCTTCAATGCAGCGACTCAGCCCGCTACTTAAGGCCGCGGTCCCTCAGTCCAGACTGCAGAAACCCTTCCGTGCTTTCACATACACCCGTTCCTTGGCTTCGGTAGCAAACCACAACACAATGCCTTCCTCTGCTCGGCCAAACCTTCCGCCGCGTCAGCTGTCGACGACGAGCGGAGACTATGACCTCTCCAACAACAGCGACCTCCGCCGCCAGCTGGGCACATATGGCTTGACGCCGCCAGCCGTGGAGACGTTTGAGATCCAGAGCCAGCGATGTCCGTAGCCAAGTGGACTCTGTGTTGCATATTGAACGTATTACTCACACCAGACAGGCCTGAGACTGCTGGCCATGAAGCCCACGCCGATTGAGAAGTTCCAGTACCTTGTCCACCTCAAGGCCACAAACCCACATTTGTTCTACAGGGTCCTTTCCCAAAACATCAAGGTATGACGCCAGGGTCCAAAATCACGGGAAGGCACGACTGACGTCCCCAGGAACTCACGCCCCTCATCTACACCCCGACCGTTGGCGAGGCCTGCGTGCGATGGCACGAGATCTGGACACAGCCCGAGGGCATGTACCTGTCGTTCAGCGACCGCGGCAACCTCCGCCAGATCCTCGACAACTGGCCACACCAGGTCGACATCACCGTCCTGACCGACGGCTCGCGTATCTTGGGTCTCGGAGATCTCGGCGTGAACGGCATGGGCATTCCCGTGGGCAAGCTGGCCTTGTACACGGCCTGTGCTGGTATCAAGCCAGACTCGACTCTGCCCCTCACACTCGACTTGGGCACGAACAACAAGGCGCTGCGTGAGGACCCGCTCTACATGGGTTCCCGCAGGGAAAAGGTTACTGCAGCCGAGGAGAAGGAGTTCCTCGACGAGCTCATGGCTGCCCTCACCGACAAGTGGCCAAAGTACGTATCTTGCAGCTTTTTTCCAAACAGGCAACTGATCGTGTGACAGTATCGTCATCCAGTTTGAGGACTTCAAGAACCCCTTCCCCGCACTAGAACGCTACCAGAACAGCTACGCCATGTTCAACGACGATGTCCAGGGTACCGGCGCTGTCATCGTCGGAGGCTTCATCAACGCCATCAAGGCGTCAGGTGTGCCCGTCCGAGACCACAGGGCCATTTTCCTTGGTGCCGGAAGTGCCGGTACTGGTGTGGCCATGCAGATTGTAGAGTTCTTCAGAGGAGGGTCTGACCGAGAGAGCGCGCCGCAGTTCTGGTTCGTCGACTCTAACGGTCTCGTTACCGCCGACCGAAGGTGACAAGCTGCCGAGCACAAGATCTACTTTGCCCGTGACGATAACAACGGCCGCCAGTACCAGTCTCTCAGCCGTTTGATTGACTTTGTAGAGCCCACCATCCTGTCATGAGTCTATCAACCATCAGTGGCGCATTCAACTCCGAGCATTCTGCAGAAAATGGCGAAGCTGAACGACAGGCCCATCATCTTCCCCCTCTCCAACCCCTCCAGCAAGTCCGAGTGCACATTCGAGGAGGCTGTCGTCAACACCAACGGCCGCTGTCTCTTTGCCTCGGGTTCTCCTTTCCCCTCAATGGAGTGGAACGAGAGGACTCTCACCCCTGGACAAGGAAACAACATGTATGTTTTCCCAGGTATTGGTCTTGGTGCCATTCTGTCCCAGGCTGTATCAATCACCCAGGACATGATCTACGCCTCGGCCGAGTCGCTCTCAACTTCATTGAACAAGCAGGAGGTTGCTGACGGCTGGCTGTACCCCGACATCCGCCGCATTCGCGAGGTCTCTGTTGTCGTCACCCGTGGTGTCATCCGCGCTGCGCAGAAGAACGGCGTTGACCGCGCTACTGAACTGCGCCAGCTTAATGACGCATCTCTCGATGCCTACATCGTGGAGCGCATGTACGACCCTTTCAACGAGTCCGCAAACGCCGCCGACGAGGTCTCCAAGCTCATCAACGGCCACACCAACGGTGTAAACCACATCACCAACGGCGTTTCCCACTTGTAGATTGACTTCTTCACGGCGCCATGCGAACCGACCAAAAGCGAATTGGTTACCAAAAGATTAGATTTTGTTTGTTTGTTTCGGGACATGGACAATGTCTCTTGTTCATGGATGGATTTCGACTCGATACCCCGATTTACACACGCTTTCCACCCACCATACCCCTTGTAGTACACCTAGATATTGAAGCGCTCATAGCGTGGAAATGTAATACACATGACTCTAAACTTGACATTGCATACATACAGCCTTTGAACCTACTGAATGCACAAAAAGACGAACTGCTAACTAGACAATGAACTAATAATAACAGAGGGCAAGTAGGTATCCCAACAAAGTCCATTCTCGGACTCCCCCTCCCTCCGAACGGACTCACCTCCGCTATTCTCAACATCCTCCGCATGCATGCATATATATGTATATATATGCACAAGCACCAAGACCTCCGTACGCACACCGCTGGGCCCCCTGCATGTCATCAGCCACACAATAAAAAAAGTCTACCTCATTCTGGCAAGGCTCGACTTAAGCTTACCCTGGGACTTAAGACGCACTGTTGCGGTTTACCCCGGATCCACCCGGTGTGGCTTTACATAGGGTCGGTGCGGCGGATCGGGTCGTTGGGTGGAGACGCTGGGATGGGAGGATGAACGGGTGGGGTGTGGATGTGCATGGAGTTGTGAACGGATGTTGCGTATTAGAGGTTCAGTGAGGAAGAGTATATGTGATGGTAAATGGAGTGCAGTAGAGTAGTAGTACACTGGGATGAAGAGGCATGGAATTTGGTGCGTTTGCTGATATAGACTTGCGCATTGTATGTGCGAATGTGTACACTTACTTCAAGATGTTGAATTGGGGTCGTGGTGTGTGGAATCAGTCCACGGGTGCGTTGTGGTATCTCGTTCACCTTCACTTGTTGTCAAGCATCACCGCTCCTAGTGAATCCCTCACGGTGAGTTCGCTCTGAAATCCTCATGCTCACCAGTTTGCGTATAAGACTTTACAGCGGCCTGCTCTCCTCGTTCTTTCAATCTTTTTCATACCTCTTCCACTTCATCAACCAATTCATTCAAGACGACCCACACATCCAACACACAACAATGGCCGACAAGAACGCCAAATCCGGCTGGACTGACCGCGAGATCGTAAGTACCTTCACCATACACCTCACTCCCATAAATTCTAACCTCCCACAGCTCGTCTGCCTGCTCAACGTCATGGAGTACTCCAACTGCAAACTCGAATACGGCGTAAGCCCCCTGCACTCCCACTCTATCCACCACTCACTTACCCCACCCCAGGACGTCCCCTACCCACCCGGCCGCAACGCCAACGGCTTCCGCCAGAAGATCAACAACCTGAAGCGCGAGCTCAAGGGCGAGTTCGAGTCAATTAAGGCTGGCAACCCCGTCGATTCCACGCCCAAGAAGAAGACTGCAGATGCTACGCCCAAGTCGACCCCGCGCAAGCGCAAGGCAGCGGCTGAGGAGGATGGCGAGGAGACGCCCAAGAAGCGTGGACGCCCGAAGAAGGGGGCTGCGAAGAGCGAGGAGCCCGTTGAAGCTGAGGCTGAGACGGTGGTCAAGGATGAGCCGGAGAATCATCTTGGAGCGGGTTTTGAGGCCGAGATTGTGGAGCAGGTCTGAGGGTGGAGATGAGTCGGACTGAAGAGAGCGAATGCATTGGCGCACAGAAGTCTATTTGGGTGGCGTTTTGATTTCCGAATGTTTTCTTTGACCGAGTTCTTGGACTTGGTCTGGTACTACGCTCAGCGCAGCTTAAATGCTTTCATGGCATGATGCGAGGCGTGTAGGGACCTGCATAGCTTCAATGGCGTATCAAATTCCCCAAAACTACACTGGGAATACTGCACAATACATCATACCATCCACTCTCCTCATGCTCTACTATTCTGACCACAACATCTGACTCATCGTCGTGTGATGCAATCTCCAGTCGTGCAGCACAATTTCCTTATCTTGCTCAGTATCGCCAGGGCACGTGTGTGTAAAGTGAAGGTGAAGGCAGATTACGTCCCGCTCCCCCGCTCGCCCCATAAACATACAAACCTCACCTGCTCCTCTTCTCTTCTACACCCATCAGCCTGCAGCCCAGAACCCGCACTCTACAACTTCCCACCTACAAACCTGACACAACCACAGCACCATGTCGGACACCGAAGCCTCCAAGTCCAAGGCCAGCGTCGGATGGACCGACCGCCAGCGCGTACGTCTCCCTCGCCCCACCTCCCTCCCATCTACTAACTCCCATCCAGCTCGCGTACTTCTTCAGCCTCGTCGACTTCTCCAAGGTCAAGCTCGACTACGCCGTGAATCCCCCTCCCCCTATGCCTAACTACCTTCCCTTCTAACACCCCACCAGAACGCGCCCCGCCCCGAAGGCAAGTCCGTCGGCGCCTGCCAGATCATGGTCCACCGTCTCAAGGGCACGCTCAAGGATGACCTCGAGGCGCTGCGCACCGGCACTGCGATGCCCGAGGAGGCGCCCAAGAAGGCTGCTGGCACGCCCAAGTCCACGCCTAGGAAGCGCAAGGCCAAGGGTGATGCTGACGGCGAGGGAGAGGCTACGCCTACCAAGAAGGGCAGGAAGAAGAAAACTGCTCTTGCTGAGGAAGAGCCTGCTGCCGCTGATGAGGACGAGACCGAGCTCAAGGTCAAGGCTGAGAACGTGGACGAGGAGTTCAGCGTCGGTGATGACTAGGAAGTCGCTTGAGATGCATGATTCGCACAGAAGTTCCTTTTGCGTGTACGGAGCTCCGGCCTGCATCTTGGTCAGCGTTGGGTTCTTATACCGCCTCATCAGCTTCATCAAGATTAGCTGGCGCCCGAAGTGCTTCGCACGATTCTCAGCTCGGAGGAAATGTCCTATAGTCTGAAAGAGTTCATAATTCTATTAGCTTGGGAACATCAAATGAAGACTTGAACCAAAATATGCGACCTGAAGAATAACTCGTGTGGAATTGAAAGGGTATCTAAACTATGCAAAACTTCAAATCTGCGTGCTGCAGGACATGAAATGCGAGTGAACTGCCAGATGAGTTGTTAAATCTGCCGTAAATATCGAACTCTGATCATATTGGGTATCCCTGAGATCATCGAAGTCGCCGTAAATCTGCTCGATATGAATGATTTGTGACGGTAAGAAATCGTTGCTCGTGATGTCATCTCATACAATGCACAACTCGCTGCGAGCTAGATGAGATTACGAAATGCAAGTGCGGCTATGCTGCGCTCATCGCGTAAATTCAGGTTTCGTGGCTTTGTTGACGACTGGTGGTGGTCCATCGGTATCTGGATAAGGCAATGGTGCGCCTCGTGGTGGCCGTGGAAGTCCAGCGCTCGGCGGTGATGTGCGATGTGGAGACAAGGGTGCTGGTCTGAGGTCGTCTTGTAGTGGTGTCTTTGGTGGTCTTGGTGGAGCATGAGCGTGAGCATACTGTAGACGCTCCTCGAAACTCGGCGTCTCCAAGCTGACCATTGAGTCCGGCCGCCCTGTGTTAAATTGCTCGTCTGAGCGACGACCTGGCGAGACGAGCTCGCCTGAGTGTCGCGGTGGCAGGTCGTGCATGACTGGCTGTGGGTATTCATCTGAGGATATCACAGGGTACTTGTCGGTATCTGACTGCCGGTGTTGCTCCTGGAAAGAAATCTGGTTTCCATCGGGGTTGGTCAATCGGTATTCCGGTGTGACGTCCTCGGCTGGCAACTCTACAGCGAGCGGCGAAGGCTCGGGTACAACAGGTAAGGGCTTGTTCGGTGCTTGTGGTCCATCGTACGGCGACATCCCCTTTTGTGCGCGCTCCCAGCGTAGCTTTGCGAAATGTATCCGCGCGATCTTCGCGGCTGCGTCCAATGTCATTCCTTGCACAGTCTTCTCCGCAAGGTACATGCGGGTGTTGGTACTGATATCGGCCAGCGCATTCCACTCGTTCATGCCAAACTCGCCGACACCCACGTTGACGTTCAGCCGGTAATAGTTCTCCGGGTTGACGTGGCGTTTCGCTAGTTGGTCTTTCATGTCTTTGTGAGTCTTTTCGCAGTCTTCGATCTTCTGAATCAGCCTGCGCCGGGCTTCTGCAAAATCTCCAATGCCACCAGAGACAAACCCTTCCCACCAAAGATGCTGCTGTGCGTTTGTGCCATCCGGTCGCTTTCCGGTGCCAATACTGAGGAAAACTCCCACTTCGCGTCCAGGCCACTCATTGCAGACTGCTTCATCAAGCACCATGGGAGAAGGATTGTATTTGCCAGTGCCTTCGTCCAGGAACACCGATTGTCCGATCTGGATCGGCTTGAATGCTAGCGCTGTGGCAGATGTTGCGCGTCCGGCCTGCCATATGGTCGCATTAGGCTCTACTGGAGGCTCTTTGCGTGAGTCGTATGAGCGGAGCCAGATCTGGCCTGTACCAGCTTTCTTGGTACCCTTGTAAACTGCTGTGACGGCACTGTATCGTGTTAGAATAATCCTGATTGCACGAATATGGATCACCTACGTTTTAGTGCGCTCTTCTCGATTGTCGTAGAGTTGCGCGTGAGGATTCCCCCATTTCAGCGCGGCCATGCGCATGTTGACAGGCGCCGTCCCAATTTGGCTGTATTTGCTGGCGTTGCTTGCACTTCTTTCCACGCGTCGACCAGCTGATATGGCGCTGCCAGGCGTCATTGGTGTTCGTAGGTCTGCCGTTGATGACAACCCGTCGTATCTGTCGTTGCCTTCGTCGTCGTAAATGGTGTGTTCCCGCACGCATTCCATGATAGCCTCTTCCAATTTTGACGCCTTGAACAGCGTTGACCGGTACGGTATTCCAGCAAATGTCTTGTCCGTCTCGAAGACCTTCCTGGTCATGCGCACGTATACGTCCTTGCACGTCTCTACATCCATGCGCAGCCGCCCAAGCATTATAGCAATCAGCCCCCCGGTACCGGTTCCCGCAATAAGATCGAAGTGGTCGCATGGCTTTGGGACTTCGTGTCGCTTTGGCGCTCTTCCCTCGGTTTCGACAAATGTGCGGTGCATGAGCTCCTGGAGTATGATGAGCATCGAGTACCCTCGCACGCCGCCTCCATCTGCTTGCTGTTAGCTGTACTATTCGCAAATCTACAAGGCACTCTTACCTAGCGATAGGATCCGCAGCGGCGGTCCTTTTGTGGTATCTTTCCGTCGAATTCCACTGCCTGCCATCATGTCTGCGGTGGTGCACGCCGGCCGTTACTCCGCAAGGCGTGCAGAAAGCTTGGTATGAGGTTATTTGCGAGATAAGGTCAGGTGTTCAAGAAGGCGCGTGGTATAGCCAAGACTTCAGCTGAGCGAAAGTTTGAAGTGTGGCTTTGTCAGGCTATCGCAACTGCGTGCCCGTTGGTAAGTACTAAGCAGTGAGTCGTGGCTATGGTCGGATCCGCAGCCTTTGGACGCGCGCTTCGGAGCGCTCAGCGAAAGATGCAATGTGGTGAAGTTTGGAGAACGCGATAACGAAGGAAGGAACGTTTTAGAAGAGCGCAGAAGGCAGGAAGCACGTGGATACGAAGAGTCTTGAGTCTGGTTAGGCTCTTGGGTATTCACTCAGCTCCGACCAACAACGTCACTCGGTGGTCAACGGGCCAAGCCCCACCTGAGCACAGCCACTCGCTTCAAAGTTCGCAGCCAACAACAGCCCTGCAGGCATCGTGTTCCAAGCTCCATCCTAGCCAACGACCTGCCGTAGTTCAACAAATACCGGCTTGCGACATCTGTATCCGTGTCGTCTCCTGGATCGTCGGCCTTGCAGCGGGAACCTGCTGAGCCGCCTCGTCTTCAGGAACACGGTACCAAGCGCCAGTTAGCGAACACTCTGCCGCCCAATCAGGCTGTGATAGAACGTGTTTCGGATGGTCACGCTCGCAGAGCCTGTCGCGAACTCCGTGCGAATGATCTCGCCCCAAGTAAGCGCTCGAACTGCGAGCCCTTCGCCACCGAACTGCTCAAGAGACGGCATCCCTGCACAGACTCAGGAAAAGGACGGGAAGTTCCTAAGCAAGTGTGTCATGTTTGGGCTGTCTTTTTACGGGGATCTCTCTCTCTTCGCAAAGTCACGCTGGTCTCTAGCTTTTCTATTCAACAAGGGCTCCGTAGCATCCGGAACATAGTCCGTGAAGAGGCCCAAATACAGTTCGTGATATTCAAAGTCTTTGTTCTTGTTGCTCTCTGAGCAGACAGTCAAGAGACTTGCTGCTTGGTACGACAATACGAAATGTAGCAAGTTCTCAATACTTGTCGCACCAGGAACCACCGTAAGATTTACTCGAGACATTTCAAGTTCAAGGATCACAGGTAGTGAATATCTTGATCCCGTTGGCAATATGTGAAACAGAGCCAGAGCCGATCTTACTCGGGAACCTCACAGGTAAGATGTGATGCCAAGTCTATATGGTAACCGACAGGACTGTGCTATTATAGGGCTGTCTGATAGTAAATTCCCGGTGAATCAGAGTATGGGGTGATGGTGGTATACTGCTAGGTCGTACTGGCGTATTTTTGTGGCTACATACCTTGGCTTCGTTGGCCTGGGTAGTAAGTTTCATGTAGATAGACACGACAAAGAACTTTGCGCAGTAAGCGCAGCATTTCGAATCTCAGCTTGGCTACCAAATCGCATTGATAGTTCGCGGGCTACAGTTTCATGCCTAAGGCAATCCAAATTACGAAACTGAAACAGTCGCACACAATGAAGTTCATGCCGCTTTGCGCTATGAAACATACTCAAGAGATCTTTGCGGCTCATGAACAAGGACATTTTGATTGCAACCGCGGAGAATGATGGTGTTCGGAAGGTGCTCGTGCTTCAGTATCGCGCGATGTCGACATTGTGATGCTCATCACCGCACCTGATCTATTTAGCTCGGGATGATCATTCATGACTCACATTGAGTGATTCTCAACTGCAAGTTCTCAATATTCTCAACACAACATGCGCTTAGAAACCGATAGAGTGTCCAAAGGAATATCCGGGCAGTCTATTGTAGCTCTTCTAGTGTCATGCTGACAGGTGTTCGCAGCTGGTCAAATTCGGATGTACTCGATACTGTCAGGAAGATAAAGCTACACAACTTCAAAGCCTTGGTTGCGCGTTGTAGCATGCTGATGAGGTATCGATTCTCTCCACGCTTGCAAATGAGATGAGCGTTCTTACGAACATCTGTTGCGGTGGTCGATGTTACCACATGGTCACGTGGTACCTAGATAGGTAGCGCTTAGCGTTGCACTTGGCGTTGCGGGTCTGATCTCGCTTAGCCCACGACCTCCGCGAGACTGATTTTCGAACCTCTGAACGACCTCCAGGACAACCCACCGACTAGGCCGACAGCAACATCGAAAATGTAAGGACACCGACTCTTTCATCAAGTTCCCCTCGTCGAGAGACAATTCTGCGACTGCACACAATATCTCAGCTCGTGGCTGCTGCTCGACGAGCGACTCCCGGCGTGGCGAACCCCTCTTTGCAGAGCGCTCACCAGCACGTCTACAATTACGGATATGGGCACAGCGCTGACAGTGATTGCTCTACAGGGTCAACCTCCGCACTCAGAAGCGCCTCGCGGCGTCCGTTGTCGGCTGCGGCAAGCGCAAGATCTGGCTCGACCCCAACGAGACCAGCGAGATTGCCAACGCCAACTCTCGCCAGACCATCCGCAAGCTCGTCCAGGATGGCCTCATTATCCGCAAGCCCGTCACCATGCACTCGCGCGCCCGTGCCCGAGCCCTGACCGCTGCCCGACGAATTGGCCGCCACCGTGGTTTCGGTAAGAGGAAGGGTACTGCGGACGCTCGTATGCCTAGGTATGCAATCACGATATCCTCAGCACAGTGGATCTGGGGTGAAGGGACACCAGGATTGGTGTAGTGCTGTTAGGAAACGTTTGCTGATGCGATTGTCAACAGCCAAATCCTCTGGATGCGCCGTCTCCGTGTCCTCCGCCGTCTTCTCGTCAAGTACCGTGCCGCCGGAAAGATCGACAAGCACCTCTACCACGAGCTCTACCACCTCTCCAAGGGTAACACCTTCAAGCACAAGCGTGCCCTCGTTGAACACGTACGTTGGCCATGACATCATGACTTAGTCACCCCCCCCGCTTGAGGCCTGGGAACTGACATGTATTACAGATCCACAAGGCCAAGGCCGAGAAGGCTCGCGAGAGGGTCATCAAGGAGGAGATGGACGCCAAGCGTGCGAAGACCAAGGCCGCGAGGGAGAGGAGACAGGAGCGTGTGCAGCAGAAGCGTGCTGCGCAGATTGGCGACGAGGAGTAAGCGCTGGGCGACATGATAAATACCTGGCGTGGGTCTTTTTAAGGTTAAAGGAGGGCGTCAATCTCCTTTCTCTCTGGGCATCATATGCGGCGGTCATGTTCATGTACGTCTGGGTCATCTCTGAACGACTCTTCCACTCATGCATGCTCGACTCAAAAAGGCTGCCTTCTCTGCACACGGTGCTATGAACGTCCACATGATAGGATAATGAGCATCAGTACAGTAGAAAACGAGTGGTCAACCTTGGCGTTGGTCTTCTTTTCATTTTGTTCCATGTTGGCGAATCGTGATGCCCTTACTCGTGACTTGTAACATCTTCCTTTCTCGGATACTACATCATATCCACTCACTACTGGATCACTCAGTGATACTAAGCACATCAAATATCATGAAGAATATCATTTTATTGAAATGTTTTCCCATGTCGAGCCTGCCGGTTGTAAATGTTGCTGGATGCCAATCACGCATCGCCCCAACCACGCTATCCTAACCGTGGGTATTAAAACTCCTGAACCTGTACGCCTACGCCCGCTGAATGCAACGATGACAGCACAAACGAATTCAAATCTGCGTTCAGGTCAGCTAACGTCCCACAATATCACACATGATCCAACTCACCAGCCGCAGCGCCGTGCGATGCACGTTCCTCGTGAAATTGAGCATAGCCCTGCTCTTATTATTCCCCCTCTGCAGCCTGCGATACCCCTCCTGTACATGCGAAGGCTGCACCGGCTCCCTCGCCTCCTCGGGCGGATCAAACAGGCCACGCTCCCTCTTCCTCTTGAGCCGATTGACCTCGCCACCATGGCTCTTCTTCCACTGATCCTCTGCATCCTTGACCTTGAGCGCCTCTTCGGTGAGCGTCTGCACGATTTCGAACGTCAGGAAACCCAGGATGTCGATGATGTCGTCGGACGGCTTGCTATCGGTGATGAGCCCAAAGCCTGCCCACTCCTTGAACCGCTTGCCCTTGCGGTATGTGAAGGACGCTTGACGGCAGTCAGACCAGTGGACATATTCTTCGCGCGTCATGTTCTTGGTGCGCTCGTCGGCATTCTTGAGGCGCTGGAGTGTCGCAAAGTTCATTTCCTCTTCCTCTTCGTCCTCGACCTCTTCCATCATGGGCGGGAACTCGGTGAAGTACGAATGCACGTCCCAGACGAGATCGACTTTGGCGCGCTTGGTCTTTTTCCCGGCTTCGGGGCCTGCGGGGCCTGCGCCTACATCTGCGCCGGCTCCTAGGTCTGCGTCTCCGGCGGCGACGTCCGCGCCGGCATCGCCACCCTTGTCGTCGGAATCCTTGACGGAGCGGCGCACGTCTTTCCACTGAAGGAAGTGCTTTAAGCGCGAGATTTTGGCGCGGTCGTGCCTAATAAGCATGAATAGGTCGTCTGTGGAGATTGATTTGCTGCCGCGGCGGGTGGCGAGTGCAGTACATTCGCGGAGCATGTGCTGAACTTGGTCTTGGACAATGGACTCGATGAGTGTGGTTGTTTCTGGGGATGGGTCACCGGTTTCGCCAGAGACGAACATCATCTGTGCGATTGGGAGGATTAGCGGATTGCCGTTTATGTCTAGTGAAAC
Organism: Parastagonospora nodorum SN15; assembly: GCF_000146915.1. Classification (NCBI taxonomy): domain Eukaryota; kingdom Fungi; phylum Ascomycota; class Dothideomycetes; order Pleosporales; family Phaeosphaeriaceae; genus Parastagonospora; species Parastagonospora nodorum. The sequence continues at coordinate 1,200,246 of NW_001884552.1, forward strand.
TAAAAAGAAGCTGTCTGGAGTAGCACAGCGAGAGAGCGGAGGCGATGGTGGCATCGCTAAAGACATTTCAAAGAAGCGCTGGTGGACAGTTGGGGGAATAGTGGTGGGGTGGATGACGAGACTGAATATGAGTGTAGGACATGTGCATGGACGTATGTTGGAAAAGCTTTGAACAAGAAGCTTAGGGTAGCAGTTTTTGTGCAAGTTGGAGAGGCAATCGAAGGTGAAGCAGAGTACGGACCATGAATGTAGAGTGAAGTTAGGGGAACGACGAGCAGAAACTCGAGAACGTGCTGTGCCCCGCGCAAACCACAGACGAGGAGACATTGGGGAGTACACGAAGATAAAGAAAGACTTGAAATATGAAAAGTGATTGCTCGCATCTTGAAGAGGCGTGTATGCAGGTCGTCGCCTGAACGGGAAGTAGATCCAGAGATCGGTCCGCGACAGGCACAGCTTTCGGCAAGCCGATATGCTGTGCTCCCTTACGAGACGATTGCATCACATATGATAGAGAGAATTGCACGAGAAAGTGACAGGAACACGAAAGCCATGCACTAACCTGTTGGATCTCCGTCCGGTACTTTGCCAGCTTGTCCTTGTCCGCCATGATGTCTACTCTTCATACAACAATCTCTCCAAAATAATACAAAAAGGTTGACACAAAGAGACGTGACGTTCAGAGCATGCGGGAAGAGTCAGGAGGGAGTGGAGGCAGCGGGAATGGTCGTTTGGACAGCGGCTGGCACGCGGTCTCGCGGCTTCACTAGCGCGAATCCGGGCGATGCCTGCTGCGACGCCTTGGCTCAGCCCTACGAGCGGCCCCGCCAAAGTTTTGTGAATTTGCCACGGCTTCCCCACCACGACTGCAGTCACGCATCACACCCGGCAATATGTTGTACCTTGTGGGTCTCGGCTTGGCCGATGAGAAGGATATTACCGTCAAGGGTCTGGAGATTGTCAAGAAGGCCGAGCGCGTGTATCTCGAGGCATACACCGCAGTGCTGTTGGTCGAGAAGGATGTGCTTGTGAGTAGTCAATTGGGAGTTCAGGGGAGAAGAGGGCTAATTGTCACGACAGTAGGAAGCTTTCTATGGCCGCGAAGTCATTATAGCCGACCGTGAAATGGTCGAATCGTCAAGCGACGACATCCTCAAAGACGCCGACAAAGTAGACGTCGCGTTCCTCGTCGTTGGAGATCCATTTGGGTGCGTCCAGTCCAATTATGTTTGATGCCCTGAAGTCTAATTTGAGTATAGAGCAACAACACACACTGACCTCGTCCTGCGCGCCCGCGAACTCTCCATCCCCACTCGCTCGATCCCCAACGCCAGCATCCTGACCTCCATCGGTGCAACCGGCCTGCAGCTCTACAACTTCGGCCAGACCGTGTCGATGGTCTTCTTCCTCGACAACTGGAAGCCCGCATCCTTCTACGACCGAATCAAGGAGAACGTCTCAATCGGCCTGCACACCCTCGTCTTGCTCGACATCAAGGTCAAGGAGCAGAGTCTGGAGAACATGGCGCGCGGACGCAAGATCTACGAGCCGCCGCGGTACATGACGGTCGCGCAGTGCGCGCAGCAGATGCTGGAAGTTGAAGAGGATGACAAGAAGGAGGGTGTGTACACCAAGGACAGTCTGGCTGTTGGTGTGGCGCGAATTGGCGCAGAGGACCAGAAAATCGTCGCGGGGACGCTGGCTCAGCTGTGCGGCGCAGATCTTGGAAAGCCGCTGCATAGTCTGGTGCTCCTGGGGAAGAGGACGCATGATCTGGAGAGGGACTTCTTGGAGGAGTTTGCGGTGGACAAGGAGAGCTTCAAGGCGGTGTGGAAGCGGGATTATGAGGGTAAGGCGTGAAGAAGTGGTCACGAATCTAAGCTGTGCCTCATATCATCGTGGCATGAGACAGACCCCTTTGAATTCCAGCGACATGTGATGTATATACACTCCTGACTGCCCTACATTTGTGTGAGTACGGTCGCGGTCACGGCATGGAGCATTTCGAACATCACGGGTCCTACTTCGTGCCCAGGCTATTCCCTACCTCCGTCGTTTGAATCAATCATACTACGTGTGACGTGTGCTCCCAAACGCTGCCGGTCTAAGCTCCGTTCGCTGATCTCGGAGTGATATAAGAACATCATCTTTACATACCATCTCCTTTTCTCACACGAAAAACCTGCATCTCACCATAACGTCCAAAAATCCAAAACGAACTTCCGCATGTTCTCGAACTGACGAGTTCGACTTTTACCTCATGAGTGTTGTGTGCGCTCCTTCCAAAGGCTGTATCGCCAAAAAGGAACCAACGGGAGGCTGATGTATTCTGTCCCTTGGTGTGAGATGGCATTCAAAAAGAAATGGCGATAAACATCATGAAGGACAAAAGACAGATGCCTGTTCTCACATGTCTCCAAAGTTTAGCCCACCAGGCCTTCCTAAGGAACAATTTTCGACCTTCGCTATATCCCGTGTCCCTTGTTCCAAAAACCGGGAGAAAGATACTCTATGACCTGTTTCTGCACTTCACGAGCCCTCAAAATGCTCTGCATCCTCTCCTCGAATGTCCACGTCTTATCAAAAAGCTAGACGACAAAAAAATGTCTTTTCTGACAGGTTTGACTCATTCGAAAAGCACGTATCGAGACGAACTATGTGAAGTGTCGACCACGACAGACAGAGTTCGGACCTGCATAAATGCCTCTCTCCTCCCTCGAGCCTATTCCCTCATCCACTCGACTCTTTTCTCAAACTTCAAAACCAATGTGGTATCAGAAGATATGTCTGGATTGACGAGTTTGACTTCTACTTCATGAGTCTGTCTCTTATCCGCAATCTATCACAAAAATGGAATAACGAAGCTCTATGTTCTGTTTGCCTGCTGTGCAGTAGCTGTTCAAAAACAACCCGACAGCGCTGCTATGATATATCCCCAATCGTTGTTGGCTTGGGGTATGTGTTTCTTTCCTCCCCCCGGGTCTGAAAGGAGACACATCTTCAGTTTTGGAAGAGCTGCTTTTTGAAAGAATGGGCAACCCGCGCGCGCATTTTTTTTTTCTTCGAAAAGCACAGTTGCGCGACGTATGCTTTTGCGCTTTTCCGGGTCGAGTTAGAATGCCATGAAGAGTCGCAACATGTAGACTCTGCTGCTTCTTTTAAACATATGAAACAAAAACACTTCCAGTACCACTTCATGAAAGGCGCTGTGTTTGTCGGTGGGCTTCGGGCTTATAAACACCTCTAGGTATCGTCGAAACTGGTCCTTCAACTACCGTACTCTGGACCCCAAAAATTTCAAAACCTCGAAACGACGGCCTTAAGACATAGTCCCCCGGCCTTGCGCTTTGCTGCGGAGAGATGAGTTCGACTTCTACCTCACGCCCCTCCTCTCATATGGCGCCTCTTCTCCAAAATATCTAGGAGGCTCCAGTTACATGTCGTCCACAACCCATGTCTCATCAACCTACAAAAGATGCAACACGTCCGCATCATTCTTAATTCTCCTCCAAGCCCCGAGTCACTCTCCCAAACACCAGTGATGAATCTCAATGTGTCTGTCCAGACCTCTTTCCCACCTTTCTAAAATCCGTACATGCGCGCCCACCTGCTCCCAAAATGCAACATCAGCCTCCAAAATGTCTTCCTTGCTGTGCAGAAGTACCCAAACACACCTTCCATTAAAAAACCTACTCGCAAGACTTCTTTGCTCCACAACACCCGCGCATTTATCGCACACCCCGGCGCCGAATACTTCTTCTTCTCTACAAATACCTCTCTACGCGCCTCCCAGAAAAGAAAAGCGGGAAAAAAGTGGCATACGCCTTGTGCTTGTTTCAAAAAGCGTTCGTACCATGTACACATGTTCTGTTCTCTACTTTTTCTTTTTTTTTAAAAAAAAACTAGTTACAATTTACGACTCCCTCGTCCTTTCCTTTTCCACAGTGCAAAACAAAAACAAAATCGTTGTTACAGCGATCATATGCTCGAGACCAGCTGGCAAAGACGAATATCATCAAGATCCCATGTCCTCCCTTGTGTGCGTGTGCCCCCCGAAGAAAAAGAAAGAAGAAGAAGAAGAGAATCACATGATCTGCCATGTCTGTCAAACTTTCTACAAATCCAAAGACGCCACACTGTTGTGATCTACATGCATCAAAAGCACCACGTCACGCAGCGACTCATGTTATTCGGTATATCAATTCAATTCCATCTTTATCGCACCCACCCATAAGGGGAGAGAAGTTTGTATCGACATCGCTACACTATACAAGAAAGCGCTATGTCTAATGAATGATGCCAATCTTTTTGTTACAAGCCCTAGAAAAGCGAAAAATATGAGGGCGTGGATGGAGAAGACGAGAAGCGCTCAAAGTTGATACGGGACAGATATCGTACAAAAAGGAAGAAAAGGTGAAATATTCCATCGCTTCGGCATGTGTATCCTAGCCGTCAATATGGCAGCGCCTTTGCGCCTGTTGAAATTCGAAAAAGTCGGGTTGGGAGAAGTCATATCGCTTCTAGTGCTCCAGCACATCCAACAGCGTGTCAAAAACGTCGCCGTCTTCATCATCGTCATCTGAGGTATTGTTCAGGCGCGGGTTGCGATCGACATCAAACTCAGACTGCTCGTCATCATCGTCGTTCCCACTTTCACTCTCACTTTCGCTTCCAAAGCCGCTGTCGTCGCCCGAAAAGCTGGCTCCGATTTGAGCTTCAGCCTCAGCGTCGAGACTGGATTCCGAGGAGGAAGAATCGTCGTCATCACCATCCGTGACGCCACGCCAGCTCTGCTCGCCGTCGTCACCTTCGTACGCATCGTCGTCATTGTCGGGCTCTGTGTCGCCGCCATTGTTGTATCCTCCAAATCCAGCACCGCCAATGAATGGCCCCGAATGCGGCGTGGCATACGCGAATGGTGTAGACTTGCCTACTATCGCGACGGAACGCTGACTGGGTCGACTTGTCACATCCGAGCTCGTCCTTGCGAGGGCGGGCTGCGATGAATAGAATGGCGAAGGCGGTTCTCGCGAGCGCCGCGGCGTGGGATTCCACATGGTGATCTGCGCTTCGCCAAGGTCATTATCATCTTGATACGAGGGATTGGCGGTTCGGCGGCGCTTGAGTCTTGCGACAGACACGCTGGGGGTACGAGATGTGGGTTGCGGGGCGGAGGACTGCTTCGTTGGCGATGAATTGAAGCGACGTTTAGACGACCCAGTCACCAATGGCTCAGCAACTGAGGCAGATGTTGTCCGCTGACGGAAATGGGTAGGTCGTGTATGGAATTCACTCAGTGGCGAGATGGGTTGAGGCAGCTTGTTCTTCAGGATCGAGCTCGGCGTCATGGATCTTCTCCATTGTCGATCTGCTGGACGCATGGAGAGCTGCATCGAGTGAGAGCTGTCGAACGAAGAGTGAACACTAGCCGGAGGTGCATCGTATGCCTCGACGTATTGCCAGCATGTCTCTTTGGCGTCTGCTTCTGGAACCTTGGTCTGACACTGTTCCTCGTTGCCTTCCATCTGCGAATCCTGTTCTGGTTGGTAGCGAGGAAGCTGTCGTAACTCTTGCCAGGTCCACGTGCTTCCCAAGTCATCACTGTGCTGGATATAAGCCTCGCGTTGTGTGACATACAGTCTCTTCCTGCCACCAGACACCCGCATCATCACACCGGATCCAAGAAACTGCGCCGACCATAGTGCGGACGTAGCCATTTCTGCAGGGCTGAGGAAACGAAGCTTGGAGTCTTTGTGAACCTTTCGCAGGGGAATGAAAGAAGCCTGAAGGCCAGGATACGCCGTGACGACGTCATCTCCATCTTGATTGGTATAGCTCAGATGCTCCAGGAGGTCGCTGAAGGCATGCGAAAGCGTTGCCTGAAGATCCCTCGCACTCGCGCCCTTCAGAGTGACGTCTCGAATAAAGCCACGACTCTGTAGTCGTTTGTAGACCATGTTATTGCTTCCACATGCTTTGGGGAACAACCAATCGTCCGCTGATCCAGAGGCCCAATCACTAATAGCTTGGCTGCTCCAGCCTTCGCTGTCGCTAATGATTCCTCCTCTTGACATAGTCTGTGGGCCATGGTATGGGCTCGAATCGGTTTCTCGGATTGGCACATCTGCCCCACCAAGCTTCGAATTGCGCGCTTGTGTCCACTCCTCCGATTCCTGAGTAGCTTTGGATATATCGTGCATGGGCTCGTCGGGTGTGAACCATATTCCACGCAGGTCGCGACCCCAGGGAATGAGGACAACCTCGACCTCCCAAGGCTGGAAGGTAGAGGGCAGAGCGGCAGACTCAAGCACATCTAGTCGGTCCTTGATGTTGCTAAACTCCATCTCTGTGTCTTTGCGATCCATGGCAGCCAGGATCAGTGCTGAAGAGGTGGTGGACTGCAAGGAGTGGTTGGAGCCAAACGACCCTGTAATATTGTCAATGCGTCGCCTGTATGTGGTGCTGCTTTGATCGGCGTCGATGGCTTGGTGATGTTTGTCATGTTCGTCCATGCGGTGCTCAAGCTCAATCAGCCGATCGTCGTGCATGCTGAGCATTTGATTGAGGTCTTCCGGCTGGACGTAGTTGAACGAGCCGTTCTCTAGCATGTCCAAACGGTTGCCCATGTCCCTCATTGTGTTGGCTACGTTTGGGATCGAGTTGAGGAGGTTGTGGAGCGGTGCGAGATATGACACCAGCTTTTGCAGTGCTTGAGGAGATGCAGCGCGTAGAATTTGCTGCAGTTGTTCCTGAGCCTGAGGGGCGGCGGGCGAGCGCTGGGAAGTGGGAGCAGATGTGGCGTCCGTTTTTCCAGGGGAGCCATTGGGCTTCTGCATGTTCGACGTCAGTCGCGTGAGTGTATCAATGAGATTCTTGCCCTCTTGGACTGCCTGATCTGCGACACCGAGGTCTGGTGTGTTTGCTATGCTTGGAGTCGCTACTTCGGTAGCGCTCTGTATGTAATCATCTGGGTTGTACGTGTTGGGAATGGTATCACCGCCAACATCGAGCTGTAGGTTGCGATTGAACTCAGAGACTTGGTCCAGGATACCACGCGAAGGGCTTGTGACTCTATTGGCTTCAGCCGCATAGGAATTGGCCCTTGTTGAGGATATTTCCGGTTCGCTGAGCGGCTGTTGTAAGGCAAGGGCACCATTCGAGTCGTCTGCTACGGTGGGAGAGGGCGACTGCTGCCGATGAAGCGCTCCATTGCTCTCGAGCTGCATCATTGACAACCCTAGACCCGCGATTGTCTGCCGCGACTGCATCACATCATACCTAGCTTCAGGGTCAGCTGCTGGACGTTCGCCACGGGAGAGCATGCACACGGAAGGAATGCTCGGCAAGCCAGTCGTGCTGGCTTGCGATGGAGCGTCCCAACCTTGTTCCATGCGACGAGGTCCTTGAGCTGGCGAAGCGTTTTGCCGCAGGAGACGTTGGCTGACTCCAGATTGCAAGGCCTTGTATTGTCTGTTGTATGGGGCATGGTCTGCAACATTTGTGCCATGCCCGTCTAGAAGCCCGATCGCATTGTGTATGTCGCATTGCGCGCCTGGTAGCAATTGGCACTGCCCGCTACACTTTGCAGGCGTAGCTTGTACAGGCGTAGCGACAATGGGCACATGCTGTTCGGGCGCACGCGACCCCCTCAGGTGGAAGCATGCGTGGTGTCCGCAGACGCACCAGGTGGAGCGATCTCTGCTCGGGTTATCATTTGCGCTCTCTTCGTGAAGCTCGGCGCTGAGCTTGTCCCAGAACTGGTCACATCCACACGGGCCAAAGGCTGCGTCGCGGTAATTGCATGGTCCGCTGGGAAGGGATCGTCTCGTGGAGGGTGTGCGCGCAGCATTGGGTGCTGCGGGTTGGTTTACATGAGCCGTACTTGGGTCCGCATAGCCCGCCATGGATGGCTACAGCTGCGCATCCCGTGGAGGACGCGATTGTTCTACGATTGCGACATGTCTCGGGATCTATGTGAGCTTCGAGTCCGTCAGCAACAATGTCCAGAAAGTTTTGGCGGGGGCCGAGCGCGTACCGAGAAAGCGCGAACGTCATGCGAAGGAACGCGATTCCTTCGAGGCGGGCGATGCGGCTTTATGTGTCTCGGGGCGGAACGGGTGACGCGATCGTGTGGGTGTGTGGAGTGTGGAGCACTCGAGGAAGGAGCAAAGGAGGCCGTCAACAGAGCAAGTCGCATACCCAAGGCCAGGTTGGTGACTCTGCAGCTACGGCATGCGGGCCCTCGCAACGGTCTAGTGAATGCCTCAAACACGTCCAGGGCTGCACGCCTCCCAAAAAGCTCCTTATCGGCGCTTCGTCTGATAGGCCCTCAGCCCTGGGAACTCTGGGGGGATCGGGAGGGCCATAGTTTAGCTCGCCCCCACCCCTGCATCCCTTTGGTAACCATGAGAACGTGGACATGGCCGCCATGAACCACCTCGAAAAGCAAGCGACCCGATGCTCCACCTGAGAGACTGAGACAGCACACACGCGCGCATCCTGCAACCACAACATGCGCTCAGCTCGTCAAGGCAGCAGCGCATCTTCTCAAACGATAGATTGCGCGACAAGTCACTTTTGTTGCCCTTCTCTCCGGCGCACCTGCTGATTGGTCTACTCGAAGGACAATCCCGCCGCTGCATGGTAGAACAGGCGGGACCATGGATAGCTGCATGTGGGCGACTACTAGAAGCAGATATCGGCCTGGCTTTGGGCGAGCATTCGCAAGGCAGAAACTTCCTACGTGACCTGCTGTCGTCAGCGCTGCGTCTGCATGCGTCTACATGCGCCTACAAGGGTCTGTATTGGGAAAGAAGGCGAAGCGACTCGTCGCATTGTCGCAAGAAGTGGTCGTCTATGCGACGTATGTGGAAATGCGGCAGATTAGTATTCACTTCATTCCTAGCAGCCTTGAGCAGCGACATGCCCCTCTTCCCAATTCTGTAGAGCACAGTTGGTGTGTGACATTGGCTGCCATTTGCTACTGTTGTGTGTCCATGTACGACCATCTCCAGCGGCTCCAGTGTGTTCCTACATGGTCCGTCCGTCAAAGGCTAGTGCATGTTATATACACCACTACTACTACGCTTCAGTCCTGCTTCAAGCAAGTTGCAAGCCATTCACTTCAGGCCTGAACCACTCCTTGAGCAAATCCTCCAGGATTCCATTCGCACCTTCTTTTGCCTCCGCACTACTCTTGCCCTGGCACTCGATATAAAGCTTGATCTTCGGTTCCGTCCCGCTCCCTCTGACTGTGAAAACGGCTCCATCATCTAGCTCGCAAGTGATCATTTGGCTCGTCACGTCTACCGGCAGATCTGGTTTGTGGTCCTTGCTCTTTGAGTCATAGCCAAGGGTCAGATCGCGCCAGCGCATGATCTTGCGGGGTCCGATGGTGGTGGGATGCGGGTTGCCCAATGCGCGGATCGCCGTGAAAACCGATGTTGTCACGGATGAGGATGGTGACACGAGGTACGTGTTCGCGTCTTCAAAGTACCCCAGATGCTCGTAGAGGCTCTGAAGCTTGGCATATGGCGTCAGGCCTTGCGTAGACCATTGCGACGCAGCCGTGAGAAAGACTGCTGCTGCGCTGATCGAGTCTTTGTCGTGCACAGTCTGAGGAATCATGTAGCCCAAGGCTTCTTCGAACGCGTACACCACATCGTAGCCTTCGCTATCTAGATCTCTTGCAACGTTACCCAACCACTTGAAGCCCGTCAAGGTCTCGGTGAACTTGAATCCTTCTTTGTTTGCCAAAGCCGCGAGCATCCTAGAGCTAACAGTGGATGCTAACATGGCGAGCTTTTCTCGGGGCTTTGAAGACGGGTAACGTTCGTAAAGGTAAGATCCAAGGAGCACACCCAATTGGTTACCTGTGAAGATGTGCCATTTGTCGTGTACCTTCTCCGCTACCGCGAGCCGGTCCGCATCCGGATCGCTAGCCAATATCAAGCTGATCGAAGATTGATCTGCCGTCTGAATAGCCAAGTCGAGGGCTCCCTTTTCTTCTGGATTCGGGAATTTGACGGTCGGGAAGTCAGGATCGGGTTGAGCTTGAGCCTCCACAACAGTCATCTGCGAGGCTATTCCCAGGGTCTCGGCGCATTGAGTCATCGCTGGTAGACCCACGCCGTGCATAGGGGTATACACGAACCTCAGGTCGGGGCTCATTTTGATGTGAGAACCGTCAGGCTGGGCGGCGCATAGGATTGCTTTGTGGTACTTGTCCTTGACCAAATCTAGGGAGCCCTCAACGAGTAGGTCAGGATTGTCCACAACAGATGTGTCCCACGTGACGGGCTTTAGGTTTTCCAGTATAGAAGCAGCAATGCCACTGTCATGTGGAGGGATGATTTGGCAGCCATTTGACCAGTACACCTTGTAACCATTGTCTTTGGCGGGATTGTGGCTCGCCGTTACCATGATTCCAGCAACAGCGTTCAATTCTCGTACACCAAACGGAACCAAAGGCGTGTGAGAAGGTGTTTCGTACCACCAGACCTTTATACCTTTGGCGACAAAAGCGGCTGCGGTGAGTTTGGCGAATTTCTCAGAGTTGTGGCGAGCATCCCGACCGATTACAACTCCACGCTTCTTGACATTCTGCTCTGTCTTGAGGAGATAGGCTGCTAGTCCCTGAGAAGCTTGTATGACTGTTAGTGAGTTCATACAGGCGAACCCAGCCTGCATGGGGCCTCGCAGACCGGCGGTCCCAAAGGCGATCCGAGTCCGCAGTCTTCTCTCTAGCTCTTCTGTATTCCCGTGCATAAGCAGCTCATATATCTCATCTGTCGTGGTTTTGTCTTGGTCGAGCTCCAGCCACTCCCGGGCTAGCTGTTTGATGTCCTTAGCCATGCTGTCTAGATTTGTCGACGTAATGAAGAGAAAGACAAAGAGATGTGAAGGGCTTAGGAGGTAAGTGGGCTATAGTTCGTGTTCAGGAGACTTCAAGTGAGGTGATGGAGCAGCGAAGGCCTTGCAAGGCGTGTGATCGGAGTTGGCCGACGAGCGCCAAACTGGCCTATATGTGGGCTGTCGCTGCGCTTACAAGAGTGGCAAGTCGAGTTGATCATTCGCCATGCGACAAACAGTAATTCTGTAGCTTGTCATTACACATGTGCTTCACATGCTTCGAAGTGGTGGTTGTGCAGGAGCCGATCTGCCTTGGTTCCCACGTGGGGTGAGGTGGCGGCGAACGAGGGACGTCCGAGCTGCTGAACCCTGGGGAAAGCGTCCAACACCGACATTTTGACACTTGACCCATTCGTCTGGTCGCAAGCCGCATGCTACCGCGCTCCTTCTCGAACTACAGGTCGGCGCTACTGGTGGTCTGATACTCGTACGATTTCGCATAATTCCATTCAAGGCCTCGACGCCCGTCCCTGATCGCAATCGTGCCTCCACTTTGTAACATTCCACCTACAATGGATGCCCAGACGAAGAGGAAGGCTATGGTGTACAGCCGTAGAGAGATCGAGGCACTAATCGCTGCTGGTCGGTCAATTGTCATCGTAGACAACAAAGTCTTGAAGGTGGACGCTTGGATGCCCTACCACCCTGGCGGGGAAAAGGCAATCCAACACATGGTTGGCAGAGATGCTACAGACGAGGTGACGAGGTACGATTGATACGAAAGCTCATCTTAAAATCCTTCTGATCAATGTTCTGCAGGTTCCACTCTAACGAGACTCTCAAGCTCATGGAGCGCTACCAAATCGGCCGAATCGACGGGCGGTGGACGAACTTCCTACCACCGATCCAGGGTGGAAGGTTCAGGACACAAGAAGAACTAGAGAACATCTCAGAGCAGGATTACGAAACAACAACATTGTCGGAACAAGATACGGCTAGCTTGCCATCGTCTGCCGACCAGAGCCCAATTTTTGAGCCTGCGGACCACGTCTCTACATTACGACAAAGAAATGAGAGCACCATGCACCGAACATCTTCAACCTCGTCCGTCTCTTCGGTTGATTTAGATGAATCATATACCTCCAAGAAAATGTCTGTGTTGGACAGACGGACGCAACAGGAGCTGGACTTCGACAAGGCGAAGTACCCGTCGTTGGACACACAAACACAGGACAAGATCACCGAGAAATACCGAGAGCTTCAGAAGCGCATCAAAGCAGAGGGGTTGTATGATTGCAACTACATGTCCTACGGCATTGAATGTTTGCGATACGCGACATTCTTTTGCGCTTTCTTGTTTCTGCTCAAGTCAGGCTGGTACATCACAAGCGCAATACCACTTGCATGCTTCTGGCACCAGTTGACATTTACGGTACACGATAGTGCCCATATGGGCATCACTCATGACTTCATGACCGACTCAACGATCGCCATGTTCATCGCATCATTCCTGGGTGGTCTCAGCGCTGGCTGGTGGAAGCGCAGCCACAACGTGCACCACATCGTTACGAATGATCCGGAACACGACCCGGACATTCAATATATTCCGATCTTCGCCGTCACGCACCGTTTCCTCCATAGCCTCACGAGTACGTACTATGAGAGGTTCATGGAGTATGATGCCGTTGCGAAGGTACTCATACGGATCCAGCACTACACTTACTACCCTGTCATGGCTGTTGCAAGATTCAATCTCTATCGACTAAGCTGGGAGTATTTGCTTGGGAACAAGGCACCAAAGAAAGGTCCGGCATGGTGGTTCCGCTACTTTGAGATGTGCGGTGTCTGCTTTTTCCTGACTTGGTACGCATACGGCGTTGTGTACAAGTCTATGCCAGACAACGCCACTCGCTTCTGGTTTGTGCTTCTCAGCCACGCCCTCACCTCGCCGCTGCATATTCAAATCACGCTCTCGCACTTCGCGATGAGCACCACAGACCTTGGTGTGCACGAGTCTTTTCCACAGAAAATGCTGCGCACAACAATGGATGTCGACTGCCCTCAGTGGCTTGACTTTTTCCATGGAGGTTTGCAGTTCCAGGCTGTACACCACTTGTACCCGAGAGTACCCAGGCACAATCTCAGGAGGACGCAGAAGCTTGTGCAGGAGTTTTGCGACGAGGTGGACATTCCGTATGCGCTGTATGGATTTGTCGACGGGAACAAGAAAGTCATTGGCAAGTTGGCAGATGTAGCTCGACAGGCTGCCATCTTTGCCCAGTGTCAACGCACCCTGGCTGCGGAAGGGGACTATGGTCTTCATTGAGCGTTGCGCAGCAATCATAGTATCGGAACATCAATAATTTTCAACTACGTCAAGCTCGATCTCATCTCACAGGCTTCCTACCACAAACAGCATAAACCCAGAAAAATCCCCTGTACTTCTGCCACTCTTGCTTCACCTTGTTCGCGCCTTCGACTCCCTTTTCGATATCCTCTTGACTCACCTCATTCTGTCCCTGTCCCAGCTTACGCATTGACACAAGCATTGACGCCCCTATGCCTATGGGATAGTGCTCGCCGAATTTCCTCTCGGCTTCCGTCATGCCCTCCCACTGTCCCATTGGGAGCATATAACGTTTGATCTGCACGTCCTCAAGGCCGGCTTCTACGAACCAGCGGGGCAATTTCTCGCCGCACAGGGATTCCAAACCCTTAGTTCTACAAAGTCGGTAGTTTATGGTAATCTATTCCTCCTCAATGCGCATGGCGTCAGCAGGGTGAGATTTGTTCTGGTATTCCGAGAGAGTGAGGGAGTGCGGGTTAAGGTTAGCACGATCAGACAGAGTCAACGGGTCTGGAACGTGGTGCAGCGCCAAGTTGATATCGTGCATTTCAATCCACGCCTGATTATATCGTCAGCCACCTCACCTGTGACCGAGAAGGGTATCAATACTCCAGGTTTCGCCAAAGCAACGCAGCGCGCGATGTACCCTTCCCAGTCCGTCATACCCACGACTAGGAAGCGCGAAAATATGTAGTCAAAACTATTGTGCTTGAAGCGAGCATCTGGCTCGTGGGGGGTCGCTATATCGATGATGTTCCCTTGGACATACTCGATGTTCGGCAGTTTCTCGCGGATGTTGGGCACGGGGGACAGATCCAGACCATAGACTTGTGCGTCGGGGAACTGCGATGCTATTTCATGTGTTACTATCCCCGTGCCGCACCCGATGTCAAGAGCTTTATGGACGTTCGTGGCTGACAAAGGGGCGTGGATGATACGCTTGCCCATCAGTTCGAAGATGCACTTGGATTGGGCTTCGAGTCTGTCATGTTCGGGTTTGCTGAGTACGGGGTCAGTGATCTGGTATGACGGGACATGGATGTATTGGAGCAATTACTCGTTCGGCAGGATGTATGCTGACTTGGTGTTATGATATGACCGCTCTGGGCCCAGGCTAGTCTCAAAGGTAGATGCCATTGTAAGTGCTTAATATGATTGCGTATTATGTTGTATATTCAACTCGCAGTCTTCTAGAGATCTGAGAACTGATGCCCACATCTCACCTCTTCTTATACCTCAAGATGAGCATATCCTCGGCCTTTTTCTCGTCCCGTGCGAGGTCTTTCTCAATGATAGTCGGGCCTTGCTGTAGTTTACTTGAGGTAAATATCATATCGCCGTCCAATTAGGTAGATCTACCCCTGGTACTTTCCGGGACAGAGCTGACATCTGTCTGACACCTCTCCGGTGAGCTCTCATAGGATGGATGATGAGGTTGGCGAGAAGTACATACACGCACTAGCTTCACAAATACAAGCCTTACCGTGGCGGTTAGTGAAACCTTATTATGAGCTGCGGAGCCAGCTCTTAAGTCAAAGTTCGGTCTCTTCGGATGGTCGGTCTTCGTATCCGCAGGGTTCCGTGTAGTAGCTTGTACACGGCAGTTTTATGACCCCTCACGATGTGCGCACCCTGGTGTGGAAGTAAGTAACTGCCCGCATCAGACCTGTACACGTGCTTGCTGCTTATGTCAGAACACAAGAGATGACTTGACGTGTACATGTCAAGTTGGTCGCGCGCTGGTTGGCTGTGAGAATGCGTTCCGCTGCTAGCCACATTGAGACAGCTGTAGTGGGGTCTACCATCAGTTCATCGTCATGGGTCCCGCAGTGGACTGTTTTCCACCACAGCAACCGAGCACTCCCGTTATGATGAAATAATGCGTACAGTAGCACGACGCGTTTGTCAAAGACCAATGGCACGGCTACGAACGACAAGAAGGGCTTGCGCTCTCGACCGCGACCGTCACCAGCTGCCAACTTTTGAACCCACTGCGCCTGGCCCTACAAAAGGCTCAGAATCCTTTGTCGTTCAAGAACTGCTCGTCATTACCTCCTTCTTGCCATAATTAATACAAGTCTTGCGAATCCCGCAAGCTCATTACTTGTACATTCCTGACCACTCTCACCTGCAACATCGCGCGTATCCCAGCTGGATACACGCATTGTCTTCTTCACACTCTATCATGGACGCAATGGCCGCGAAAGCGCCTGTGGACCCGGAGAAGGTAGTCGAAGACGTCGAACACCTCAGTCTCTCTCCATTCGGTCCCGCAAGAGCCTCTATCACCGAGCACCCATTGACCGACGATGAGGTCTCGAAGATGACCGACTACTTCCATGCCAGCATGTACATGTGCTTGGGCATGATTTACTTGCGAAGAAATCCGCTTCTACGTGACCCGTTGACGCTGGATCATGTCAAGCGACGACTTCTGGGTCATTGGGGCTCCGACTCTGGACAGTCTTTCACATATATCCACATGAATCGCTTGATCAAGAAGTACGACCTTGATGCGATCTTTATTTCGGGGCCTGGACATGGCGCACCTGCCGTCCTGTCGAACAGTTTCTTGGAAGGAGTCTACTCAGAAGTCTACCCAGATAAGAGTGAAGATGAAAATGGTATGAGGCGCTTCTTCAAGTCGTTCTCTTTCCCCGGTGGAATCGGATCGCACGCAACCCCTGAGACTCCCGGTAGTCTTCACGAGGGTGGAGAGCTTGGTTACTCGATTTCTCATGCTTTCGGCACTGTCTTCGATCATCCCGATCTGATTGCTCTCACGATGGTTGGAGACGGCGAGTCTGAGACAGGCCCGTTAGCCACTAGCTGGCATTCTACCAAGTTCCTCAACCCAATTACCGATGGCGCTGTTCTACCAGTGCTCCACTTGAACGGTTACAAGGTAAATACGCGATTCGTGTATGGGCGACCTTTTGCTAATTGTGCCAGATCAACAACCCTACCGTACTCTCGAGAATCAGCCACAAGGAGCTCGAAGCACTGTTCATTGGTTGCGGATGGACTCCTTACTTCGTTGAGGGCAGTGATCTGCCTTCGATGCACCAAGCCATGGCTGCAACGATGGAGCGTTGTGTTACAAAGATTCGCGAGTACCAGAAGGAGGCTCGTGATTCAGGCAAAGCGTTCAGGCCTCGTTGGCCCATGATTGTCCTGCGCACACCAAAGGGCTGGACCGGACCTCGAAAGGTCGGAGACCACTTCTCGGAGGGCTTCTGGCGAGCTCACCAAGTGCCTCTCACAAACGTACTCAAGGACAAGTCCGAGCTCAAGCTCCTCGAACAGTGGATGCGCAGTTACGAACCCGAGAAGCACTGGGATGAGAACGGCAAGCTCAAGCCTGAACTTCGAGAGCTCGCGCCCGAGGGCAATCGACGAATGTCGGCGAACCCAGTCGCCAACGGTGGGCTCATCCGAGGCAAGTTACACATCCCTGACTTCCGCGAATATGCCGTCGAGGTCACAAAGGGAGGCGTCGCGAAGATGGGAAGCATGGCCAACTTTGCTGGCTTCCTGCGCGATGTGATCCGAGATAACCCAAAGACTTTCCGCGTCTTCGGCCCCGATGAGACTCAATCGAACAAACTCGACACGATCTATGAGGCTGGCAAGAAGGTCTGGATGGGTGAATACTTCGAGGAGGACGAGGATGGTGGCAACCTGGCATACGAGGGCCGTGTCATGGAAATGCTCTCGGAGCATACTGTTGAGGTACGTGAGGGTTCATATGTGATGTTTGATCTACTAACATCTTCTAGGGATGGCTCGAAGGCTACATTCTGTCCGGTCGTCACGGTCTGCTGAACAGCTACGAGCCCTTCATCCATATCATCGATTCCATGGTCAACCAACATTGCAAGTGGATTGAGAAGTGCCTCGAAGTCGAATGGAGACAGAAGATTGCTTCGCTCAACATCCTTCTCACAGCCACAGTCTGGCGACAGGATCACAATGGCTTTACTCATCAAGACCCCGGCTTCTTGGATGTAGTCGCGAACAAGAGCCCTGAAGTTGTACGCATCTACCTTCCACCAGACGCCAACTGCCTGCTTTCCACAATGGACCACTGCCTCCGCAGCTCCAACTACGTCAACGTCATTGTCGCCGACAAACAAGAGCACCTCCAGTTCCTCACCATGGAGCAAGCAATCGCCCATTGCACAAAGGGCGTCGGAGTCTGGGAATGGGCCTCAAACGACAAAGGCGAAGAGCCTGACGTCGTAATGGCCAGCTGTGGCGACACTTCCACCCACGAGGCACTCGCAGCCACAGCCCTGCTCCGCCAACACCTCCCCGACCTGAAGATCCGCTTCGTCAATGTCGTCGATCTCTTCAAGCTCATCGACTCCAGCGAGCACCCCCACGGCCTCAAAGCCCACGAGTGGAAAGCCATCTTCACCTCCGACAAGCCGTGCATCTTTAACTTCCACTCCTACCCATGGTTGATTCACCGCTTGACATATGGCCGCAAGGGACAGCAGAACATGCTGGTGCGCGGATACAGAGAGAAGGGTAATATCGATACGCCGCTCGAGCTGGCGATTCGAAACGGTACAGACAGGTACAGCCTTGCGATTGATGCTATTGATCACATCACTACGTTGGGTAACAAGGGCGGCTCTGCGAGGGAGGCGCTGCTTAATGAGCAGATCAAGGCGAAGAATTACGCGTACCATGAGGGGCTGGATCCTAAGGAGACGGAGGACTGGGTGTGGCCTTTCTAAATTTGAACGGGTAGGGTTGGGAAGGGTATGGAATACCTTTCTCTTTTCGCACACACGGATGGGGTAATGTAATGGGTATAGACAATGAATTTAATGATGAATATTTGTGAATACGCATTGCTTTGCCATGCAACCTCCACTTCTATTATTCACAGGGGCCGATTTGACTGCAGACGACGCGTCAAGGCCACAAAGCCCAGAGCCTAAAGCTGTATACAGTACCGTCAGGTTTGGAGCACGATATCAACGCTCTGTATACAGCTTCAGGCCCATTAGATACGCTGCCTGCTCTTGCAGCCTAGTTGCTTTCCATCGTGGTTGCTGTCCTGCAATACAGCATGTTTGCTCTTCACCCAAAGACACAAGATTATACCCAAAATCTACCACCTTACCACCTACCACCATACCTCAATCCACCCGGTCAGCCCCACAGCCTCCCCCAAAGAACCATCACACCTGTGAAATTCGTCCAGCCTTCACTCACCCAAAACCCATCCTTACTCTTCAAAAACTTAGCCAACCAGGCTGTGTCAAGGGTGTGTGTGTGTCCATCAGCAAAAAAAGAATGACTCCCCCGGAAAGGCTCGAACTTTCAACCTCCTGATAAGCTCGCAAGGATAACAGTCAGACGCGCTAGCCAATTGCGCCACGGAGGATACATGTGAAATGTAACCGAGGCGCTGTAATTGCGCCGTGGCTTTTGATGGTGGGTTCTTCAAAAAGATAATATATATTGACAGCTTTTGCCATCTCTCCCGGAGAGTTGGTTTGGGGAGAATTTGGTGTGTCACAAATGTGGGACGCTTGATGGTGGGGTTGAGGGGGCCGAAAATTGGAACCGAATGGGACGATGGCCGATGTATTGCCGACCTTTTTTCATGTGGGTAATGTACGTTGTCGCCATGACTTTTCCTTACTCGGCCTCGGGTTTCAACACTACGATGCCGTAGGGATCGCGATCGACTTCGCTGACAATGACTTCAAAGTCCTCGTCTGCCAGCGCATCCTTCAACTCCTCCTTACCTATATTCTCCTCCCGAACCTGACTCCACTCTGTCTCTACAGCTTCCTCCAACTGCGCCAGCAGCACTTCAGCCAAGAAGCCACGCTCGGAATTACTATGGAACAGACTGATGACTACCTGGCCCTTTTCGATGGCGGCTAGCGCTTCGTGATGGCTCATTTCACCGGTGAAGAGGAGATCGACTTCGAGGTCGCCTAGCAGAGAGCCGCCTGAGCCGGCGCAGATGCCGACGCTGCGGATCTTGATGTCAGATATGGTGGCATTTTGGGGGATGGCGATGGGGAAGCCTTTGGGGTTGTTCAGGCCCTTGCCTATGCGATCGAGTAGCGCGGGGAGCGGTTGCGGCTGGCTGAACTCCACGATGCGACCCATGCCTGCGCCAGGATGCGATTTGATCTCGGGCGACTGGGGCTTTACTGGCCGGCGAGTATGTGAGACTGAAGCAGTGGTAGCCGTTGTGGCAGGCAGCTTTGCGGTGCGTAGCGTGGTTTGGCTGGGGTGGTGGTTCAGCGTGAATGCAGGCCGCTTCTTCTCGATGAAGGGGTCGTCTGCATCTGGCTTGTCGCCTTGCTGGCTTGATCCAGCCTCTGAATCATCCTCACTCAAGGCCTTCTTAGTGCCAGTAACAATGTCTGCTAGCCAGTCTCCGAGCCCTCCTGGTGCGGAGTCCACGGCTGTATGTGGGCTGTACACGCTGATGCCATGACTAGCCAGACGCAGCAGAGTCTGCTGCTGTGTATTCGCAAGCGTGATCGACTTGAGGCCTCTGAATATAATTGGGTGGTATGCAATGATGATCGACGAGTTGAGCGCAATGGCTTCATCCGCGACAGCTTTCGTAAGGTCGATAGTGAGAAGGACGTTGTTCGATTGGCGACGAGACGCAACGAACGGAGCTTCCAGGAGCAAGCCAGTGTTATCCCAAGAGTTGTCTGCCAGAGCTTGCGGGTAGCTGTTCGCCGTCAGTAAACAAAATCATTGACGCGCTCCAATGTCTCTGCAAGACTCACAGCTTCTTCATAGCCCTGACCACCGCATTAGAAAACGGCGCACTCGTCGCCATATTCGCACTCATCGCATGTGTAATCGACCGTCTCAGCGTCGGCGCAAACATGTAGTAGTAGCCCTCGACAACGCCTTTCCCAACCTTTGCCAATCCAAAAGTCGCGCCTGGACCCTGCATCTCCCCACCCACACGTCATCGCCCGAAGCGACACATCGTCCATCTTATCAGATTGATACGACTCCGCTCCGAATATTGCGCGCGCAGCGGACACAAATTCACATGGACCCCAGACACACGCTCTACAAAACTTTAGAAACACTTGCTGTCGACCCGGAAGATACGATGAGTGCACCGACGGATCAGCAGGCGGCGCCGTCTTCGGGCGTTACGCCCGAGGGCATTGAGAAGAAGTTGAAGGAGGGATTGGGCGCAGTGTATGTGGAGATTGCGGATTTGAGTGGTATGTTGCTTTTTCCCCTACGTTTTCATGCTCTTCTATCTGGGGTTCCAGTGTTGTTTATTTCCGTTCTTCTTGTTTCTTTGGATCGTGCCTTGTGGTCAGTTTCATGCACCCCGCAGTGTATACGAATACATTTGCACGGAAGCAAGAGACTAGAGACTACATGTTCGTTTCATGTCATCTTCCAAATGAACCATCTGTCCCCTTCATATCATTCATTCCAACTTCGTCCACCTCAAGCTAAATCCACCCCAGGCGGGTGCGGCCAAATGTACGAAGCCATCATCGTATCACCACAATTCACCAAGAAGACAACACTAGCACGCCACCGCCTCGTCAACTCCACACTCAAGGACGAAATCGCCGCAATACATGCGTGGACGCCAAAGTGCCATACACCGGAAGAGTGGGAGAAGAAGAAGCCGCAATGAAGCGTGTATGACTCATGACTTACGATTTTCGGTATTGGGGGAGGATTAGTCGGGACGGAAGGGGAGGACGGGGTTTTCAAAGATGTGCATATTTGAATGATCAACCAATGTATATGGTCCGAATTCTATAAACACACACACACCTAACTCAACAACACTCTAATCTCCCCACTCGTCCTAGGGAACAAATCCCTCAACCCCGGCTCCTGCTCCTCATCCTCCTTATCCTCATCATACGTCAGATCATCCGCTGCAATAATCTTACTTTCCACAACCTCAAAATCCTCGCAGAAGCTAGCAGCGGCCTCTTCCGTGATGTCCTGGATCATCTTCCTGTTCTTCAAGCGCTTGAGATTCTCCGCAGCATCGATTAGTGCGGACGGCAAGAACTCGTCTAGCTGCTGGCTCGCAGCGACAAGAGCGTCGCGCTTGAAGGGCTCGAGCTCAGGAATGGTTTTGAGGCTTTCTTCGTCGTCGGTGATGGGCTCCAAGGCTTCCAGTAGCGTGGCGAGACCAGATTCGTGGAGGAGGTATTCGTGCTGGTAGTCGACGAGTTGAGCGACTTGTTCGGAGATGGTGTCTTCCATTTCCTCGACGCGCTCGCTGGCAAATGTAAATGCCGACAGGACATCTTTCGCTGCGAAGAGGCAGTTGATGGCGAAGACGGCGCTGTCGGGCTGCTGGAGACCTTTTTGTAGATTGACGCAGCCGCTCATGAAGGGATCGAGGGCTTCTGCTAGGACAGCTTGGAAACCCTGTTCCTGGTCCTCAGCACCTGCCGATGATGTATCATAGCTCTTAGCAAGCACTTTGAGTGTCTGAAGTGCATCATCGAGGAAGTCCGGAGGCGACAGATCTTGGGGTGGGACGGCAATGTCGCTTTGCACTGCGGCAACGTAGTCTCGCATGTTCGCGCGGAACTGGCGCATTGCGGACGCTTCCAACGTAGTGAAGACTTCCAAAACGTCCGAGTCTGTTCCAAGGAGCTTCGCAAACATGCCCTTGTAGAAGCCAATGAGGTTGGCGATCTTGTAAGCCAGAGTTGCGTCGTCGTGGCTTTGGACGACTTGTTCGGTACGCTGCCGTAACACACGCGCGACACTGGCCAAGTCACGACCAACGAGCTGGCTCAGAGCCTTCCTTCCATCGAAGATCTCGGCCTCCTCATCTTTCAACCAGGGCTCACTCTCGAGACCCTCCTGAATCGAACGTTTGATCTCGTCGCCGTCCGAGATGAACAAGTTCTCTAGCGCTTCTCGCTCTGACACTGTGGTCGAGTGAACCCACGCGAGCATGTCTCCGACATAACGTAGAGGGTCATGGGCCTGAAACTCTATCGGCTTGGTGGCAATGTGCTCCGCATCCGAGGCTGATCCAGTCAACGCAGAGTGGAAGGAGTCTGACAAGATGGACTCGCGCGCCTCAGCGAAAGAGTCCAGACAGCTCTGGAACAACGTCGGTCGTTCTGCAAGCACACGCAGAGACCGCCTCACGGAAGCGCTGATCTGCGGGTTCTCCAAATCAAGAGTCTTGAACTCGCGCTGGATCCACCTGTACAATTTCTGGAAGGCAGCGTTGAGCTGCTTGGAGCTTTGTTCCAGGATCTCCAAACCAAGTCGCTGGTCTTCGGTCCCCAGTAAAACTTGACAGTCGTGATGAATCTTCTTCACGCGCGTCAGGACTTGGAAGAACTCCTCGTTGACAGGCTCAGCAGTAGAAGTCAAGACAGTGGCCTCTTCATCGGAGATGAGGAAATGAGAGTTGAAGGCCTGTAAGATCTGCTGCTTGCTTTCGACCTGCTTCCGCTGGTTGATAAGACCAGTGGCTTCTTCCAACACAGGTCCAGTCTCTTTGTTTGCAGCTGCGATGTGACTTCGCATGTCAGCGCAATAGCTGTTCAAGCTGCTGATCGCTGTGCCAATGCGCTTCAGTTGCTGCCACATTTCAGCAAAGTCACCCAACACAAATGAGTGATCATACCTCTGCAACCTGCCCAAAGTCCTTGACAATCTCGCCATTGCATTCAATCACCTCTTTCTGCACATCCAGCCGAATTTGACGTCTCGTCTCTGCGGTATTGCGCACCCCACGAGTATCGAGTGTTTCCAGAGCATCGCGGATTTCCAGATCTGCGTATGAAGCGGACAGCACACTGGTGATGCGGCTCGACAAGGCATTGGCGCCACGGGAGGCGCCACCTAGCGACGTCGTAGCTGGTGAGAGAACATCTCCGGAGGCGGGCGTTCCACGCTCCTGGAAATAGCTCACTGACATATCTGGTGGGTGTTGTGACTTGAGGCCAGCAAGCGGCCGTATGTGTGCCACTTCGGGGAAGGTGCAGCCGCGGCGGCAAGCTTATCGATAGGCGGCGCGTCACCTGCATGCATCACTCAATGGCCGTCCCATGACTGCAGCATTCACCACTTCCACCACCTCTCCTCGAGATATGCCCGCAGACTAGGACGAATTTGAACTTGATGGGGCTGTACCCGCTGTTTTGGAGATCACGTCTCCCATTCCCTCACACGACTGCCCTCCCAACACCCACATAGGCCCCAGCCCGGCCACGCGCCCCCACCGTTGCCTCAGTATCTGGTAGCGACAACACACCATGATGGCGTCAAATCTGCTGTCCAGGCTTCTGCCGTCTGCGTCAGATGATCTCCTTGAGCAAGAAGCTTCCAACAACCAAAACCGCCGCACATCTTCCTCTACCGATGAGCGACCTGACATGGACATAGACGAGGAGAACTTTGGGGCTCGCTTTGAGGCACAGGACCTCAACGATCTCCTAGCTGAAGCTTCTTCAAGCCATATGACAACCGAGAGCCGCGCCGCCTCTCCGGAGGCAAGACGCAACGCCCCGCCCGGGATCAATACAGCAGCCCGGGCACCCGCATGGAGACAGCCTGCGCCAGCTCGAGCAGTGCCCTTGGATGACGACGACGATGTGCCCCAGTCATTACTATTAGAAGGGGGGCTTGATCCTCCGCCGAACCCGCACCCACGGCCAGACGGCTTACCGCCACCAGTGCCCGGCCCTTCGACGAGACATACGCGAGCGCAGTGGGAAACCACACGACAACAACAACGGCTACATGGAGATGATAGAGGAGGCGCACCCGTGCGAGACTGGGGTGCTATCGGGAGAGGGGGACAGTTTACTGCTGATCCAAAGGAGAAGGCCTCGTGGCTGTGGGTGAACCAGACGGACCTCGATACATACATGCGCGAGGTATACGAATACTATGTCGGCAGCGGCATTTACTCGATGATTCTGCGGCGGACGCTATCACTACTGCAATCTGCCTTTGTGGTTGGGTTCATGACCTTTCTTGGCTGGTGCATCGACTACTCAAAGCTCTCTGGTAGCAACAAATTGAGCCAGGTGCTGGTGCCCAAATGTACCAAAGAGATACACGGATTTTGGATATTCGCGCTATGGGTCTTCACCATCTACTGGCTGTACTCGTTTTATGGGCTGCTCACGGATATCCCACGGCTACGAGCTATGCACGATTTCTACCACTACCTCCTCGACGTCCCCGACCGCGACATACAAACAATTCAATGGCAGCAGATTGTGAGCAGGATTATGGCTTTACGGGACTTGAACTTGACGACTGCCTCGAACCTATCACCCGAGACTCGCAAATTGCTAGACTCGAAGAGCAGACAGCGATTAGATGCAGTGGATATTGCTAGTCGGCTGATGCGGCGCGACAATTACCTCATCGCGCTTTTCAACAAAGAGATTCTGGATGTGACAGTGCCTATACCATTCTTAGGGAACCGATTCATATTTTCTGAGACGACCGGGTGGCACGTCAATCTCGCCGTCATGGAGTTCGTCTTCAGTGGCCCGAATGGGCAGTTCAACCAGGACTTTTTGAAAGAGAGGAATCGCCGAGAGCTTGTGAGGAGGCTCAGGGGCCGCTTCTTTTGGACAGGCATAATCAGCATCATCTGTGCGCCCTTCGCAGTTGTTTTTGTCCTGGCGTCGTATCTGTTCAAGTACTTCACCGAATACCACAAAGATCCTGGCCAGCTGAGCAACCGCGACTTCACTACCTTTGCTCAATGGAAGTTCCGCGAGTTCAACGAGCTTCCGCATCTGTTCAACCGCCGTCGCAATATGGCGTATCCCTACGCCAACCTCTACTTAGCACAATTCCCCAAGGATAAGACTGAGCAGATATCATCCTTTGTAGCTTTCATTGCAGGAGCTTTTGCATCCGTTCTTGTCGCTTTCACATTACTCGACTCAGAGTTGTTCCTCACTTTCGAGATCTCACCTGGAAAAACTGCAATCTTCTGGATTGGTGTTCTCACGACAATATACCGTGTCGCTCGAGGAAGCAGTCCACAGGAAGACCAAGTCACGGATCCATCCTACTACCTCGATCACGTCATCTACCACACTCGCTATAAGCCAGACTCATGGCAGGACAGGCTGCATACGGATGAGGTCCGGGCTGAGTTTGCAAAATTGTATCAGCCAAAGATTCTTATCTTCGCCGAGGAGATTCTGAGCATGGTCGTCACTCCATTCTTGCTCATGTTTCGCCTGCCACAGTGCAGTGAGCGTATCGTCGACTTCTTCCGCGAGTTCTCAATCGTAGTCGACGGGCTGGGCGTCACCTGCTCATACTCCATGTTCCCCTTCAAGAAAGGCACGCAGAATGTGAACAATGCACCTGCAAACCGGAGCGGAGCACACAAAGACGACGGGGATCTACGCGAAGACTACTTCATGGCCAAGGACAACAAGATGCTAGCGTCTTACTACGGCTTCCTCGATACGTATGCAACAACAGGAAAGGGAAACAGTGCCCGCCTCCCAGGACGCGCAGGCTTCCACCCTCCACCCCAATTCCCCAACGCTTTCGGCGCCATGTCGCAGACCGCACAGCCAGTCGACGTAGGCGCTCGCGGAACAAGTCGAGGGCCAGCAGGCCGTCAGCCCCTTCAGCGCCGCACACCAAGATCCGGGCCCGCTGGACGAGACGAACCCATCGCGTCTGTCCTTCTCGATCCCCATCACCAGCCGTCGTCAGCGTCTATACTGCGCGGCTCACCGCGTACAGGTCCGTCGGGGAGATACAGAACACCGTTACAACCTGTAGCAGATACGCCTGGTACGCGCATCGAGGAGGAAAGCACGATCGGCGATTCCTGGCGCACAAGTAGGCTGGCACAGGATGATGATGAAGAGGAGGAGGCGCCGGGGGCGAATAGAGGTGGTGTTTTGCAGTTGCTGCAGCAGTTTTCAAAGGCGCAGGCTGAGGGTAGGGGAGCGGGTGTTGGGGTTTGATTGTTCGTAGCGCATTGTATTGGCGTTTTTGTGTCTACTTCATTTGTATAGCGGAAGGCATATACCAGCACTATAAGTGTGAGGCGAGAAGGAGTGTCGTAGAATCGCATAGCATATTAGCAATATCGCTGTTTGAAATCATGGCTCGATGTCTGTTATCAACATGCCAGAGGTTGCATTATCTCTTTTCAACATCACATCTGAGCGGTATTGTTTGTTATCTCATTGTCATTGTCAGGCTGAAATCGGTCGTTGTCTACAGCTAAAATCCGTAGATGCTCTTCCTCAAACCTTCATCCATGACTGGAGAGGAGGAAAACAAAATCACGCCATAACCGGTATCCCATTTGACCCATGATCATCCGCATACGTCATCACCACCCACAACCTAAGCCTCAGCAGAGAAAGCGTCGGGGAAGCGGCGCATGTTCTGGGCGAGGTTACCCTTGTTGCGGAGGAACTGGACGTAGGCACCGTCGATCTTGATCCTGCCCTCCTGGCGCTTCTCGACGTACTCCTCGCGGCGGAGAGGGGTGAAACCCCAGTTACGGGAGACGATGATCTTTTGGCGACCGGGGAACTGCAGGGTGTTAGACGTGACGTTATGGAAAGAACAATAAATACAACGTACCTTGTACTGGCAACGCCTCAGAGCCTCGAGAGCAGTGGCACGGTGGGAGTCCCTGGTTCGGACGGACATGAGGATCTGGCCGATGTTCACACGAGCGACAAGACCGTTGGGCTTGCCGAAAGCGCCACGCATACCGGTTTGAAGCCTATCGGCTCCGGCGCACGACAACATCTTGTTGATACGGACGACGTGGTAGGGGTGGACGCGGATACGCATGTGGAAACCTTCCTTTCCGGCTACCTTGACGAGGTACTTGTTGGCGCAAATACGGGCGGCCTCGAGAGAACCTCGGAGGACAGCTGCTCATACTCGTTGGAGACAAGGTGGATGCAGAGGGGGAAGTCGTCGACGTTCGCCTTCTTGCGGCCGAGATCGAAGATGCGGATCTTGGCGTCAGGTACACCACGGTTGAACCTGCTCTTGGGGTACTGGAGTCCAGTCAGTCTGCCATTCCTTCTCGCTGTTCGGGCTTTTTTGTTCGACGTACGGGCTTGTTCTTGCAGTAGCGGTAGCAACGGGCTGGACGACGTGCCATTGTGACGACTGTTAACCTTTACAAATCAAAGTGAGTGCGTGTTCAACGGTGGAAGGAGCGTGGGCGAGTGCGCAAACTGCTCAGATAGATCAGCAAGAGTCTCGTAGCAGAAATAGGGTTGATAGCCGTACCTTACCCTGTATTTAAGTGTTAGTTGTGGTGACGAAGGAGTCAGAGTCGTTGTCGCCGCTGTACAGGATGATTGGAAATCGCGGTGGGCGGCGGCGCCCCACATTAATTGGACGTTAAGCGAGCGTGCTTGATAAGCATAGCACCTTCGGGCACCGAACCTTTGCCGATAATGCGATAATGCGACAATGCGGTTTCGAACAAAGCGCAGTACTGACGCACACTCAGGTCAGTCACCATAGGTCATTCACGAGTTTCACGTCACAACGAGTTTCACGTAACAAACTATGGGAATCGCATCAAGTCAAATGAAGAAGAAAATTTAGGCAAAGAACTTGATGCTTCATTTTTGTCATTCATTGAAGATCGTCATCGGCAAGAATGCCGTGCGTGGTATCATGTCTATCTGCCTTTTTGCCCTGTATGCATCTTTCTACTCGGTGCTTGTGGTCAGGATATCCGAGTCACCTGTTCCGCGTTAGCCGGTTCATGCGAGTGTGACTGCAGGTCTAAACTTACCAGCATCGATGATGGCCATGGTGGAGCAGCGGAAGAGCTTACCGCAGGCGGTACCCAGCTCAATCTGTGTCGCAATGTGTTAGTGGCAGCCCTCCGAAGTCATAATCGGACCTCTTCTCAGGGCCAGCCCTCAGAGAACACCCAGTGTGCGCCAGAGTATCTCGTCGTTAGGCCATGAGAATGGATCGGGACATGGTACGTACGTTGTTGCCGGAGAAGTGGTGGACTGTTGACTGTCAGCGTTCGGCCACCTTTGCGCACGTTTGGAGGTACATACCAGAGGTCTTGGAAAGCATGGCGTAGTACTCGAGCTCAGACTTCCTCAGAGGAGGAGTGTTGCCAGCAATGATGACGAGCTTGGCCTTGCCGGTACGCAGGCTCTTGAGGGTCGACTTGTAACCGAGGGTGACCCTACGAAGGTCAGTATTGCGCTCGTGTCGATGTGCGCTTCCAAACGTACTTTCCGGACTTCATCACAAGCGCCAGGCGCGAGTTGATGGAGTCGGCGGTTCTCTTGTTCTTCTTGGGTGCCATCTCTGCGCTCAGGAGTGTATATGTAAATGTTCCTGGGGGTGTTGTTGCGCTCCGGTTGAGTTTGTTAGTGATGGTTCAAGAACCGCAAAAATTTGGTGTGGAACTTAGCCGACGCCAAGATTTGCACTAGTCTTAGTCAGCGCTCCGCTTCGACCAGCTATCCGGCCAGCATCACAATCACCTTCTTTGAGAATCGCAGCAGTAAATTTAATACTATCATGGGGCTGAGTTTGCTTAAAAGCCAGATGGATCATGTTCAACATGTGCAATTACAAGCGATCAAGACTATATAGCGCTGCGACCAACTCCTCACGCCGACGACTATCTAAACCATCAACCCCTATGTCGTCGATGTCCTTGATTTCTCATATGGTATCATGCATGTCATCCGAATGTATCCAAATGTCTCATTCCCTCTGTGCCCTCGCTCGTCATACGACCATGCTATGCCTAAGCAGCTGCCCTTGTCTGTCGACCTCCACGTGCAGGGGCGCGGACAGCACCAGGCCTATTGAGCGTATACTTTGCAAACGTCCGCTGAAGAGCTTTCTTGGCGCTGACCTTTTGCGATCCAATGAACGACTCGACTGTAATAGCAATGGCTCGATCAATGTCCAAGGAAGAGCAGTAATCTGACAGGCGCATCTTGCAGAAAGATTCCGCAATACGCATGATAGCTTCGAGATGACGGACCTGCAACGTGTTAGTGAGCTGTTTGTGATTATAGAAATAGTGAACTAACTGTAATTGGGTAAGCCCCAGTTGCCATGGATTCGCGGCGCATGTCTGCGAAGAGACGAGCAACCTTGTCTTGGTCGATTTGGTACAACTTGGGATGGCAGTTTTCTCGTGCGTACAGAATGTACTTTCGCAGCAGCTCTTGCGGAATCTCGCCAGCTCGTATTTGAGATTCGGAGTCGACTTCCATACCATCTTCGCCTTCACCACTCTGGGTTGCGCCGTTCTGCGAAGCCTTGCCTTTGTCTGAGAAACCGTATGAAGAATTTACGGTATTATGTGCTCGGCCGTGTGATTTGACTACGAATTTCGCAAGACGTTCGTCCTCGGCTGGGTCCACAGTATCGCGGACTACGCACAGAATGTCGAATCGAGACAAGATGGGCTCGGTCAGCTCCACATTCTGCGAGAAGGGAATCGTCGAATTGTAACGACCGCCAATAGGATTAGCAGCTGCCACGATCGCGCATCGTGCTTGTAGTGTAGTGACAATACCTGCCTTGGAGATGGAAATAGTCTGCTGCTCCATGGCCTCGTGGATGGATGTTCTGTCTTGATCATTCATCTTGTCAAACTCGTCAATCAGGCAAGTGCCTTTATCAGCTAGCACAAGTGCTCCACCTTCCAATGTCCATTCGCTAGTCATTGGGTCTCGACGGACAGAGGCTGTAAGACCAACAGCAGAAGCACCTTGACCTGTTGCAAAAACAGCACGGTGGGCAGTCTTCTCGACGAACTTCAGGACTTGAGACTTTGCTGTACCGGGATCTCCGAGAAGTAGGACGTTGATGTCGCCACGGATTGAGTGGCGGCCAGGGGCCACCTTGCTAACACCACCAAAGAGCGAGAGAGCCACAGCCGTCTTGATATCGGTATGTCCGTAAATGTTGGGTGCAATTGAGTCGATAATTTTGTCAACGATTTTGGGGTCTTTTGACAGTTTTCGAATCTCTTGCTCGTCCGCTTCTGTGAGTCGGAAACCAGCCAGCTGGTCATGCGATTTAACGACATAATTGGCCTCAAGAATCGTCGCAAAAACCGGGAAACCGTTCTTGTTGTTTAGTGCGGCGTCGTAGTTGTTTCGGTAGATACCAGTCACTTCAATCTCCTCACCCGGCTTTGCAGAGTCGATCAGATCCCAGAGTAGGATGACCTCGCGGTGACGAGGTAGACGACCAGCTGGGACCGTTCCTGGCGACTCTTGCAGGGTCAGCTTCTGGTAATTTCGGTACACCGTGCGCTCAGAGTTGACTGTGAACGGACCACGCGACTGGCAATTCTGGCAGAAAGAAATCTTGACTTCGACGTTTGAGTCCTGGTGAAACGGTCCGAGTGTGACACCGCACTTGGTGCAATCAAACTTGACATATTTGAGCTGGGGAAAGACTCCGCTTCGGCGAGTAACAACACCACTAACACGGACTAAACTGTTCAAATGTGATTGACGGAGTTGGCGGAGAGTATACTGGACCGGGACGTCGGTGATGCGAACATGGATCTCAGCATGGATGCGCTCGTACTCAGGATAGTGTATCAGCACGACCTCCATGGCCACTTGGTCGAAAATCCTGAGCATCTCAGTGGGCGTATTGGCAAGCCAGAAGGCCAGGGTGGCTTTCTGCTCAGCAAGATGGTCGAAAGAAACCTCTAGAGACTCGGTGTTGACCTCACCAAGAGTCTTGATGCGGGTACCATAGACTGAAGTCCCATGCTCATCCGTGTATTCGGTCAGGAAGGATTTGAACTCGCGAGCGATGGTCTTGGCAACTCGGGGTTGAGCAACCCAGTCGGTCAATGTGTTGGCCTTCACATCGGTGAGCGCTTCAAGCGACAGCTCCTCATTCATGATGTCGTCTCCCATGTCCATTTCATCCTCCTCGTCGTAGCGATGTCTCCTCACACGACGACGACCCATGAGATCGGCCAGGCCGTCTTGTTCGTCTTCATCTGGAAGAAATGCAGCTGGCATACGGCGTCTGGCTTCTTGATCGCGACGATTCAGGCGGCGATCAAGCTCACGTCTCGAAGCAAGATCAAGGTCATCGTAGTCTCCTTCGTCATCAATGCCTTCGCCTTCATAGGCATCGTTCTCCCGGGCTCTGTAATCGTTCTCGAAGTCGTCTGCAAACAGGTCGATGCCCTCTGCTTCTTCAACCTCCTCGTCCAAGTCGTCAACATCGCGCATCACGTCATCGTCGTCTAGGAGGTTGGCTTCGTCGTCTTGGGGCAGCATGGGCGGAGAGGAAGCCATTGCTTTGTTTTGTTAGTTTGTTTATACTTATGGCAGTGAGGTCTAACTTACGACTGGACGGCGGGTGTGCCGCTGAAGAAGGTAGGTCGTCATCATCTCGTGTGCGCTTGTTATTTCCCCGGCTGGGACCAGCTCCTCGATTTGCAGAGGACATGTTGGAGCGCAACGGTGAACTTGGTACTGTTAGGATGCGGAACTGGGGAAAGGAGGGGCAGGCTCGATCGTCGCAGCCGTTTCAATCGGCCCAAGGAAGAAGGCACGAACCTCATAGTGATCGAAGATGTGTAGGTGGGTCAGTGTGCGTGCGCTTGAAGTCGGTATGGGCTCAAGGGGGAGTGTGAGGAAGATCGTGGGTGGGGCTGCCAACCACGCGTAAAGTGGAAACGCCAAAAGAACGCGTCGCGACTGACGGACCAATCACACAGTAGCGCACCAGCTGACGCTCTCGAGGCACCTGGGTGCCTACATTGTCATACTCGAGCATTTCCTTGTGCGATAAACATATTTCGTCCTTGCCTACCGACGCTTTTCAATTCTTAGAAACATCGGTTTCGTCAGCATCCTCGTTTGCGAATGCTCACCACTGCGGAACCCGAACCACCATCTCGGCTACAACATATTCCATAGCAAGCGTATTGCACTCCACGATCATCACACACCGAAAACCTTGATTCCAAATTCCAGCGGCAACCATGGCCGACACACAGTCAATGATAGGGTCATCAAAACCGCGCACTGGCAGCATGTCGCAAGCATCTGAGAGCTCACAGACCGCAGCCGAGTATGTGTCGAGTCCTCTTATGTACATGTCCAATTACTGATTCACTTTTCTTAGGTTCATTAAAGAGCAGCTCAGCCTTGAGGCGGAAGCTCGGGAGGCCCTACCATATGTCAGTAAGACAATCTCGTTCTGCTAACATCTGCTGATACTACATAGCAATTCGATACGTGCACACGCGACCTTGGTCCTCTACGCCAGAGTCTGTACGCTTGCTTGACGTGTAACCCACCTCCCGCAACTTCCGCTGCCTCGTACACCCCAGCCGCCGTATGCTACTCATGCTCGATATCATGCCATGGCGAACATACGCTCGTCGAATTGTTCAACAAGCGCAACTTCATCTGTGACTGCGGAACCACCCGCATACCAGAGACAGCACCATGTACACTCCGCTTAAATTCAACGACTGGCCAGAAGGGTGATATGACTGGAGAGGAGCCGGCGCCTACCAACAAGTACAATCAGAACTTCCGAAATAGATTCTGTGGTTGTGGTGAGGACTATGACCCACATCAAGAGAAGGGCACTATGTTCCAGTGTCTCGGACTGGGTACTGTCGAGGATGGAGGGTGTGGTGAGGACTGGTGGCACCCCGAGTGCCTGGTCGGCTACTCACGCGAGGAGTATGCGAAGATGATCGAAAAGCCGAAAGTAGAGGACATCAACAGCAATACGGAGATGCCTGACGCCGTGAAGGAGGAGACAAAAGACGACAAGCCTGCCCCCGTCGAAGCGGCCATCGGACAAACAGACGCTACGCAGGCCACCATCACTGGCACAATAGACGCTGCAGTAGCAAACGGTACTGGCATCGATGGCAACGATATAGCAGCAGAAGCTGAGGAGGAAGATGACGAACCGCCACTACCTCCCGGGTTTCCTGCAGAGGACGACTTCGATCACTTCATTTGCTACAAGTGTCTCGAGGCCAACTCATGGATCAAGAAATACGCAGGCTCTCGTGGCTTTCTGCCACCCGTCTATCTCGACAAGTCACTCAATGACACACAAGCAGCACAGACAGTAGTGGGAGCTTCAGAGCCCACAAATGGTGAATCAAAGAAGCGTAAAGCCTCTGATGAGCCCGAAGAACCCACCTCGGCAAACCTCGCAGTCCCGGTCCCAGCTAAGCGCCAGAAGTCCGAGGAACCAAGCGGTGCGCTTTCAAGTATCCCCGAGGATACCATGTCCCTCCCCATAACCCCAAAGAAGCCAGAAGATCCCTCGATCTGCAAACACGCCGCCCTGCCCCCTCCCACAGGTCCAGCGCAAACATCCACATTCTCGCTCTTCCTTCAGCCTGACTTCCGTGACCATCTCTGCCGCTGCCCATCCTGTTTCCCGCATCTGAAATCCCACCCCCAACTCCTCGAGGAAGAAGATACATACGAGCCGCCCGTCTCCGAAGACGGCGACGAGGGCGCGCAGTCTGTGGGTACAGGCTCGATCCTCGACCGCGGCGAAGCAGCCTTCAACAACATGGACCGCGTGCAGGCCATCCAAGGCGCCATGGCATATGCGCATCTAAAAGACAAGGTTGCGGCGTTCCTTAAGCCTTTTGCGGAAAGCGGCCAGGCTGTCGGAGCTGAGGATGTCAAGGCGTATTTTGAGAAGCTGAGGGGTGATGCGCAGGGAATCCAGGATGCGGCTGGGGGCGCGAAGGCGAGCCGTGATGGGGATGGTGGGAAGGATGGGGAAGGGGATGGGAGGAAGGGGCAGAGTGGGTATTGATGCATAGTGTATCTTGGGAAGGATGGGATGAAGTTTAG
Source organism: Parastagonospora nodorum SN15 (assembly GCF_000146915.1). Taxonomy (NCBI): domain Eukaryota; kingdom Fungi; phylum Ascomycota; class Dothideomycetes; order Pleosporales; family Phaeosphaeriaceae; genus Parastagonospora; species Parastagonospora nodorum. The sequence continues at coordinate 1,234,311 of NW_001884552.1, forward strand.
AGTATGAACGCAGGCGGCAGACTTTAATGTCAGACTGCGCAAAAATGTATAATGTCTTCGAACAAAGTCAATTGCGAATTCGGTGCAAGTGTAGCTTTCGCTTGTAGGCGTTCAAATTATAATTTCTCTAAATAACAAAATGTACAGCAAGATCAACATGCTTTTTTTTCGAAAACAAAACTTGGGTATCAAATTAACGTCCACCACTTCCCACCCTTTCTCGTTCTCTCAGTCAAGGCCGCACAGTCACAGTTGCCGTCTCAGTAACTGTCTCTTTCTCTGTCGCCGTCACCGTGACTGTGAATATCTGGCTCGGCGCAATCGGCGTAATGACAAGTGGTCCACCAGACGTCGATGAGGGTCCAGCTGACGGAGCACTTGATGGCGCAGCCGGTGGTTGTGCAGCTGATGTTGTGGAAGGGGAAGCTTGTGGTGGCGGCGATGAGGTCGCAGAGGAAGATGGTTGTATAGAACTGTTTGACGCGCTTGATGACTGTGCTGGTGAAGACGCAGCCGGGGCTGATGGCGTTGGGACTGCAGCAGAAGTCGATGGTAGAATTGCGGATGACGATGCGAGCACACTAGACTCAGGCGCCGGCACAGGGGCCGATGCAACAGGAGTTTCCGGCACTTGTGGTGGAGGCGAAGGCATTGCTGATGAAGAAGGTGCAACTGTGGTGTACTGAGTAACAATCACTACAGGTGGTGGCGCGAGTGATGTTGGTGCGATGACGACCGGCGAAGAGCTTGACGGAGTTACTCTGGATTGCTGACCCAGAGCTGAACTCGGTGCCGCAGCGAGTTCTGACCCCTGTGTTGGCGATGGGACTGGTTGCGGAGTGGCAACTGAGGATGGCGCCAAGGCAGAGGTTGAGGGATACACGGTTGTGTACTCAGTTTTGATGACATATGCTGTCGAGAGTACACCATCAGGCGATTGGGTGGAGTTGGATACCAGCAACACGGAACTGCTTGCGAGGATTGGTGATGCTGACGCGGTTGATTGGGGTACGGCAGCGCTTTTGGAATCCAAGGGGCTTGAAGCAACACTTGTTGATTGGGTACCTGAGACTGGGACACCAGGATGGTTGAAGCCTGGTAGACCTGTAGAGTTGCCGGTGGATGGATTGCTTGTCGTCAAGGGTGTCGGAGAAGCAATTGGTGTTCCCTGACTTGATTTGTCTTCTTCGGGTGAATATGTGAAGGACGGTATGCTCGTCATGTTGAGCGAGCTACTTGCGATTGCCGCTTGTGAACTTGCAGGTGCGAAGACTGCAGACGAACTGATTGAAGGAGAAGCATTGATTTGTGATGAGGAAGCTATCGAGCTAGGGGTTGGCGAGGATACCACGACAGTGCTCGATACTGGGGCAGCCGACGATGGAGGTGCGGGAGCAGGCGAGGGTGTGAAGTAGGATGTCAAAAGAACTGTCTCGGCTTCTTGTGTAGCTAAAGGCTTGCCTTGTGGATCGAGGAAAGTCACGGCGGGATTCAACTGCGTAATGACCGTACGCTGTAGGGGCTCGATGATAAGCGCAGTATCGGCGTTGACAACAGCCGAAGCTGTAGACTGTGTTGCTGATGTGGTGTTGGCATAGCTGGCAAAGCTATGTGAAGTCAGTTGATTGGGACGGTAACGTGCGACCTTGATCACTTACAGTTGCCGTCTGTTGTTCCTCGGTACTGGGCCTCCAATTACACATGTCGAACAAGCTGCCAGCAGCATTACGGTACGCAAGAAAGCCATTTTTAACAGGACCTCGAATTAGAGAAGTGGAGATTGAAATGGAATTGACCGTGGAGCAAGACGCGCGCTTGAAGAGAAGAGCAAGATCCACAAGACACAAAGCAAAGAATTGAGGGATTGAAGGACTATGAGAGAAGCGATCGACAGAAAGAAACACGCTAAAACGACAGACGGGTAGGGAATAGAAGGTGAAAGTCGTTCGTGGCAAGCAAACGTCGGTCTAGATGTCACGCTGGTCACCGTGAGGTGTTCATTGCATCTGGGCCAGCACTTGGTTTTGAAGCTCCATTAGCCGCTGCGAGTGTAGTTTGACTTCAGAATAGAACATGGGCGAGTACTGGCCCAGCATTGTCGCAGTGCCCTGCAATTTTTACGTGTCACTGGGCTGTTCTGGAGAGACATGAGAGGTAACCCGAGGAGTGGTTGTCGTTGTTCGACGCTGGCGAGCGATGTTTCAGGGATCATCAGCCAATGAGGAGGCAAGAACGCGAAAGAAGCACGACGTTCTGGCGGCTCGCGGAACAGTCCTTTTCTTGTACTCTCCCACATTCCACCCGCCAGCAATCGATGCTCCAGAAATAGTACCGCTACAATGCGGCTCTCCGGCAGGTATCCGAGCCGCCGATGAGGTTGCAGCCATGGGCCTGTTTCGCGTTTTTGATCGTGGCGTGAAGAACATGCAATGCACTACTTTCTCAGTTCGCCCATCTCTCTAATAGACAGACGATACCTAGCTGGATTGGAGAAAATCCGGATATATGGCTGCTATAGGCTCGCACCTATTTGTACAGATTCCACCGGCATTCGCACCGTGTAGCGCCTAGCCACAACATTCTCAGCACTTCTTGTGTATACTTTTGCACAACAAGCACTGAGCATATCTATACACCGAAAGGACCACAGTACGGTGTGCAAAGGCGGTGATCATGGTGGGGTCAGGTCGGGATGTATGCACGTGCTGGTTCCCGTTGCGCTTTGGTGTGGTTGAGTTGCTATGGCGACAAGCGAAGGTCGACCAGGAAAGCAAACACGGTCCATCCACTAGGACAACGATTCGACATAGCAGGACTCGACGTCACGGTAGGTCAGCATTCTTTTCTCTGTAGACGTAGGCTTGTGTTCCTTCCCACCTCCATTTTTCGCCTCTACCTCTCTCGGCATCCACCATGAGTGTCCGAGTCGTCGCGCGTATACGCCCCTTACTCAAAAATGAGATCGACAAGGACACCATTGTCAGCGCAGAGACAATCGACGGTGAAAAGACCGCGACGGTTGTGCGGCTACCGAGCCCGAAGAATGATGCCGAGTCCTTCAGCTTCCAGTTCAGCTCTGTCTACGAGCAAGACGCGACGCAACAGCAACTTTTCGATGCAGAGAGTATGTCACGCCTGGCCACGAGCGAGACCGAAGCTGACGCGTAGCCAGTCGCACCGACGGTCAAGCACCTTTTTACTGGATTCGATCTTTCCATCTTCGCCCATGGCTGCACAGGCACAGGCAAGACGCACACGATGCGTGGAGGAAAGTCTTTGGCGGATCGCGGTGTCATCCCGCGCCTGTTGAGTGCGATATACAGGCGGTGTAAGAAGATCGAGAAAGACTCTGCGGGTGCGACACAGGTCGAGGTGGCGCTGGAGTATTTCGAAATTTACTGCGATCGCGTCTACGATCTGTTCGAACCGCCGGAGAAGCGCACACCATCCGGCCTGCCAATACGAGACAACCACGGAAAGACGGTCGTTGTTGGCTTGACAGAAAAGCCATGTTCAACACTGAAAGAGTTTGAACAGCTCTATGACCAGGCTAACATGAACCGCTCAACCTCAGCCACAAAGGTAGGGACTGCCGTCGAGGATCATTAGGACCTTTCTGACTCAATCTAGCTCAATGCCCACTCATCACGATCGCATGCCGTCCTTTGCGTCAAGATCACCCAAACCACCGAGACCACCATCCAGGTCAGCCGCGCATCGTGTATCGATTTGGCGGGATCAGAAGACAACCGTCGAACAGACAACAACAAGGAGCGCCTCGTCGAGAGCTCTGCCATCAACAAGTCTCTCTTCGTCCTTGCCCAGTGCGTCGAGGCAATGAACAAGAAGCAAAGCAGGATACCGTATCGCGAATCTAAGATGACGAGAATATTGTCACTGGGTCAGAACAAGGGTTTGACAGTCATGATTCTGAACCTCGCCCCCACACGAGCTTATCACCTGGATACGATCAGCTCACTGAATTTTGCCAGTCGAACGAAGAAGATCGAGGTGGCCGAGGTTGAGAATGATCCGGTTCTACGAACAATGGCAAAGCCTCTGGCAACAAGTAGCATCGGCGGTGCCAACATCACTCGACAGCCATTGCGACCCATTGCCGCGGCTCACAACGCGAACATCCCAGAGCCAGAGAAGCAGAAGAAAGGGGAAAAGCCCATCAAGGCCTTCTCTGTATATTCTGATTCCCGCAAGCCTGCACCTCGCACGTCTAACCTCACATCACAAAACCAAGGCATTCGCCGAACGGAAGGACAGAAACGAGCTGCAGAGCCCAGCTCTACCTTTGGATCACGACCAACCAAGGCCTTTAGAACCGCGGATGCCACAGCGCGGTCACGAAATGCCGAGCCTGCCATGACAAAAGCGTCCATCGAGGCACTGATCGCTCAAAGGATAGAGGAGAAGCTTGCAGAGAAGGCGCTTCAAGACGCAGGTGCATCCGCCCCTGCACTATCGGCGGATCTGCAGAAGCGTCTGGATGAGTTGGAGCACCGTATCGATGCTCAGGAAGAAGATGGCAAATCTCAAGGGCTACAGTTCCTTCTGATGGCGAAGCAGCACCACATCCGCGGAGAAGATGCCAGCGCACTGAGAATGTACAGACTGGCGCAACCCTTCTTCCCAGGCAACGCGAAGCTCGAGTCGAAGATGAGGAGTCTAGAGGATCGGATACGAGCCAGCAAGGATGACACAGCAGCCAAACACGTTTCCGCACCTGTCGCTATGACACTACCACCCGCGGCCCCCTCGAATCTCATGGCACCCCTAAAGGCCAAAGAGAAGCCTTCGAAGCCAAGGATGGTCTTGAGAGATGATGAGGATGAGGAGGATGACTTTGCGCCACCACCCGACTCCGACCACGAAGCCTCCTACGCCTCCGACGACAGTTTCCAGTACAAGCCCAAAGCCGCCCGCAAACCAAAGAAGACCAACAAGAAATTGCCAATCTTCCGAGACGACGCCGATACTTCTTCGCACAACTCTATGGAACACACGCCACGAACTACGCATCTTTTGAAAATCATCAATTCGCGCGACATCAACCAGATCAAGGCTCTCAAAGGTGTTGGTGCGAAGAAGGCAGACGGCATTGTGAATTGCTTGGTTGAAATGGAGGATGCTGAAGTCTTGGATCTCGAGAGCCTAGCTATGTTGAAGGGTGTGGGAGGGAAGACGGTCGAAAATATGAGAATGGGCCTGACGATGAGCGTTGGATACGACTTCTAGGCTTCTCCATTTATTTATTTTTTGCATTTCAAGCATGGTGTTATTGGCGTTTAGAGGACAGCAGCATACGACTAGCATGCATGGCACGGCGTTCTTGGATACGAAAAGCACTTAGGTGCTCAGCATTTTACGAGTCATTTTCTCATCAATCTCATCCTTCGATTCCTTCAACATCTCGCATCCACCCTGACAATGATACACTGTCTCGCCATGGTATCATACAGTCCAAACTCATTCACCGTCCTCAAACAAACCTCCTCGAGCCTGACTTTAACAAGTACCTGTCCCGCATTCTCCCCATGCCTCACCCCTACCTCACTCTCCGCACTCCCCTTCCCCTCCCCTCCCAACCCCGGCATAAACCTCTCCCAGATCTTTCTTTTCGGCAACACCTCCTCAAACTCCGACCTCCCCGCTCTCACATCTCTATTCAGCATCTCCCTCAGCACCCTCTCCAACTCCTCCACCACCGCCTGCACGCGCCAAAACTCCGTGGCGTCCATCTCGCCCTCCAACCGCACGGTCTTCAGCTCCTCATCGCTCGCGTACCCGATGACTTCTACAGGTCGTGTAGTGCCAAATGCATTGCCGAAACTAAATTCGGACTTTTCTTCGAGCGGCGGGAGGGGGATGTCCGAGGGTAAGAGGGCGAGGGTGGTGCGAGCGAGGCCGAGAGCGGCGCGCTGAGAGAGGAGCGGGATGATGTGGGTGGTTATGGTGGACTGGATGTGGGTTGTGCGGGTGAGGGTGAGTTGGTCGAGGAGGGCTTGGCCGCGGTGGGTGTGTGGTTGTAAATGTGAAGGTGGTTGAGAGTGGGATGCGGATTCGGTGTAAGATGGCGGTGGTAAGGTATCTTTGTCGTACGGCATCTTTTGCGTTGGTGGGTGTGTGAAGATGAGATGCGGTATGTGATTTGCTACGATGTTCAAAAGAATATGGTTTCCTTCCCTATCCTCGCGCCTTCCTCACCCCGACACCGAACAGTGGCGAACATCCAATACGATAACGTCGGGTCTCGGCATGCACTCAGGTACTTGAACGCTCGTATTCTGGCTGCCTGATTCAGCCTCGCATGGCTGAGGTCATAACTAGCTCTTTTCTATCCAGTCAAGTGATTGGAGCTGCCTCGAACCTGAGGTACAGTATCGGAGGCTAGACCAGTGGAAGGGAGTGAGATGTGGTCATGAGATGGGGCCGGGCCGGGAAAGCTTGGCTTCAACATTGGGCGTAGGTTGGGCGGGAGAAGCTCGAGAAGCTCTGGGAAGCTTGCTTGATCTAAAGGATGTGTGGTCTCCATCCTAGTGCCTGCACAACAGTCCACCACAACTCTTGCCCAATCTAACTGCACCTCGACATGTGACCTCCATCTCTTTCACTCCGGAAATAAAGCATGGTAAGCTACACTACCCGTTCGGTTTACCGAGGTCACGGACCCACTTCCTTCCAGAAGACAGAAGCTTGGTACGGAGGCTGTGGAGGCGCAAGGCTGACTCCCAGCATGGTTGCTAGCTCTCATTGGTTTAGCGAGTGGGCCGTGCATTCACCACGGCACGCCAGGCCCGAAGCGGTGGACCGGTCAAACCTCATGTCTTAAGATATGTGATACGAGGGTGCGTCCACAATAATGAAGGTGTATAAAGGTAAGCTGTAGGACGGAATATTAGAATATCATCATCGCAGGTTTATTAAAGATATCTGTGGTTTACATTGAGCACGTTACCGGATTAAATCATTTTCTTGAGTTGAATAGCGCTCATTTTGTCTTAACTAATCGAGTTTCGAGATTCTTTCTTACGACTCTTCAAACACACATCTCTAACGCTCATTCATCCAAACACTCATCGAAAAATCTACCGTCAAGATGGTCTACCATGTCGCAGAGCCGAATAGCTACCTGGTCATCACCGGTGTTGGCATCGAGAAGGTTCTCATCAAGAAGAAGGCAAGTACATCGCATGCCAGAAAAAGAGACATAATCCAGACTAACAGGCGTAGGCATTCGTATGGCCTTTTCAAAAAGTCACAAAGATCTCCATCACGCCCTTCGACTTCAGCATGGGCATCCAAGCCATGACTGTTGAGAAACTGCAATTCTCTCTACCAGCAGTCTTCACCATCGGCCCCGCGGATAGCCAAGAGGCGCTCGAGAAGTACGCCGTGCTCCTGACGGGCGAGTCTGATGGCCGTCCTCCTGTCGCGGCAGCAAAAGGTGCTGTCACCGTCGCTGCGGGCCGGAACCATGTCCAGGAGATTGTCAAGGGTATTATTGAGGGTGAGACGCGCAGTATCGTGTCCAACATGACTATGGAGGAGTTGTTCCGTGAGCGTCGAGTCTTCAAGGATAAGGTCATCCAGCAAGTCCAGTCTGAACTTGATCAGTTCGGTGGGTCTCGATCACTCTACACTCCGTGTATAGGAAGCACTAACACCACACAGGTCTCTGCATCTACAACGCCAACGTTAAGGAACTCCAAGACACGCCTGGATCGGAGTACTTTGCCTTCTTGTCACGCAAAGCCCACGAAGGCGCCCTCAATCAAGCCAAGGTCGATGTCGCGGATGCCCGGATGCGCGGCGAGGTCGGAGAAGCAGAGAAGCAAGGCAAGACGAAGCAAGAAGTCGCAAAGATTCACGCCGCAACCGCTGTCCTTGAGACGGAGCGCAAAGCCGAAAAGGCACAGGCCGATGCGAAACTCACAAACAAGGAGATTCAGATTGGTAATGACTTGAACATTGCACGCATCAACGCGAAGCGCGAGGCTGAGCTCAGGGACGCGGAACTAAACACCGATGTCGAGAAGAAGAAGGCGCTCATGGAGCTCGAGAGGCTGCGAGCCACCAAGGTCGTCCAGGCGAAGATTGAGAAGGAGAGTTCGCAGCAGAAAGCTGATGCTGAGCTGTATGCACAGGAGAAGGCAGCTGAGGGCAAAAAGTTCAGCGAGCAGGCTGACGCTGAAGCTGCTGCATTCCGTCGCCTGAAAGACGCAGAGGCAGACTACGCAGCCAAAGAGCGCGAGGCGGAGGCTAACTTCCTCGTAACCAAGCGCACTGCTGAGGCAGAGTATTTCCGAAAGGAGCGCGATGCTCAGGCTCAGCTGATTGCACAACAACGCGAAGCTGAAGGTTTGTCGGCCATGGCGAAGGCTTACGGCGACCTTGCTACTGTTCTTGGTGGACCACAGGGTCTGATGCAGTATCTCATGCTTACCAACGGTACCTACGAACGTCTCGCCGACGCAAACGCCCACGCCATCAAGGGCTTGCAGCCTAAGATCAACGTCTGGAACACTGGGGCACAAGGCGACAACGCTGCTGATCCTACGGCGCCTATTCGTAACCTATTCCAGAGCTTGCCTCCCCTTCTGAGCACCATCCATGACCAAACGGGTATGTCACCGCCCAGTTGGTTGGCGCAGATGCCTGTGGACGATTCTAAGAAGACGAACGGTTTGCACTTGCGGAATGGCAGCGAGGTCGGTTCTGCTTAGGGCATACGCGTCAAAGAGATGTATGATGGGCGGGCGGATAGTTCAATTGACGGGAAGGAGACGAAGCTTGGTGGCAGAGGCCGTGGTTTTCTATGTTCGCGTTGCCTTTACGTTATACCCTGGCGTTAGGGATGCACATGACTTTTCCGAGAATCATTCCTTGGTTGCAAAACTCATGTATCCGCCCTCTGTGTAGACTAGACTGTATCGTTAATCCCATCAATCCTTCATCCGCAAAGATGATATCCGAAATAGAGAGCTTGGCGTGAGATGTCGATCATACGATGATGACGAAACTTTGTTGTTCATTATATTATGTTCCTATAGTGTCGTGGCGCAGACCTCTGAAGGGGAATCACAAGTTTATAGCGAAGATTTCGAGTCCATTTGGATGCAACGAGCATGACAAAGTGCAACAGGTGTGTTGTGTACACTTTTCTAATACGGACTGAAGCATGACAAGAGCACTGGATCATCATGTGATGACCGAGATCCGAAGTAGGCCTTTAGTCTCGGATGGAATTCCTACTGCGCAGCGTCGAATTCTGGTGAAATTTGGCTGACGAGTATGCATCCCCAGGACTGAGTCCGACAAATGGCTCGATTCGATCCTGGCCATGAGCCTAGTGGCTGTGATGGAGCCCACGAGAGTAAGAGCTTTGGCGGTACGGGTATTGAAGGGTCTGAAGTTGAACAGGCTGAAACAGCCCGTTCAGGTCTCTGGCTTCTTCTCGCCCTGAGCATCGAATCCAAGGGTCTCCAACTGGCGGATGAGCTCGTTGATCTTGATGACTTTCTCGAACTGCTCTGGCAGTAGCTTATCACCTTTCTCTTTCTTGTCCTTCAACTCCTTGGCCTGTCTCAGCTTCTTCATGAGCTTCTTTGCTTCCTTCTCTTTCTCTGCTTCGGGGTCCTTTGGCTTCTCCGGCTCTGCAGCTGTCTCGACCACATCCTTCTTGCCTGCAGTTTTTCCGCCGGCGGATTTGACCTCCTCCTCCTCCTTCCAATCGGTTGCAGGTGGCAGCTGCCTTCTTCCTTGCTTCTCTGCGTTTAGCGTTCTTATTCGCTGCGGCACTGAGCTTGGTGGGGTCATCGTCTGGCTTCAGACTTTCGGCACCGGGCACACCTGCCTTTCCTCTGTTTCGAAAACCCTCCGCCGTTCTGTTCTTATATAGCTCGACGTCTTCCGGTGGACGGTACCCGGGGCGGACTCGGATTTCTTTGCGCATGGTGCCATCGGGACGGACGGAAGATGGTATATGGCGTTCACCACTGGCCGAGGTGGTGATACCGGCTCGCGAGACGGAAGGGGTTTCTACGGTAGGCATGGCGAAGTGTCTGTTGCCGATTCTCTCGGACCGGAGATGCTGGGACTTGGAGGACTATGGAGTGAGGCAGAACCCGGGTGCGGACTACCTCGCGAACTTGCGCCAATTGAGGGTGAACGGTTTCGACGGAGGCGGATGATGTGCTGAGTGGATGCGCACACCAAGGACGGTCCCCTTGCGTTGTTTTGCTTCAGTGCGCGGTCAGACGGAAGTGCGTAAGATGGTGGGGTAAAAGTCGTTGGGAAAGTTGAGGCTCTTCACGAGGAAGGCACCACCGGACCACGGGCCAATCAGGGCAGCCGCGATCCGGTCGTCAACCTGGACGAAAGAACCTCAGATCGCTTTTGACATCGACGTCAACACCACTACACACGCCCACGAAGCTCTTCAGCACCTCCATTCACCGCCAAAATGTCTGGAGTAAGTCAATTGATGGATGCTCATATTTCGAGACCGCTAACGACCGCGTGTAGATTGCCAGCACCGTGTACAAGTACGCCTCCCTTTGCGCGAACACTTTGTCCGGGCCACAGCGATACTGACCATCGCCTGCAGCGCGGTCCTCCGCAGCAACACCACCATGTTGTTCACCGTCTTCGGCGCCGCCTTCGGCATGCAACTGTACGTCGAAACAGAGCAGGACACGGAAGGACAGGGTACTAATCCAGGATAACAGAGCCTTCGACACTGGATCTGACAAGATCTGGAGCACTCTCAACAAGGGCGTACGTCAAACGCGAGCCATTTGGACATCACCCGCTAATGCACTCGGCAGCGTCAATGGAAGGACATCAAGCAAAGGTACATGGAGGCCGCCGAGGACGACGAGTAGATCAGCAGCAAATCGACAAAGCGCGCATGATCTTTGGACAAGCCATGGCACTTGGAGGAGGACACTGTATATTCGGATGTATTCTACAACTGCGAAATACCAAGCCAAGATTCTGAGCACGGAAAACCGCTGCGCATGCTCTCTTTGAGTGGGCTGGCTAGAGGCTTGATTGTCTTCGAGAGAAAGCGACATGCCAGATGCACACTGCCCTGGATTTGTGATCATCGTCTGTCTACTATGCTTGCTGTGTACAACGATTGCCTGTGATGCTGTAACGTGTCGGTGAACTGCAGCCTTGACGCATACAGTAAAAGAACGCGCACAACAACCACGTAATCCCCGACACTGCTCTTTCCTGGCTCTATGGTGCGGTAATCTTGCAAAATCGCACATGCCCTGTTCGGGGGCCCGCCCCGTCGTCGGGAGCTCTCACTGGTGATATGACATAGCTCCAACTGGGACCTTCACACCCTCACCACCAACATTCACGCCAGTCAGACCAAACTCCACAAACAAACAAACAAACAAACCCAGTGGCCGGTCCACACACTGTCCGTTGGGCAAACCGCCATCCTACTTCTCGCGCGACATTTTGCCCTGGACTTTGCTGTCGCGACCCCACCATCCCACCTCGACGCGCCCGCATCATGTACGTCTCGCTGCACGAGCAGGAGCTGTGTCGACACTTTCGCGAGCTGCCACGGCGGCACAACTACCGATTCGATGAGACTGCCGACCGCGAGCTTCGCCAGATCCTCTTCCATTCGCTCGCCGGCCGTGGCGACTATCTCCCCCTCTTCTTCCCCAACGGCCCACCGACCGACTTGGAGAAGCCTTGGAGCTTGCGCGATGCCCAGGGAGCGGTCGAGGGCGCAGAATACTCGGCTGCGGCGAGAGGCAAGCCGTGTGGCCACATCTTTAAGAATGGCGAAGCCACATACCGGTGCAAGACGTGCACCGCTGACGACACATGCGTTCTGTGCGCGCGCTGCTTCGATGCATCGGACCATGAAGGCCACCAAGTCTTCGTCAGTGTATCACCCGGCAACTCTGGATGCTGTGATTGTGGCGACGACGAGGCCTGGAATCGCCCGGTGCACTGCAACATCCACTCGATAGACTCGGAGTTTCAATCCAAGGCGGCTGGCAAGGCACGAGAGGGTTCGGTGCTTCCAGATGAGCTTCTAGAAACCATACGCATAACCATCGCAAGAACTCTCGACTATCTTATTGACGTGTTCTCGTGCTCCCCTGAGCAGCTGCGCTTGCCCAAGTCAGAGGAGTCCATCATGCAAGACGAGCGGCAGTCGCGCCTCACGTCCAAGTGGTACGACCCGGGCGACCAGCCAGATAATTGCGACGAATACTGCCTGGTGCTTTGGAACGACGAGAAACACACGGTCAATGATGTGCGCGACCAAGTTGCCCGAGCGTGCAAACAGAAGGCGGCTTTCGGGCTCGCCAAAGCCTACGAGATTAATGATGTCGGCCGCAGTGCTATCGTGTACCGCACAGATATCAAGGAGTTGCTGCGCATGGCCAAAATCATCGAAGAAATCAAGCTGACTGTCACAATACGCTCTGCACGAGACACCTTCCGCGAACAGATGGCTGGTGCGCTTGTTGATTGGATATCAGATATTGCCGGCTGCAGCGTGGGTGAGGACAACCAAGTCCTACGACGCACTGTTTGTGAGGAGCTGTTGAAGCCATGGCGGGTCGGTAGTGAAGCATCAAATGAGACCATTGGCAAGGATGGCCTTGACGATCATGAGATGGAAGATAAGCAGGCTGAGATGGATGGCTTCTATGGTGGACTACTACCGCTGCAGAGACGTGTGCGGACGATAAGGATACAGCGCCGCCGTACCGATACGAATGATGACACCACAGCGTCTGACGATGATGAAGAAGACGATGGCGAAGGCGAAGGCGAAGGCGCGGCAGACGGAGGTGATGACATGGACATAGACGAAGTAGGTGCCCAAGATAACGACGGAGATGTAGAGATGGAAGCATACGAAAGTGCGGACGAAGCTCTTGAAGTTTCTGAGGCTACAATGGCTGGATATCCACCACCACCCCCACCTCCGCCCGTCCCGCAACGAGGGCAGCCTGAGCAAAGTGTCACTCCGGCAGAGTCAGACAGCGAGCCCATGGGTGCACCAGCTCTCAGCCATGTTGAACCAACCATGCGAGTACCAGCGACGCCAGTAACCCGATCACTACCGCTGCGGCCATCCCGGCCTCCCAACTACTGGTTGGAAAAGCCCGAGGCGTATGGCAAGAAGCCAGGAACACCACCTCACGAGGATCTATGGCAGCGTTTGCGAATCGATCATCTGATTCTGTATGATCTGCGCATGTGGAAACAATTGCGCATTGGCGTACGGGACGTTTTCATCAGCACAGTAGTCACCATCCCCCAGTTCAAGCGCCTACTGAGTCTACGATTCGCTGGTGTGTATACTGCACTGGCACAACTCTATCTCATTGCAGACCGCGAGCCGGATCATTCTATCATCAATCTCTCCCTCCAAATGTTGACGACGCCATCAATAACATCCGAAGTCGTTGAGCGTGGCAATTTCCTCACAAATCTCATGGCCATACTATACACATTCTTGACGACTCGGCAAGTGGGCTACCCATCTAGTGTGGATCCCAACGCAACATTAGCATTCGAGCAGGGTGCCGTCACGAATCGTCGAATGTACCATTTCTTCCTTGACATGAAGTATCTTCTCGGCTCCGAATTCGTTCAAGAGAGGATACGGGAAGAACAACGATATCTCTTGCAATTCTTGGATCTGGTCAAGCTCCATCAGGGTATCTGTCCAAACGTTCGTGCTGTCGGTGAGCATTTGGAATTCGAATCCGAAGCCTGGATAAGCGCCTCGCTCATCACTCGGGAGATCAACAAGCTGTGTAGACATTTTGCAGAGTCTTTCACGTGGAAGCGTGATGAGGACTCCACCAACATACGTCGTGCCATACGCGCAGCTGCCAAGGTTGTCATTGTCAACTCCTTGGGCGCCGAACGACGGCGGTTCGATCAGAGCGAACTGAAGGAAGAAACCAGGTTCAAAACACTTGAAGTCCTAGAGTTCGACGCAGAACCCTCTACATTCTTTGGGCCAACATACAAAATTGTCGATTACGTCGTCGCCAAGGAGCCGATGAGCTTCCATCATGCGCTCCATTACACATTATCCTGGCTCATTGACAAGGCACGGAGTATGCCACGAGAGCAGATGCTTCAGCTTCTTCTCCATTCGCACACCGAGCTGCAGGCAGACTTCAACCCATCGAGTGTGCCGGTCCCTGTTCTTGAACCGCACGAGTATCTTCTTGCTGTATTCGACTTCCCACTCCGTGTGTGCGCTTGGCTGGCGCAGATGAAAGCTGGCATTTGGGTCAGAAACGGCGTAACACTACGACATCAAATGACACAATATCGGAGTGTTTCACAAAGGGATGTATCACATCAGAGAGACATTTTCCTCCTGCAATCTGCTCTGGTCCTGTGTGACCCGTCAGTTTTCCTCGCAACGATGATTGACCGCTATGGCCTGACGGGTTGGATGACTGGCAAGTACGAAGCAAGTCAACATGGCTTCGAAGACAGTCAAGCAATCGACGTAGTCGAGGATTTTGTTCACTTGCTCATCATTATTCTGACTGAGCGTACATCATTGATTCCTGCTGAAGAGAACGATGAGTCGCATTTGACAGCTATGCGACGTGACATCGCACATGTTCTCTGCTTCAAGCCCCTGTCATTCTCAGACATGACTGCACGTCTGTCGGACAGGATACAGAACATGGACGAGTTCGACGTTGTTCTACGGGAAATGACCCGCTTCAGAGCTCCCGAGGGATTGTCTGATAGCGGTACCTTTGAGCTGAAGGAGCAATATCTTGAGTTAGTCGACCCTTACCTTCATCAATACAACCGCAACCAGCGTGAAGAGGCCGAAACGACATACAAGAACTACGTGGCCAAGAAGACCGGCAAACAAGCGAGCGACATCGTCTACGAGCCGACACTACGCGCCATCCCGTCGGGACTATTCCAAAACCTGTCAACTTTCACAAAAACACCATTGTTTACCCAAATCATATACTACCTACTCGGCTATGGTCTCAGAGCCGCGGCTGCTACGCCAAACATTCCTGCCACGCGAGTGGAGACATATATCCAGTTTGCTCTCCAGCTTCTTCTCGTGGCTGTACTGGAAGACAAGACTGAAGAGCATGAGTGGTCGCAAGAAGCCCCTGACTCCTTCATTACTTCAGTACTTACAAAGCATGCAAATATGGGCATTCCTAACCATCCAACTGTTCTCTCTGTGCTGAAAGAGCTCCAAGACAAGGAAGCTTTCAAGGCGTGCGAGCCCAAAATCAACCTTATCCTCCATAGGCTGAAACAACGCCAACAACACTCATTCATAGTAGCTGCTGCAGCGCTCAATATGCCTACGGATAGGATGGACACAGCGTCGCCAGCTGGGTTTGCGGTTCAGGAGAAAGAGTTGAAGAAGAAGCAGGCACTGGAGAGGCAAGCAAAGGTCATGGCAGCATTTAAGGAGCAGCAAGGCAAATTCATGGCCAATCAAGACTTTGACTGGGGCGAAGACGACTTCAGTGACTTGGAAGACGAGACAGGTGGGCTTGTTGAGCAGGAAAAGACACTGAAATATCCGTCTGGTACATGCATTCTGTGTCAAGAAGACACCGGTGAGCACAGGCTCTACGGTACTTTCGGCTACGTATCCGAGAGCAGAATACTACGACAGACTGATGTGTACGACGACGACTGGGTGGATGAGGTCGTGCAGACTCCAGTCAACCTCGATCGTTCAGCGGAGGAGATACGACCTTTTGGGGTGTCCGGGAAAAACCGTCGCATCATCGAGAAGGTCTCCGCTACTGGCGAGCGCGTCATCACTGAAAGACAGGAATTAGGCAAGGGATTTCCACACTCACAAGTCCAGCCAGGCCCAGTCACCACCGGTTGCGGACACATCATGCACTACAGCTGCTTTGAGGTCTACCTTCAAGCGACCCAGCGGCGACATGTCAGTCAAATAGCAAGAAACCATCCCGAACGGCCCGACCTCAAAGAATTCATGTGCCCACTCTGCAAAGCGCTGGGCAACATGTTCTTACCAGTCATCTGGAGGCCAAAAAAGGTCGTGCACCCTGGCGTGCTGGAGACAGAGGCGAATTTCGACGAATGGATACAAACTCAGCTCGTTGCCACGTACAGGGATTCTGCTGGAGCTGCTGGAAAAGCGCCAGTGGATCTTACACCCGACCAGAAAGTCTTGTACGAGTATGGCGAGCGAGACTTCATACAGCCGCTTTCGAGCCGACTCCCTGACCTCTTGAACATGACACAGGTAGCGCTGGCAGTCCAGCTGCCGAGTATGCATCAGCCACCGCGATTTCAGGTCCCTGCATTCCTGGGAGTGCCGCAAGACGAATCGCAGCTGCCAGGTGTTGCCTCGAGCGAAAACAGCTCAGCTGGTGTACCAAACTTCTCGATGCTGGAGCTAGTCAAGGTGTATCAACGACTGAAAGATACACTCCGTGCGAACGGCATCCATTCCACGTTCGCATACCCACACAGCCCAGCTACGTCAGTGGAAGATCTCACGCACACAGACTCGCTCGCACAAGCTCTCGGCAACTCTATTGCGGCTGCAGAGATCGCTCAGCGAGGTGTGCTATCGACCTTTCCTAGGAACACGTTAATAGATAACATATCAACGCAGACCATTACACATCTGCGTGTGTTCTCCGAGACAGTATCTTCGTACATCGCTGTGGGAAGCCTCCGAAACAGTGTCTCTACAAAGACTATGGAAGAATATCAAGAATGCCAACGTCGGCAGTGCCATCAGCTGTTCGTGGGACACCCAGGTATCTTTGATCCGGAAGCCCTGAGCTTCGATCTGAAGGGAATTGTGCCTCTCATGTGCAAGGATCCATTCATCTTCCTCTCGGAGTGTGCAGTCGGCATAGCCGCAGCTTCCAACCTCGACATCCATCACATCATGCGTCTTTGCTACTTGGCAGAGATGGTTCGTGTGGTATTCAAATATGGCCTATCAATGGACGAGCCGTCTATCAAGATTGAGGATTCCCGTACTCCACGCCGCCAACACCGTTTCTCAAATCCGGAGAAGTTCATCAATACGGACAAGGTCAACAACGGCTTCTTGCCCCCAGATCAGCTGAACAACATATTGTTCTTCGTCTGTGTCATCTACAACGTGGGCACAATGGGTGTTTCCTCTGCGTCGTTAGATATTGACAATATGCCCATCCCTTCGCACTTCAAGGAGCCAAATTTCCTCTACTTCATCCAGACAATGATGTCATCGTATGCTCTGCCTTTTGTGCGCAAGGCAGCCATACTCATGCATGTGCGGTATGGTGTCGAGCTGCCTACAATTGCCGCTGACCGCGCCGACGACCCTGAGCTTGAGCGCCTCTCTACACTGCTCAAACTGCCTTCCCTCGCAGAGATGCTCGCATCCTTCACCCAAAGAACACCAGCTGGGCACACCACGCGCTCCACCGTCGGTGGCTGGCTGCGCCATCTACTCTGGGTGCAAGCAGGCAACGGGCCTCTCAAGCCGAGCATTTCTCTCTCCCACCCCGCCATCTTCGAACTCGTGGGTCTGCCCAAGAACTACGACACCCTCACCGACGAAGCTATCCGCCGGAAGTGTCCGACTACCGGCAAGGAACTTACTGATCCCGCGCTCTGCCTCTTTTGTGGAGAAATCATGTGCAGTCAGGCCGTGTGTTGTATGACCGACAAGCACCGCGGCGGCTGCAACCAGCATCTATCCAAGTAAGTCTCTCGTCCCTCCCACCATCTCTCATTCCCAAATACTAACGCAATACAGATGCGGCGGCCAAGTCGGTCTCTTCATTCACATCCGCAAATGCATGATCCTGTTCCTCAACCTCGACCACGGGTCCTGGGCTGTCGCGCCGTATCTCGACAAGCACGGCGAAGTAGACCCGACGCTGCGCAGGCACCACCAGCTTTTCTTGAATCAGAGGAGGTATGATGCGTTGCTGAGGAAGATTTGGTTGGAGGGCGGGATTCAGAGCATGATTGCGAGAAGATTGGAGGGCGAGATTAACAACGGGGGGTGGGAGAGTATGTGAGCGGGTGTATAAGTAGTTATAGTTGGCGCATTTTAGGGAGTATGGCGGCGACGGAGGAGTTTGGTTAGGTAGCATAGGTATCAGCATTCGTTCAACGGCGTCTCGTCATAACATCGTGCTGCTCGCAAGTCTGTGAAACTGTGCAGGTTGTGGTGATTTGATGATATTCGGGATTTGGACGCAATGTCCTTCGCTTGCGCGTATGTACAATCGTGATGATACAACAACGTATTCTTACAACATAATCTTCGCGGGCTTGTCCGCATCTTCCGCGTCGTTTTCTTCGCGTGGCGGCTCAACCTCTGCCTCTGCCTCTGCATCTGCATCTGCATCTCCTTCCGCCGTAACATCTACTGCGTCGAATTGACCTTCTCCGCTCGCTGATACGCTCTCTACAGTCTGCTCACTGGCAAATGGATCCGACTCGCGCGCCACCACGGCATCCGGCAGTCCATCCGGCGCACCGTCCTCGAGTGGCATTTCCTGCCTAACCTCTCTTGCTTGTCTCTCCGGCCTCGCCACACTCTGCTCCCTGACCCCCAACCTCTCCGCAACCACACTCCTCCACCTTACAATCTTCCCAAATCCCTCGACCCACGCCTCCAACTCATACAGCATCTGCATCTCCCTCCCCAGTTTCCCCGCACGCGCCAGTTCATTCTCCCGGATAATGCCGTCGAGCAGATCGAGCGTTGCGAGATCGAATTCCACAACGTTGGCGTCCATGTCGGTCAGCAGCGTATCGATGAGCGCGTAGGATGACTGCTGGACCCACGCGGTGCGGATCAGGGCTTTGTAGAGCGCTGTCGTCGCGCCGAGGGCGTAGGATGAGCGGCCGAGGGAGCGGATGGTGGGGAGGATGGCGAGCGGAAGAGGGGAACGGGGGAAGCTTGTGCGCAGGGTTTTGATTGCGGTGAGGAGATGAAGGGGGTAATTCGGGAAAAAGATGCGTGTGTCAACATCTATTTTGTTCGCAGGGGTTGGTGGCGCGGGTTTTTGTCGATTCTTCGATCGGGGCTCCTTTTTCACCTGGGTGGTTATGGTGGTGGGATTGTCGAGGTCGAGTTTGCGCAATTGGGCGAAGACTTCGCGGTCGAGGGTCTGCCACAGGTGGACATCTGTCGGGGCGGATTTGAGCAGCGTGTCAATGCGTTCGCGCTCTTCGAGGCGGAGTTTGCGGATGCGTTCTTTTTCGGCGCGGGCGGTGAATTTTCTTTTATCCTGGGGTGTTTCTACTCCTGAAAGGTCTATAGTCTTTACCGGGGTATCAGCGCTCTTTTTTGTTTTGGATTTTGCGTCGATGCCGTCTCTCTGTGCATTTCGCATCCGTGGCGAGCCCTGCAATACGGCGTCGAATACTTTGTCCAGCGAATTGCCCGAGCTCTCCTCGTCATCCTCATAGTATTCATCCGCTATTTGGTCCAATTCCTCGTGCTCGCCATTGCTGCCCTTGCCCCGTCCCCGACCCTGGGTGTTGAACGTCTTGTACAGCTTTTCGAAAGCCGCACGCTCGGAGCCCGTTATCGTCGTCTTCCGTGCAGACTGCGCCTCTTCGAATGTAGGCGGCAAATTTCCATCGGCATCTTCAAACGGTATGTTGTAATCAGGCGATGGCTGTGAAGAAACACTGCGCCCTGTGTTTGGTCGTGTGACGGGCTTCCACTGCAGGATGGTCGCTGTCTGGTACAGAAATGGCAGGAGCGTATTAGATTGCGAGACACGCGAGCGTGATATTGCTCGGAACGTGTGCGAGCATAGCGACATCGACAATGGAAGCCGAGGAGGCTGAAGGTAGTTTGAAAGCCTACTGGAGACGGTAGTGATCGTGTGAAAATGTTCCGGACTTTCGAGATTCGCAGTGCATTAGCGCGGGTCAAAGCTTAATTTCAGTAGACATCATCACCACTTCTAACAATGGCCGGAGACCGATTATCCAAATATGGCTGATGTGCTCGCACAATCTTCGACTATGCTTCGCTAATATCCGCCAGCGAAACGTTGCATATCACTGGGTCAGGCAGACAGCAGGATTCCTCGTGAACATGTCTCATTCTCGAAAGGGTATATACTTTGGGTTAACATGTCCCAGGTCGACTACATATCCCACCATCCCATTATCATCCAAGACCCCAAACTAGGTCGTCTCAAAGTCCATAGTTACAGCAAAAGAAAGTAAGCGGAAGCCAAGCGCAGGACGTGTAAATGGACAAAATCGAACGTCGTAAACCCTAACAAACGCCCGCCGCTGTGTTACGATCTGGTATTCCCAAACATCAAAAAAAGACAACCTGTAAAGCAAGAAAAGCATCATGCATCAACTGCGGAATTACAAAGGGAGATAGGTGCCGAATCTGGGTATTCGAGGAAATTGAGCAAAGCTCGTGGGTATCGCCGAAATCGTCAATGCTATCCCGCTCCATCAGCTTGATGAAAGCGAAGCGACACGTCTTATGTCCCCTGAAGAGATCCGATATCGAATCGTGGCATTCAATCAAGAAAATCGTTTCATGTTTCGTTGTCGTAGCGTCGTATGCGTGCGTAGAAAGACAATATGAAAATGGCGTCGTGGTGTGGTGTGTAAAAGTGTATAGCAACAAGGATTAGGATCGGTTCTCGACAGCCTGTTGCTCGCCAGTTGCAACTGCCACAAGCGCTTCTAGACGTCGCATATCATTTGCAGGTGGCTGGGGCAGAGGTTGGCCGAAGGTGACGGGGCCTGTTTCGGGTTCGCGTTGCGGACGGTAGCCTGAGCTCGAGCTCGATAGAGTGTGTCTATGGTACTGCGGGTATGTTGGCGACTGGAGCGGATGTGGTCTATCCATGATTGAAGCTGGGGGAACAGGCTTGTGCTCTTCTACTGAAGGTCCAGGTGCATGTGTTTCAACATAGCCATTGCTATGCACAATCGCAGGATGGTACTCACTCATTGTCGTATTGCCTGGAGTGGGCACTCCCTCGCTGCTACTCGAGTCTTCTGGAGACGTACGTTGTAAGACCTGGGTGGGCTGCGCAATGGGTCCATTGTACCAAGCCTGGCGCTTGTTCTTGCGGGGCGTCACAGGCTGCTCATTCGAAGACCTCGCGGAGTCTACCGGAGGCACTTGGATCGGTGGCGGAGCGTTAATCGGCGTGCGGTGACTGAAGTAGCCGTGCGGTGCCGTTGTCGGCCGTGCAGCTGGCTGTCCAGGGCTGCTAGTATAGTGCGACCAATGCTGCGAAGGTGAATTTGGGCTACCGCGATCAAAGCGATTCATGGACCGCTGCAGAGTAGGCTCCCATGAGATACTCTTGCGCTTCTCGTGGCCTCTGCTAGGGGTGTACTCTGCAGGTGCATGGTAGGTCAATGGGCGTGCTGGGGCGTCAACCTGCATCGGACTAGGCTGGCGGCGAGGAAGCATCGGTGCAGGTGGAGCGTAGTCAAAGCTCTCTATACCTGGAAGTCTGGTAGTCTGTGAAGCCGCCGGCTGTGAGGTGAACGACGGTCGTGGTGCATCAGGTGTCTGGTGATATCCTAGCCCGCTCGTCGCCGGACGAGGTCCACTGTAGACTCCGGGATGCCATGTACGTCTTCGCCAATCTGCATCTGCCGTTGAATCGCGTCTTGACTCTGAGAAGTTTGACGCTGTAGGGCTCGCATACACGCTGCTCTGGCCGGAGAATGTTGAGGCGGAAGACGACTGCAGAGGTGTCATGAATGGTGGAGGAGCCTGACCCGGCACGCCTGCGAAGGGATTGCCACTTGATGGGTTTGACAGCCGGCGGCCTGGTGGTGGAGGACCCGCCCATGATACAGGCCTAGATGAGGTTGTTACAGGAGACTGCAGTGTTGATCCGAACTGCGCAGGGCTACCTGCCGCTGCAGAGAATGTGGCAGACTGTGGCGTGGTAGGAGCATTTGACTGAGTATCATACTCGACAATCTGTGGACCGGGACTACCCATCAAAGGTGGGTTGTACGCATCGATTGTGTTCAGCGACAGACGTGCTCTTGCAGCGCCGTCACTAGCCATGGCGAGGGGCGGTGGTCGGCGTCGCACGTCCGGTGACTGGGCCACGCTTATGCTCGACATGCCAGTCGTTATGCTTGACGCTGACAGATTCCTGCTGTGTCCCCTACTGTGCCCTCCCGTGCTTCCGAGTGTGTTCGCTCGCGACCGGTTGCCAGGGGGTCTGACGCGGTCGGTTCGGATCTGCCTTTGGAAGCGTGTACCCGTTGCTGCAAGTGACTCGGCTGGTATGTCTTCGTTGACGTGTACTGTCTGGGCATGCTGCCGGAGATTGTCGAGTCTGGAGAATCGTCGTGAACAGTGACATTGGAACGGTCGTTCGCCGGTGTGTTTTCTGCTGGAAGTTAGCTAGGCAGGGTGTCAGATGGTGTGAGACTCACCGAATGTGCCTCGCCAGATGTTCGCTTCTCGTGAAGCTCAAGTTGCAGGGCGGAAACTCTGTGCAGAAGAAGCGCTGTCCCTTCTTCTTCTTGGACGGCCTGTTCGTGTCGCTTGTGACGCTCTCGTTGTCTGATCCATCCTTCTCCTCGTCGTCACCTTCTCCCATCTCCACATCGCGTTGCGAAGCCACAGACTGGGCAGACCTGTGCGAATTTCCGCGGCTCAGCTCGCTCTTGTTCGAAGGTGTCTCGCTCAGGTCGCGTGAAGACGTGAATGGTGAAGAAGGCAGCGGTTTCTGGCCCGCTAACCCGGCAAAGCTGTTGCGCGTCGGTGTCTTGACAGACGGGTCCTCGGTGCGAACATCCTCAACAGCCTTGGTCTCGGGAAAGAACCTGCTGTTCGGCCGCGGTGTTGTCGGTGTCGTTTCTTCGCCGCCACGCGCGGATGGCGCCTCCGGAACAGTCAGCGTTGTGTTGACGGCCTGGAATGCAGACATGCTGGGCTACAGTGGGTGCAGAGCCTAGTTGTCCTCTCGTATTGGTGTGTGCTAGATGCACTTCACAAGGCCACGCCCTCTGTGCAGGAACTGCGAATGCAGCTCTCAGCGCGGCTACCTGAAGCAGGTGCAGTCACTGTGACACTGCGGGGTGCTTCTTGAGTGAAGCGGATGCCAGAAGGCTGAAACGGATGTGATGACGAATAGAGAGCGGCGTTGCAACAACATCCGGACTCAGCGCCCGGCGGGTCGAAAGCCGAAAGTCGAAAGTCGAAAGTTAGTAGTATACTGTTCCTCTAAATAAATGTTAAGCGTTGCGTTCGTGTCGTCGTAAAAGGCTGCGGTGCCTGGCTGTCACGGGCGTGGCACGGTGCTGATGGTGCTGAGGGACGGGTGCTCGGAGTTTGGAGGTATGGCATGCGACGATAAGGCGGGCGGGTGTGCCTCAGGTGGCGGATTGATTAGCCCCTCCTTGCGCGGCTGGGGTGCGGACTCGATGCACACAAACACAAGGCACGAGCAGATTCGCGGAAGAGCAGAATGCGGCTCCAGGGACGCACAGGCTCGTTAGTTGCAGTTCAGCGAACTGAACAAGTGTCGATACAGGAAGCTGCGCGGGATTGGGGACAGTCGAGAACAGTATTGCGTCGCAAGTGCATGCGAGGAGGGGCTGGTAAGTATGGCACGGACGCGGCTTTGTCCT
This sequence comes from Parastagonospora nodorum SN15, assembly GCF_000146915.1. Taxonomy (NCBI): domain Eukaryota; kingdom Fungi; phylum Ascomycota; class Dothideomycetes; order Pleosporales; family Phaeosphaeriaceae; genus Parastagonospora; species Parastagonospora nodorum. The sequence continues at coordinate 1,257,984 of NW_001884552.1, forward strand.
GCGCCCTGGCCTGAAGACTGGGCCGGCACTGGCAGTGCAGGGCGGTTGGGGTTTGGCTCAGATCCACCATCCATGCGGCGATGCCCTTCCTGCGTGCAGATCCTTGGATCTAACAAGTTTGACGAGCCTTGGCTTGGCTAGAGATGCCACCAAGGGCCCAGCTGATGCTGACGACTACTTTTCGTCGACCTGTCAGGCCGCTTCTGACACGTCGCCGGGAGCGATGCTCACAGAGAGCGAGTAATCGGCAGGCCCTCGAGCCGGGAACACCAGGCGGCGCTTTATTAGGCGGCGCCGTGTGTATACCAGGATGCTAACATGTAGATGGCACGCATGCCTTGCAGAGAATAAACGATGGCAGCCTTCTGTGGTTGGTCCTCTGCCAGCGATGACGAAACTAGAGACTACCTCTCTCACCGCCGCGTTTCACATGCCGTGAGAACGAGCTTGGTAGGCTCAGCGCCACAAATGGTGGACCGCTGGACCTGATCCATCAGCAAGGTCTCAGGTACAGCACCTACACCGTCGATGCGGTTGAAGGCGGGTTGTAAAACAAAGCTTGCTCTAAGACCCGGTACCAACCATGGTCACCTCCAGCTCGAGCAATTGGTCGGCGCGCCTGGTCCTGCAAGCTAACACCGTAGGCACGCGCCGATGCAAGGGGGACTCGAACATGATCCACAGTAAAGTGTTGTACCTCTTGTACCTTGCTGAAGCGAAGGGCTAGCATGCGCGGTTGAGCCGGACATCAGCGGCTCGCGACATGCTGTTCTCTGCTGCGCACAATGCGCCAACACGCTCGAGACTCTGCTGCCGACAGATGACAAAACCGCCGTCTGCGCGAGAGTTCCGACGGCGTGCAACCTTGTCCGTCGAGAGCAATATACGGCGTGCTATGATAGCGAGAGGTAGTCAGGCACAAGTGCCGACTCAACCAGTTTGCTGCGTCCGAAGGTCGATTTGTGGAACACCACGGCTAGAGGTCCGGGTCGGTGAGCTGCGTGCACGCGCTCGCCTTTAGCAATTATGCTAGCCTTCGAGTAGATTGTATAGACGTGCTGCTGATGCACTTGCTGAAAAAAAATCTGTACACTCCTGCTACGACTGTCAGAATGCGCAAGTCAACACGTTTCCACATGGAATTGTCAACATCACCGGATCCTGTCCCCAAAACAAAATATGAAACGGGAGGTGCACTTGCGAGCCGGGTCCTGATGTGATAATTCTGCCAGCTGATGCAGGCGTCGGTAGCTCCACGAAACAAACGAAGCGATCAGTCGCCAGGCACGCTGCTCTGCGGTGGCGATGGCGGCGTGGTGTTGAGGGGCTTGCGCTTGGCGGCGTTCCGGCGTGCGAGTCACAGATCAGTGCGTCCGAATCCAGCAGGCACGTTGAAGGCTGAGGAAACCGAGGAAGCCACACAAAGAACAACACTTGTGGGCATACAATGTAGCACTAACAACAATAAAACAATCGCGCTCTCCAGAAGACTGCAAGTGTGATAAGTCCCTTGAGTAATTCACAGTCTGAATTCGTGACTTGTGCAAAGCCTGTACGTTGTTGTGGCAGTCTCGCAGTGCTCAATCGAGCCTCAACTTCGGGTACAACGCGCCTACAGGGTGATGAAAATTCACGAAAAAAAATTGAGATCAGGGCCGAACCGGAGTCGAACCGGTGACTTCGGGATAAACGGCTACGGAAGGCTGCAATCCTACACTGAAGAGAAGTTAGGATGAGATCATGGGAAAAGCGTGTGGGCGTACGAACCTCTACCACTGAGTTACCGGCCCTCGAGATATTGGCAATAATTCCTTTGACATGATATATATACTTAGGATTTAATCGAAGGTGTTTTTCCTGCGGGACACTATTCCCAGATCCCATCGCACTATGATAGAAACACGTAAGCACTTTGTGCATCTCCACACCGGAAAATCTAGACCACTAGCCCCACAAGACCCAAGGAGCGTGCTTGTGCTACAGCACCTTTGTTGCTTGTTCCGGCTTAATCAATCGCCATCAACGGCTGAAAATCGCTACATATGGTATCTATCTTCCTCATCTGTCTCCCCAGGTCGTCTGTGAAAGCGGATCGTGGATAGCTGCATTCTTCCTCGAAGACCTTGCCGATAGCAAAGAACCCCAATGAAAAAAAGATCTCGATGACACTGAGAGGTTTCCGAGAAAACGCTTCAAAGCATGCACCGAGCTAGTGAGGATCCGGATTGCTCCTAATCCATCACTAGCAGCAATTCATTTCGAAATCGCTGCAACAGCATGTCTCAAAACCAAGGAGGTTTGTACGGCAATACTGCTGAACCAATCCTTGTAGTGCGAAACGCTCACGAAGATGTTTCTGTACAAGTCTTGGTTAGGCTGATCCAAATGAAAACGCAACAGGCTGACAATATTTTAGGTCGTCCACTCCCTATAGCCAACAGTATCGTCATCCTGCAGCTCACGGGTAGAGTACCAGCGTCGCGGACGAGGATGCTCGGGAGAGACATCCAGACCTTCCATCCAATCGACAAGGCTGTTAGCCTTATGTATGCTCCACTCTCCACGTATCTTGAGCCAGCGGTTACATTGAAGGTCGGGTACGTAGTGGTCGCCTTTGTATGTGCCATGGAGTTGTATGCCTAGCCTCAGACCAGGATCTTCAGCTTCCAGGCTTTCTTTTGGAGCCCGAACAACACAGCCATGCTGGTGCCTGCCATCCGGGACGATATCGACGACTATTCGAATTGTGTCTTCGATTAGACGGTCTACATCGGCTCGCGGTACCCATATCTTCACATTGTTGATATAGAATTGGTAGTCGGAGGAATTGTGGCCCCATTGCCATCGGACGAAACGACCAACACCAGGTTGTGTTGGTGGCGGAGGGGGAGGCCAGTTCGGATCGTGAGGATATTGTACTTTTCCATCAACGATAGTGAACCATTCAGATTCAGCTGGCAGCGGTCGTTTCGGAAGAGGAGGAGGTGGCAGGAATGGGTGACCGTCCCGGAAACGATCACGCTTTCGCTTCTCTTCGCTTATCTCGGTCCTCCTCAGAACAGCGTACTCATTCTTGACGGGATCATTGCTTGCCTCAAGTGCAGGACCGAAGTCTCGTCTCCCAGTGCGACCCGGGAAATAACTTAACGGAAGGCCTTGAGCAAAAGGCTCAGCAAGATTGGCGCCAAGGTTCAAGTATTCCTCTGGTATGAGCCTGAAGGCCTCCTCAGAATGATTTGCCTCCAGTTCATCAATCTGCAGGCACCGAAACACAACCACAAGCCATTGCTCCAACAGATTCTTCAGCGGGCCATCCGTTAACGTCATGCTTGCCACTGGCAGAGCGAAAAACGTTTCTTTGGCATAATTGACATATGTATACGCCAATGAAGGATGGTGCTTGCGGTGTTTCGCGCTCGAGTGGCATTTGACGGTACGATAGCGCAAATCTTTCGACTGGCCACCGTAGAACCTGTGACCCTCCTCAAGAACGATGACGAAGATGTAGGCACCTGGCACCTTTGGTATATCATCCAGGGAGACTTTATGATGCTTCAGACTATGGTAACATTGTCAGCAAACTGTATCATTGATTCATTCTTCCGTCTTTCGTGATAAAGAGCATATCGCAGCCTGAAGGTAGCACTTACGCATCGGCATCCCACAATGTCCCGGCTTCAAACATATCAACAACCCAGTCGCTCATCAACGCCCGACATGTAGAAATTGCCGCATCGGGATCGTCAAGTATGACTTTGTAATACTGCTCAATGGCAGCGTGTTTTGCTAGCTCCGGAAGTCGCTCATGCACAAGGAAGTCGAGAATTGCGTGCGGGTGCAGAAGCGGCTCGAAGGACGGCATGGTGTTGATAGTACCTGCTGGAGAAGAAGTCGAAAATTGAGAAGGTGAGGTAGAACAATCGACGATGATGATGGGCTTTAGTTGCTAAAGAGGTTGCGTGGTGAAGATGAAACAGCCTGCTTGCTGAGGTTTACTTACCGTCATCCTTACTATCATCGTTCATCGTTCATCGTTCATCGCTCACACTGTGATTGTGGAGATGTCAACTAGCGGCACTGCATGATCAATATATCTTCTAGCAACGTGAGCGCCTCTCCTGCTCTTTGGCATTCGACAATGTCCACGCCTGGCATCAACTCCTACAAAGTAAGTATGATAGTCGCACTCTGTCAGCTGATCTTCGCAAATTTCCACATGTCTCAGATTTAACAAAAGTATAGGATATGAACACAAACAAACCAAGCGACGCCCAAAGGGCAGACACTGGTGTGAAGCCAACACCACTTGACTGGGTTAGTATATTCTGTATGATACAGTCCATGTTTGTGTGTACTCAAGGCATATCAACATCTTATTCCTGGCACTATCGCAAATAAGCTGAGTATTCATCGCTAACATTCGTGTAGGCTCGTTACCGCGATCGAAAGCGGGCGAATGTTGCCGCTGAGAAGCAGAAGCAGGCAGCTGCGGCGGAGCGTCGCGAGGAGAAGGAAGAGCACAAGAGGAAGCGCGAAGAAGATGAGGAGACACTTCTGCCGCCGTAAGTAACTTTTCCTCTGATGTCTTCTCCCTTCATTTAACACACTCATATCTTTGGTTTTAAACACTTCTGAGAATTTCAATTTCTCTGCTGTGCCTAATCTTGTCTTCAATGAAAGGAATACTAAATTTTTGTAGAAAATTGACTAAGTCGCAAATGCGCAACAGGCGCAAGCGTGCGAAACTTGCGCGCGGCGATGAGCAGCAGGGAGAAGAGGAGCCCGATGAACCATCTGTGGAGATGGAGGTCGACGAGAAGAAGCCCGAGTTCGTCCTGTCGCTTCGTCCGGCTTCCCAGCCATATGTTTGTCCTGGCAAGATGAACGCGAAGTGGGACGATAAGAAGAAATGCGTCGTGAATTCTGGTACTATGTAATTAAATCCTACACTCTACCACTGAGTTACCGGCCCGTGTTTTCATGAAGAGATTACTAAAAATTATCATAAATATTGCATGTTGTCAAACTTCAGCTCGTCATCTCTCTTGCAACCATCGCTCTCTTGACCATCTCTCTTTCTGTCATCTTTCCTGGATGCTTCGGCAATCAACCCAAGTGAGGGGTAAAAGACTTTGGCGCATTAGTACATACGCATCAGGTAAGCCTGGCTACTACCTAGTCAAGACAGTCTCCATTCCAGACTCCAAAAGTGGATCCGGGATATCTTCCGAACTCAAATCACGCCTGTCTATCAAATCTTATGCCTGTGAAGATATACGGCCTTCATGAAAGCGTTGCTCATGAATGCCTTAATCGCGTGCCAGAGAATCGAAGGCTATCTGCACAGCTGCACCTACATACCATGTACTCAGGTATCCTCTTTCGATGGCCGGACACTTGAGCGCGCCTGCTTTATCGAACCAACAGTTTCGTACCACATGGGGAACTGAAACGCTGATCCTGTATATATTTGCTGTCCAAGGCCCGAACACTGATCTTGATAAACCCATAAAGGTATACTGCCTTCACTATACGCAACAACAAACATGTTCCCTATTCGCATTTGCGCTGGAGGCCCAATTTCATACTTGAATAAGTATATTCTACTCTTCACCAGCACATCCAAAAGCAATCCACCTGTCATTATCATAGCATCGTAAATACCAGGATCTGAAAGCGCATCCCAAAGCAACAAAATGATTACAACCATGCACCGGTCAAGCTTGACCCACCTCCACGCTCCCAAGACCCAGCAACTACTTATCCAGAACCAGTTTCTTACCGGCAGCTGCATGCACGCACCCGGACGCCCGTCGCAACACGTCTCACGAACCACGCCATCTCGATACGCAGTGTAGCCATACGAGCACAAATCCGTGTCCAAGCGTACGTTACAGTAGTTCTTTCTGCTAATCAAGATGCCGTCGCACCCGAGACTCAAGACGCACGTTTCATGATTTTCTTTTGTGCGAGAGTCTGGTATTCTCTGGCTCTAGGTAATACTCTAGACTTCACATATGCATGCTCCAAAGCGCATTTCGACACCAACCGCCCCCCATAAACCCGCTCTGGCAAGAAAATGCTCCCAAGCCTTCTTTAGTCATCACACCACTTATACATATCTCATGCAAATGCGCTTACTGCACGACCTAAAAAGTAAAAGTCAGCAACTCGGGTCCTGTATCATTCGGGCCATGTTGATGGAATCAGCGGCACGTCTTGCAGATCTGGACATACCTTCTCTCGGAGCTTGCTGATCCATTGGACGATGCTCTCGCCTTGATCTGCTCGGTCCTCGACGAGCAGTGTTTGAGCCCACAGCTTGAGCATTGGGTCGCCGTCTTCCTTGATTGCATATAATTGAGGAAGTAAGATGGACCCTACACCCTTTGCCTTGTGGTCTCTCGACTTCTCAACGACTACTCGTGATTAGTATGGCGCGCAGATTACAGAAGATACATTGGACTCACCGGCTCGTACGCGCTCAGAGTACTCATTATCCAATACTGGCAACGTGAACTTTCCTTGCTTCAGCTGTGTACGGTCCTCGACACCGAAGACGTCTGCGAGAAGCGCGGGAACTGTATCACGTCCAATCCACCTAAGTTTGTTAGCTAATCCCATGCTGGCTGTTCCCATAAAAAACTTACAAGAACTGGTTGACGCCGTCATCCAGGAGATAGAGGCCATATGGAACGATGGCAGCACTCGACAGGTTGAGAGCTGGAGGCATTGTCACTTGGCCTGTTGTAGGGTCCGGTACACCAGCGTCGTCCGGCATATCCTGGCGAGCCTTAGTCAAAGATCATACGATGAGAGAATTGTACATACGTGAAGACTGTAGAAACTGGGGTAGATGTACTGAGTCAGTAAGCGCAGTGGCAGAGTTGAGAGGAGATCGAGAGCAGCCGACCGCAGATCGGATGGGATCTGAGAACTTTTCCTGAGACCGACGTTCTTGATCAGTCCCAAGAAGAGAAGAGGAAGAGCACGTAAGTTTTGAGGAAGCTGAAGACCGCCACCTCCCATGCTACCACCAGCCAGTTCTTTCCGATAAGTTTGTAGAATCTCGATGATTTTACCCTGTAGGGCGTCCCGAGCAGCGTCGAGCCCGCTTGACAAGGCACGCTCAACAGCTTTGTGGCTGAAGTATGTGGTAATCGCTTGTGCATCTGCGGAAGCGTAGACTGAAGCCAGATTCTCGGTAGTCGGAACAGCAAGGGTGAGCACCCTAATTCGACGTTGTCCACTCGAGGTGGTGTGCAGAACAGCTGCCTGGAGACAAGCAAATGGCTTGCTGATAGTCTCGTCAATGGCGACTTCAATAACAACGGTCTGGTCCCTTGGATACGCCGGGAAAGCGCAAAGGTCAGAAGACCGGTTAAAGAAGTTTCCATAGAAGGCAGACATTCTCAATCCGGTTGTCGCGCGAACTCGAAGGACAGCCTCCAACCCAATTTCAGCCGACAGATAGTCAGCCCAGCTCAGTCGCAACCTTGACAACGTCTTCTTGCCTGGCGGCGTTCCATCCAGGATAGAAGTATGTCTGACCTGCAGTGAAGCGCGGGAGGTTGCTCAATGTCGCGACATCTTGGTATTGCGACGAGAACAAGAACATGTCGACTGAGACTTGGTTCTTTGAGCACTCAACGGCAAATGACTTATACCAGTTGTTTGCAGGCTGCAGAAGGCCAGTTTCTTTTCCGGTACCCAGCAACGACTTGTCCTCTCTGGGTGTCAAAGCAGCGTGTCCGACGTTGGGCAATGATGCACCAATTACAGTGAGCTTTCCACCGAGGGGTGAAATGAGCTTGTGTGCAGAGCGAAGAGCCGAGCCGAGCGCGAATCCAGGAACGTGGGTGTTTTGGAACATGCCCGGAAGACGATCAAGGAAGCTTTCGATGTTGGTGCGGCACTGGCTCAGACTGACAAGGAGGTCTGAGGGCATTGGCAGGTACGGCTCCTCGAGATCCGACACAACTAGCTGCTGTGGGTCGTTGTTCTCGCTGTTGTCGGCCGGAATCGAGAAGAAATGCAGACCAGAGTCCACAGCCATGAATCCAATGCGCGTCCTCCCGTCTGCGTTGGGTATCCGACCAAGAGATTCCTTGATGACTCGCGACACGACTGCGAGAAGTCCACAATTGACTGCTGCTTGCGTGCAGTCCAGGATAATGTAGTAGCAGAGAGGCTGCGGTGGGCGAACCATGTACTCTTGCGGCGCAACAAATTCGGTGACGGCGTAATTCAGTTCCGGTCGTTGCCAGCGATCGACGCTCTTCTGCTGTGCTGCATCCCAGTCAAATGCCTGAGGGACATCGTTGGTCAGGTTGCACATGTTGCATCTCCACCGGTGTCCATGGTCGAGAAACGACACGAAGGGATTGATGTAAGCCCTACAGCGGCGACAGCGGCTGATGATCTGATCATGCACAACCGGTACCTGGTCTTCCGAGTCGTGCAGCGATGCATAGGGAGAGATGACAAGGGCGAACGGCAACTTGGATTTCTTCAGTAGCGAGTGATTGGTCGGGATGGTGTTCAATGTGCATCGCAGGTATTTGCTCGACTCGTTTGCGAATTCTGAAGGCGTGGCAGCCGCGTTGGATGGAAGGTTGATAGGCGGGGGAGGGTTGTAAAGCTCCGAGACGTGGAACGGCTGGGCAATGAGATCCGAGGGGAACAATTGATTCTGCTGCGTGGCCGCGTTGGGCTGTTGTACTTGTGGCGCGGCTTGTCCCTGCTGGGGGCCAAGGTTCATCTGGCCAAATTGCTGGCCGAGCGCATTGGGGTCCTGGGCTGGAGGTTGCCCATACGCGGGCGCTGGAGCGCCGTAGGCAGGTTGAGGAGCGCCGTAGCCAGGCGTCACGGGTGCTCCATATCCTGGGGCGCCGGGTGCTCCATATCCAGGCGCTGCTGGTGCTCCATATCCGGGAGCAGGTGGAGGGCCTCCAGCTCCAGCTTGACCGCTAGAGTTGGCTCCGAACTCGTATGCCGCGCCCGCATACCGGTCCCTCTTCTTGCGGTCCGCCATATCGAGAGCAGCGGGGGGCCAGAGAGGTGATTGTGTGTTGTAGAGGTCGGGGGCGCGAAGGATTGGTGCTGGCGGGTACGAGTGGGAATTTATTGATGAGGTTGAAGCTTGATGTGTCTTCTTGCCCAGGTAGGCGGCTCATTCCGCGCTAGCCTCGCCCCGCCAATGCACAGACAGACGAGGGATAGCTTCTGGCTCCACCTAGAGAACACCTTTGCTCTTCCACTGCGTTCTCACCACCTACATCCAGGCACCAGCATTGTCATGTACGAGATTCGCTCATGTGTCAGTACACACCTTACGGAAACATTATGCTTCTGCATTGCTTTACGTGTCCTCTACATTGGGGCATCAACGTGTGCACTTGGAGATATTCCTAGGCCGCTATTGGGGGTCGAGCAAGAGCTTTTTCGATAATCAACTAACATTACAATAATCATTACAGCAAGGTATCAAATCATTAGTACACGTAATCATCAAGATCCCGCTATCCTGACACGACCAGGTCGCTCCTCACAGCTATCGGATGGTAAATAGCCTTTCCTAGACGGCTGTTGGAACCTCCTTGTGGACAGGCTCTTGCCTCTCCAGCAACTCCGCATCCGAGACGGGATATGGAGTTTCAGTGTATCGCTGCTCGCCGCTGACGGTCCTGCTGCCAGGCGCCTGATCAACGACGGAAGGCTCCGCAGCAACACTGTCATCAACCGGTATGGCACCCGGCATGGCACCTACGCCAAGGTGGCCAGCATTAGAGGTGATGGGCTCCACATCCAGGCGGTAGCTTTGAAGATCGCTCTCGGCATCAGTGAGGACTTGACGAGCAGCCTCCACCTCCGCAAAGGCAGGATGCGTGTCGCCGGGCACAATCGGGGTATCGTCCACCATGTTCAAGAGCCGACGGGCATGCTTTGCGAGGATGATCTGCTTCTCGGCGCGCTCAATGGTGGCTGCGAAGTTTTGGTCGTAAGCCTCCTTGAACTTTTGTCGGGTCTACAATGGTCAGCAGGCTTGAAACTACTCGGTGAAGGATGCTCTTACGATGTTGCTGAGTTGTGCTTCAGCGACGAGACTCTGGGCCTCTGCGCGTACGAGCTCCTGTTCGAGTTGGACAATCTTGGTGCTCTGGGGCTCCTTGTACTTCAGCTTGGCAATCTCGTCGGAGATCTGACAGTTGTTAGCATGTCCTGTGTAGATCCAAGTACAAGTCATACCTTGGCCTTGTGGTCGCGACTGGGCTGAACCGAGCTCTCGGTGTTGCGGATCTGCTTAAGGACGCCCCGGTATTCCTCCAGCCCTTGTGCATAAATGTCCTCCTGCTCAGCAATCTCCGCGAGCAACACGCCCAACTTGTCTGAGATCTCCGAGATGCTCTCGTCGCCAGTCGCTTCTCCCCATTCCGAAAGCTGTTGGGCAATTCCCTGGCGCTCGCGCGCGGCCGCCTCGTAGGCACCAATTGCGTGATTCTCAGACTTGATGATCTTGTAGAGCTTCTTCGAGAGTTCGGGCTGCTGCGTGCCTCGTAGAGATGCCATGGTGAAGCGGTGCTTTGGGGCAGACTTCTCGCTGCTGCCACCCTTCTTGGAGCGGACGGATAGAGATCGATTCCTTCATGTGATAGTCAGCATGCGATTTGAGCGCAAATATTCAGCATGCTACGGTTGGCATGCAGTTGGAGGGGACGCGGTGTGTCTTACATTTTGGCTATATCGCTGGCTCAGCTTCTTAGATGCTTTGTGTATTGCTCTGAGTCGCTATCAGCTATGCCTTGCTAATGGCAGTCTGCGCGCGAAAAAGGGAGTAGCAGCGATGATCGCCTGACCGAAGGAGTCTGTATTACCGTTTTGGGTACGATACCGTATATTCTGAAACTCTTGGATTTTTGTCGGTGCAATCCTGGGTCGGAGAAGGTACTGTTCGAGAGCTGGCGGGGGTCCTGTTCTCTGTACAATGGAGCGAGGCAAGCGATGATGTCATTCTCAATGCTAGCTCCATGTGCTACCTACACACTATCCAAATTCCATCCGGACCCCTCCGTGACTCCAGAGCTGTCATAACCTCTTCACGTGCAACAGACATGCAACAACGGTTCCCCACGATGATGGCTCGATTGCCAAACGCAGCATGCCATGCAGAGGCGGCTAGGGGCCTGGGCTACCAAACCGGCGCTGTGACACGCATTCATAAAAGTCATTCATACGAGGACTTCATAAGCTGCAAATATGCAACAGGTCAAATGGAGTGCAAGGTTAGTACTGCGCCGTATGTTTGGAGTACGCGAGCATGCCCTGTATTTATCCCACGCAGGAAGGCCTGTGTCACCGTGGCACAGCTATCTGCTCGCCTCGTCCGATCAGGTAGGTGACTAGTCAACAATTGTCACATAAAAGTCCAAAATACCACTGATGATCCAGTATTCCAACCCGCCCGCCTTCAACCCTGTCTGGGGTTGTCCTGAGTGACAACGCGGTTGACGAGGTTCTGTCATTGTTTGTGAAGGCCCCTGAGAAAAATATTTGTCGTCCCACCTACTCTTGTCATGTGTAGTACACGGAGCCTCTTAAGGGATTTCTAGGTTCCGCAGATCTCAAGCCTCCCGAGATCCATGGGCCGCACGCGCGCATCCTCGTTTCAACTACCTATCTAACTTCTAATGATCCCGCGACAAGGACATTCCTGCAACAACTGTCGGGAGCTTATGCCCGTTCGGCTGGACTTTCTGCAGTCAGAAAATCAGTCACAGCGCTTACAGCAGCTCTATTTTGGCAATACCGAGAGCACATCCCGTGGTCAACTGAAGGACGACTTAGCAACGGATGTCAGCTTTGTTTCTTTAGGGGTCTCCACAAAATGACATGGTACCTGCAGCGCTATCCAGGACATGCCGGTCATGGTATTCCATGCTTCGGCCTGTTCACTCCACGGACCATTCGCGACGCGCCGATTACCAACATCAAAACTTCTGGCCACAGGCTTCCATAATCAACATCACACTACCATATGCCGAAGCACATGTGTTCGGAAATATACTATCGGTGCCGAGAGGAGTGGCCGCATCAGAATTACTGCCGTGACCAGTGCTCCTAAGGCCTTCCTTGGTAAGGCTGTGACGGATTTCCGCTTGTAGCATTTCTTACTCGTGGATTGTCTACCATTGGGCCCACACAGCAGTACGCAGCGATACTGTACCTGTGACCAAACGGAGTGTCCGTTATACCGTGCTGGAGGCTTCATCTCTTCTGTGGCCTGATGTGCGTGCCTTGTATGCTGATCGACAGTTCCTTTGCCTTGTCCACTATTAGCTCCCCAGAGCAGCTGTCAACATGCCCGAGGGATCGGTTCCATGGCTCAACTTAGCTCAGAGCTGGACGAGAAGCTCGAGTAGGGATGTGCACCCGGTAATACACATTTGGGTGTCTGTCCGCTCGCTCACGTCACGCAAAAATCATCGGACGTACTGTTGGCTCACTGCATAATGCACGGCAACGCTACCCGTGCCTGCACTGTCTGAAATACTGTGGCTGCAAATCTGTACGATGAGACCTAATATTAGGGGAGGCACAGTCATGGTCTCTTGGAAAAAGCCTATCGCGATTGCGATTGGCGAACAAGGTTTATTGCTGGCATCACGTCGCGCAGAAACGATGTGCCTTATCGACCTGCAACTCTTGGCGTGGCTCCATGTCTGCGAGCGGCCGTTTCCTAGCCCTTCTTTTTGGCCCTTGCCCAGACCCACTACATTGGCATCACACCGCGTACCCCAGACAATGGGACGACGTCCGGTCATTGCGTGCCCGTGGAGCACTCGCACAAAGGTCTGTGCTAGAAAACCAAACGCTGTTGGTCGCTCCACTTGAAGATCTCCTGTGTATAAAGTGACACCTGCTCCCTCTCATGTTCTGATGAAGCACCAAGCCTACAGTCATCAAACATGGTCAATTTTAGGGTAACTTTCCTTGCCTGCGCGGGTCTTGCCGCCGCATCATGTCCGTACATGGAGAACGAGGCTCCCATCAAACGAGATGGTGCTGCTCAGTCTCCCAAGTCCACAGACGAGTTCATGGCGCAATATGAGGTCGATGATAAAGACGTTTACCTGACGAACGGTTTCGGCGGTCCCGTCGAAGACATGGAGAGTTTGAGTGCTGGCGAGAGAGGCCCTACTCTGCTCGAGGACTTCATCTTCAGGGAAAAGATCATGCACTTTGGTATGTACACTTGTCGCCAGTAAGATTTCAGTTCTAACACCTAACACAGATCACGAGAGAGTACCTGAAAGGGCTGTCCATGCCAGAGGCGCAGGAGCGCACGGAGTTTTCACTTCTTACGCAGACTGGTCGAACATCACAGGTGCTTCATTCTTGAACAAGCCAAGCAAGGAGACGCCGGTCTTCATCCGATTCTCCACCGTTGCCGGCAGTCGTGGATCACCTGACAGTGTCCGCGATGTGCGTGGATTCGCGGTTCGTTTCTACACCGACGAGGGCAACTTTGGTATGTCGTTCAGAATTCTGTAGGAGTTCAACGGTTCACAGCAGTGCTAACGTTTCCAGATATTGTTGGAAACAACATCCCCGTCTTCTTCATTCAGGATGCCATCAAGTTCCCAGACCTGATTCACGCCGTCAAGCCAAGACAGGATAACGAGATTCCCCAGGCAGCCACCGCTCACGACAGCGCATGGGACTTCTTCAGCCAGCAGCCATCTTCAATGCACACGCTCTTCTGGGCCATGAGCGGCCATGGAACCGTCCGCTCATACCGACACATGGACGGCTGGGGCGTCCACACGTTCCGTCTGGTCACCGACGAAGGCAAGACCAAGTTGGTCAAGTTCCGTTTCAGAACCCAGCAGGGTCTTGCGTCACGACTATGGGAAGAGCAGCAGCATGCTGCTGGTATGAACGCAGATACCGATAGACAGGATCTGTGGGACGCTATTGAGAATGGCTACTACCCAGAGTGGATCGTAAGTCTTGCGTTGCATTTGTACACGCGCTTTGCTGATCATGATGATAGTTTGAGGCGCAAATCATGGATGAGGAGGATCAATTACGATTTGGCTTCGACCTCCTCGACCCTACCAAGATTGTGCCCGAGGATCTTGTTCCTTTCACACCATTAGGCAAGCTGACCTTGAACCGCAACCCTCGCAACTACTTCGCGGAAACTGAGCAAGTCATGGTAAGTCAAACTTGACGTTTTTGTCTGCAATCGACTAACGATGACGCAGTTCCAAGTGGGCCACATTGTGCGTGGTATTGATTTCACCGAGGACCCTCTCATGCAAGGCCGCATCTTCTCCTACCTAGACACCCAGCTCAACCGCCACGGAGGACCAAACTTTGAACAGCTACCAATCAACCAACCCCGCGTTCCAGTACCACACCAACCAGCGCGATGGTGCCGGACAAATGTACATTCCCCTTAACAACGCACCCTACTCGCCAAACACCTTGAACGCCGGCTCCCCAAAGCCGGCAAACCAGACTCAGGGTCGTGGCTTCTTCTCCGCTCCAAACCGTTCCACTGGCGGTCGTCTTGTCCGCGCTGTATCTTCTACTTTTGCCGATGTTTGGTCTCAGCCGCGTCTGTTCTTCAACTCGCTACTGCCAGTTGAGCAACAGATGGTCATTAACGCAATGCGCTTCGAGACGGCTCAACTCACGAGCGAAGTAGTTAAGAACAATGTGTTGATCCAGCTCAACCGCGTGAGTCACGATATTGCTGTACGCGTCGCTGAAGCACTGGACATGACTGCACCAGCAGCAGATGATACCTACTACCACGACAACAAGACGACTGGAATCAGCGTTGCAGAGAAGAAGTTGTTGAAGCTGGATGGTCTGAAGGTCGGATACCTGAGTTCCGTATCCTCGAATGGCGACACCGCAGCTGCGCTCAAGACTGCGCTTAACGACCTCAAGGTCAGATTTTCTGTAGTAGGCGAGCGTCTTGGGAAGGGCATTGACCAGACCTACTCCGCTACATTCGCAGGTCAATTTGATGCCATCGTCGTCGACGGCCAGGCAGAGGCTCTCTTCATGCCTGCTGGAAGTCTGGCAAATTCAAACACCACAGCGAACGCTACCAAGGCATACACGACTCTCTACCCCGCTGGTCGACCCCTGTCGATCTTGCAGACTGGCTACCAATGGGGCAAAGCCGTTGGCGTAATTGGCTCAAGCAGTGCAGCCTTTAGTGCCGCAGGCCTCCAGGCTGGCACCCCCGGTGTCTACCACTTCGAAGCAGGAAACAGTACAAAGGCGATCGTGGACCAGCTCGCTGAGGGTCTACGCACTTTCCGATTCTTGGACAGGTATGCGCTAGACCAGTAGAGTGTGAGATGTGAATGGTGGCAGAGGTGAAGAAAGACAATTCATACATTTCTCTAGACAACTTGATGAGCGTGAATTTGTTTGCGGTGTTACGGACTTTCAAGACGCCTAAGGCGAGCTGCGGCCTCTTCGAATACGCCTAGCCCGGGTGTGAGGTGAGATTAGAGTGGTATCTCGGCAGATTCTGATATTGACACCGGTAGTGTTCGTACTCAGGGTGGTAGTCTCGGTCGGTCACATTTTAGTTTTGCGGAGAGACCCCTGCCGCCCGACTCACCCTTGCGAGGGTATTTGACCGACCTTTCCACCAATCAGCAGAAATGGCGCAGTCGACGTGTCGACAGCCACATATAGTGGCTCAGTACTACCCCAGAACGTACGAGCTGCTGTCTGGTATGGACATCTAGACGGTCAGACGCTGCGTGAGCTACCAGTTGTGTGGAAGGTCGGCGCCGTGAACAAGCGCGCGTCACAGTGCTTGCGTCACCCCCGGGACATCGGCATGGCTGATCGTGACTTAGGGAGGGTTGTGTGCCGTTGCTTCCTGCTTCACATCTTTTGCATATTTTAGTCCTTGGCTGACCTCAGGCATTTCGCATCCTTGAATCCAGTACCACAGCCGCGCTGTAGCTATTGTTCTTCTTCTCCAGTCATGACGACATTTGTACCATTGAGACAGCGCGGGTCGAGCTTCCTACACAGACACCACAGCGGAAACATGCTAAAAGCCAGCCATCGATCAGAGTCCCCCAAGCCAGCACTTTTCGAGGGAACCGACGCCGTTCCTCAGAATCGCAAGGTCGCCGTCCAGCGAGTCGTTGAGATCCATGATGCACTGGAGCTGAGGGACCAAGCTGAGGCGAGCACCGAAGCACAACGCAATGACTCCGCACGCACATCGAGCGACAACATCAGCATGGACTTCGATGCAGTAGACCTGCCGCATAGTGAAGTACGAGCATTCAAATATTTCTTACGGAAGTGGGATCACAATCAACGCCCCGACTCTGAATTTGATCAAGCTGTACAAGCCTCCGAGTCGGACTTCGAAGAAGCTGCCATCAAGCACTTCTTCCGACGGATCGCACTGTGGGACGAGAGTGAGGAAGTTTTGCGGGCGACGAGGAAGGAGATGGAGAATAGGTCGAGGAGCAACAAGAAGAGGTCAAGAGACAGTGTACTGGGGAAGCTCTGGATGAAGGAACGAAGCAACCAGGAGCACAACAGCTACGACGAGCTGAAGGAGACTACAACGAGAGAAGGTCTGGCACAGTTACTTTGGACGCTGATGCATGATCAAACGACGCCATTGGCTCCTCAGTTCGTGTCGGAATGTACCGACGCTGTAAAGAGAAAGTATGGCATAAAGAGCTGAAGCTAAGAAAGCGCAACAATATCCTATTACCTTATTTTCCATAGCTTTAATTGACTAATCCGCGAGATTCGTTCCTATGTGTGGCGTGTAAATTATCCTGTGGGGGTGCTGCTTTTCAGTCAGTATCATGTGACTGAATAGCGCTACTTTGAATTCCGCTGTCGGAACCGTTCCTTCCCCAAGCCATCACGACTTCCAAAACTCCGCAGTCCAGGCACAAACGCAATGCCGTTCCTTCAGATTGGATACAAGCGCATACACTATGCAGACCTCAAGCCAGAAGGCAGCGTGCTTGAGACATTTATCTTCATGCATGGGCTTGGATCTTCCCAAGATTACTACTACGCGTTGGCTCAAGGACTGCTCACCAAAGGCTTCCGCTGCATAATCTTTGATAACACAGGCGCGGGCCGATCCCCATATACGTTCGTCGAGCAGAGTGTCCACAGCCTCGCAGATGACGTCATTGGTGTTTTGGATGCATTGGGGGTTTCCAAAGCCGTTTTTGTTGGCCACAGTATGGGCGGGTAGGTGAAGCAGATGTACAGAAAAGCCGATCAGAAACTGACTGACTCAATGCAGAATCGTTGGTGCGCACCTGGCCGCTGAACGCAGTGATCGCATAGTCGCAGCCGTCCTCGTAGGGCCTGTGTATCCAAACGAGAATGTCGTGCCAGTCTTCGAAAAGCGAATAGAAACAGTCCAGAAGGAAGGCATGCAGCCTATGGCGGACACCGTGCCGCACGCCGCCGTTGGGACGCGAGCATCACCTCTCGTTAAGGCATTTATTCGAGAGCTTCTGCTGTCACAAGATCCTGCGGGTTACTGCTCGAACTGCCGAGTGATTATCAACGCGAAACCACCAAATTACGGCAAGATAAATATCCCCGTCTTGATCCTAGCAGGCGACGAAGACAAAAGTGCACCTCTCGAGGGCTGCAAGAAGATGTTCGAGGAGGTTGGTACAGGCGAGAAGAAGCTGGAGATTATGCAAGGCATAGGTCACTGGCACTGCCTGGAGGCCTTCGAAGAAGTCGGAAACCTTATCGAAGCCTTCTACCACAAGATACAAAAATAAGGACGGCTGGAAGTGTTCACCAGACAACCCAACACAGGAAAGTTTGCAGCCAGAGGACGCGCTTGATGAATCCTTGCCGCTTGCAAGTGGGGGGAGGGGGGCGCGTACGGACAGAGGCAGTCTTGTGTGGCCTCGTGACAGGGTCATTGGTGGCGTCCCTTTTCCGATAAGATGCATGAAGGTCTTGGCGCATGTGTTGAACACCCTTGGGGCGTTTGCGGCGGATGTCCAGTAAGCGGTAATGCATGACCCACGAGCTCCAATGTTCATGGCTTCCACGTTCACTGTCAATTCGCGGTATCAGTTGTGGCGACAACTGAGCAACTTACGAGGGGTAACCCCCTGGCTGTGCATTTATCGATACTTTAACGCGTACCGCCTACAAATCATACGGCGCCTCATTTGACTATTATCGCCTATTATGGCTGGGTGTCCGCCCCAGGTCCGGCTTTTCTAGGAGAGGCATGGTGCACTTGGCCGATGTCGCTGAAATCGTCGTTTTCGCAAATGATTCGGTCCAACCCGCGCCCATGCAGCGGGTATGCCGATTTCTGGACGAGGTTGCCGTCTCGTTGTTCGATGTGCCTCGCGCCCGCTCGGCTGTCATAACTGTCACAAGCCTGTGGCCAAGTGATCATCGCCCTACTCTTGACCATCGCACAAGGTTGCCTCAGCCTTTCACATGCAAGGACTCCCACACAATGTTTCTGCCGGCCCAGCAGCGTGTTGCGACCGCTACTGTGACATGTGTAAAGCATCTGTCATGCTTCGTCTGGCCACAAATAAGCTAAGCAACTCATTCTCCAGTTTTATCCCGACACTAGGCCGTGGAGCTTCTAGCTTTTCTAGCCCCCGGAAATCAGACTGAGGCGGTGAACTACAAGCATCAAGAGCCGCCCACCCATCCGCTGCAGATGCGTCAAAAAAACGTGCGAAGTCTGTCCGTGTCCTGCATATTGGCAGAGCCTGGACCAACCATAGGCCAAGATCGACATCTGTGGTCGTTTGATCTTGCCTTCGTTAGTGGCTTAGTTGCCTCTGCGACTGACCAACCTGGTTGACTTAATAGTGCAGCGGGTCTCGCAGTGCATCACTTGACTTTGCGTCGCATCGTTCCCTCGTTGTGAGGCTGCTCGTCCTCACATTTTATGGAGCCGTGCCCTCAGTAATTCTGTTCTCTTCATCTCGGTAGCGGCGCTGGCTTTCGGTGGGCCCCCCTTAGCACGTTCGCCTTCCCAATTGGACACAGCACTGACTGAAGTCTAGCGGTACCGAAATCACTACCAATTCCGATTCAAGTTCCCAACAGTTCACAAAGTTTTGTTAAAACGTCACGGTCTGCACTTGTCACCGCCGTTTTATGGATCAACCATGAAACGCATCGACAGTGGCTTCCAGGAGTCTCCCTTCTTGAGTCCGCACAATGAACCACCGTCAATTATTAGAAGCAACACTGCGCCTACTCACCATCGCAAACACACCAAGTCTATCATAGAGACTGCTACTCCGTCTACTTATCCTAAGACCATGGAGTCACAGCGGCCAGGGTCTGAAGACCTGTCGAGACCATCCCACCACAGGTCAAAGACCACGTCCTCCAGAGCCTCAACTACACGATCTCGAGGTCGCGCTCATGGATCCAAACCTTCCTCGCGTCGGACGTCTTGCACCATTGTGGACCCTTCCAGGTCGCGCCACTACAGGATACAGAGTTCCCACACAGTGCCCACTGCAACCAGCCAAGACATTGACGATGTATACGCCCTCCACCATCGCAGCTACAGTCTGTTTCAAAACCCGTCACTGCACACCACGTCCGGCCTTCCAAGCCCAACTTTGTCTGAGGACCATAAACTAGGTTTTCCAAGTCCGGTCGGTCGTTTCAGTACGGATGAGGTATATGCGCATGACGAACATGATCTACCAAAGAAGAGTGAGGACACCACAGCCGAGACTACGGCAACCATCACGCACTGGACTTCGCCATGTACTCGAAGGCGCGAGTACGAGCGCATAGACCGGGCCAACAGCGGTGTTCGGGGCTTCTTCAACAAAGTCATGCCGCGTTGTGTTTCAGGACCACAAGAGAAATTTTACGAGAAGGACAAGTCGGACGCAGGATCAGTGCGACGATATCGATTGGATGATGAAGATAATACCGCCGAGGAGAAGAAATTCGCGAGGTCGCAGACACCCCACTTGAAGAAGCCAAGCTCACCAAAGAAGAAGTGGATCTGCTTTTGAGACTGAAGAGATGGGCTGTATTTTGACATTTACTGAGAGATGATTTGCATTTTTGCTTTGCATCGCAAAGGCGTTTACTACGATACCCACAGCCGTTGAGCTAAAGAGACGCATTACACCTCTACATTTTGAGGGGTTCATTTTTGAATTACGGCATTACCACAGCGTTGAATAATCAGACATATAGAATGCATTGCGCTATAGCGTAAAGTTCCAAGAAACAAAGTGCTGCAAACAAATAACCTTTCCTCCGAGCTTGCATTGACATCGAGTACCTGGACTGGGTTCACCGCCACTTTTCGTGTGACCATCTGTCGTGCGCACAACAATACAACCTCGATGTACCATAATCTCTCCCTCTCACCGACATATTTGTGTAGTATCCATCCGTGACATCACATCCTGCACATATGAATCGTGAGACGCGTGACAGGGACCCACTGGTCATTGCGAAAACAAACAAGCACAATGGTATTGGTATCGCACTACAACTTTGCCTCCTCCTTGACGGTCCCAACCTTGAGCTTCGGTGCATACTTCTTAAGCACGCTCTCATTGTGGTACTAACAGCCTGTCAGCGCGTTGTCCCGCCTGCCGCAGTAGTCTCGAAACACGTACCTTCCAGAACTGCTTGCTTGCATCCTTGCCACCCACTCTCTTGAGGATCTTTGCGCCGCCCGGGTGCTCGTCGACAAATGTGTCCATTTTGTACACGTCGCTGTCGATGATGATGTAGAGACCCTTGTCGACCGAGGCGTGCTCGGCGACTTGCTTCGTTGTGAGGGATTCGGACATTGTGGGTGTGGGCGTTGGCGGTCGGATGGGATGTTGGGCGCTCGTGATAGATGGGAGGCTGGAGGCTCGAGGTCGCGAAGGAATGCAAGGAGAGGCAATCTGGGGTCTTGTGGGGTATTAGTCTAGTTCATGGCTTGTTGACTCGCCCCGTCGCGAAGTTGGAGATGCAGACGTGCCGAGGTCCACGATCCGGAGATGCTGACGCCGTTTTCCAGTGCGTGTGATTGGCTGGTCGGTTTTATCGTCTTGTAGGGATTCCAGAATCTACATCATCCTTTCACCAGACCACCTCTCCATCATCTTGACGCCATCGCCGGCGACACATTCTTTTAACGTGTAGATTATACCATGTTTTATGATGCCACTCAAATTTTTTTCACGGTCATCGGCGGCCACTGAGAGCCCTGACTTACCTATTTTCGACGACATCGGAGAAATGAGAGGAGCGCATATGAGGGCAGAAATTATTCAGGCGAAGTATGTCGGGAAATCCAAAACTCTTCCAATGTGGATTTCTTCAGGGCCGAAAGAGCATTAGGCACGCGAAGAGCTGGAAGAGGCACTGACACGGGAGTACCTTCCAAAGCTGCAGGTCGGACACCTCCTTCCAACACCACCACCCGACATGAGTCTGCTACTACGGCACGAACCCGGAGAGGCCCCTCTTTAACTTCGGAATGAGGAGATTTCGATTGCCATGTTATCCGTGGGTCTCTACGCTTCGACGCACTTCATAGCACGCCATCTGCTGCGTCCTCCCTAGAGTCCGTCGGGATTCGTTGCGGGAAAACATCGAGTGCATACGGTTTAATCCGTAGAATGGCCCAGACTGGAAGTAAAGATGTACTTGTCATCGGTTAAGTGGCCAGTCGAGCAGGACATATTTTGGTTCGGCTATGAGCCTTGCATCTTTAGGAGATGCCCACCTCCGGACTTCCGTATCATGTCACTGTGGCAACTTGAGGATTTAACGAGGATTTAATTTTTCCGGACGTTCTTCTATATGATGTCTCTGCTCTCCTGGACTCTCTGGCTGCTTTCTTCACTTGCTGGCGACCCTCAAGTTACCCAACGTCGTAGGATGAGTGATCAAGGGTCCACTGGATGGCCAATACCCCCCGACATATGTCACATCGACAGGGTCAGTACGGAGATACTATGCCTCATTTGCGAAGAACTGCAACCTTCTCATGGCGAAAAAGAGGATCTGCTGGCCCTGTGTTTGGTGTCTCGGCGACTGTACCTCGTCACTACTCCATATCTCTATCGGAATCTCAGGATAGACCTCACTCGAGCATCGCACATCCGTCTAATACAGCGCCTGATCCATTCTGGCTCTCAACTTGCAAGTAAAATTCGATGGCTGACAATTTCGGGGACCGAAAAGCAGACCGATTTGCAACTTCAGGATATTGACCTCCTTTTCTCACGCCTTGTTCGACTGCAGGAGTTTGCTTGGAATGGCTCTCTCGACATCCCACACCACACTCTCCAGACATTGAGAAATCGGTTCCCCAAGGCCGGCTTGCGTATCGGTGCACTGCAAACGATGCTGCAAGGCTTACCTGCGCCTGCACCGTCCCACGCAACGCTTCTGCACCCCGGCTGTAAACACCTGCGGGCATTTCATTTCCTATCATTGGGCAGTGGGTCCTTGTACACAGGGTTCAAGAGAGACCTCATCCACATGCTCCATCACAACCCGCAACTATGCAGTCTTCATCTCGATACTTATCTCGAACCTTGGGACAAATCTTTGCGGAACGACCCAGAGTTACTCAACGAGCTACATAGTGGTCCGTTGCCAAGAGTCAGTTCTTTGATCTTGGCCACAAGTCTGTTTACGACCGGGGAGATCGAACTGTGTGCTCAGCGTGGGATGTTCAGAAGAGTCCTACTCTTGAGAGTTCATAATTCAAAGCAATTCCTCTCGATATGTGCAAGATCACTTGACATCAAAGACATCACCTTTGTTCCTGAGCATGGCTTACGCTTTGGTGGCTTGATTGCACAAGTTGACCGACTGGCCGGTTCCAAGAGACCCCCCTTCAGAAAAGTCCGATCACTGCGCTACCAGACCCTTGAGCACATGAGTTCCTTCACCCAGCATCAACCAGAAATGCCTTGGTATCTTATCGCACAAATGCCCAGACTAAATTTGTTGGAGCACTATCCTTTCCTGCTACTATCATCTCGCACTGGACCACAACTAGGCGCGACCACTACCACTGGTCTAAAGAAACTTCGAGACTTGGTTCCTGGGGTCCAAAAAATAGTTGTCCATATCTCCGCGCGACCGTTACAGTCCCGGGCACGACTTGGAATAATCCGTGAACTAGCTACGTTCGAACGGCTGAATGACGTGAGCCTCTATCTGTTTGCAGGAAACGGATATAATTGTCCTGCCATGCTTCAGCAGTCCATGTGCCGCCAGATTTTCCAAGAGTTCCTAGCTGCACGAAAACCTACAATTCATAGCCAAGAACCTCTGACAGTAATTTTCAAATTCGTCGAGCCACGCTTGTTCACAAGTTCTAAATGGTTCACGCCCGATTACCGCTTCACCCTGACCACGAGTGGAACCATTGAAGCTTTCAGGAGGCAAGACGAATGCGTGATTGTCAGTTTGCGAATGGATCGGCTGACGAACGATCAACTACAGTCATCTGGCAGGATGCAGAAATTCGCTAGGGCGCTCAATTGGGACTGGCGTGGGTACGGCAGAGAAAGAGAGCGACGGGAAAGCAACGCCGACGCCAACGCCACACTTTGGGATATCTGGGCTTATTGATTTGTGAGTTCTTTCCTCACTCATCTAGGGTTATCGAGTAACTACCTCGAGAAATTTCGTGCACGGTTCGATCCGGTACGTTGCAGTTACCGCACATTACTATATCACTTGCTGTTTGCACGTCTGCTCTGTTTGCTTTACAATATGCCGCGTGGATTCAAGGCCGCTCTGTATCATGGACGACGATTAATAATAATACAATCATGATATTGCGGCTATTGCACGCTTCAAACGCCCGTAAATGACCCGAATCGACGCTTGTTGATAAGGCGTTTGACACAACCTCGCATGCTAGTGCTTTTTAGGGATGTTAAACCAATTCAATCAATCAATCAATCAATCAATCGCACGCTAGTGCGTCGCAGTTCGGTTCACAAGTAAGACTGGGTTCTTTCTATTTGAGCAACGTAATACAGGCCTAAGCTCTGTTCTAGAAGACCTGATCATCGCTAATCCTCCATTGCGATAACTACCATGGAGACCTTCAACACCAAGATCTGCCGGTTGACTAAGAATTCAATACTCGCCATATTCCGGAAGAGGCCATCTCCAACATCTGGGTCTCGAGGCTTTGCTATGCTCAATGAGGATGTTCTACTGCTCATTATCCATCATGTCGACGCCACGGGGGATATCACTAGTCTCTCAAGGGCCTCACATCAATTTTACAGACTCGCAATGCATCGACTCTAAAGAAGCATCGACTTGGACCTGTCACTTGGCTCACACCGTCGTTTACCTCGATTGCTTGGGACAACTCCCGGTCGGAGGCCACGCCTTATACAAGAGTTGAGCATCTGTGGACTAGAAAAGGCTAGCTCCAGCACTGCCCTCGATCTATTTCACGTCCTCACGAAATTGGAGAATCTTAAGAGCTTCTCGTGTGATGCCAGCATCATCACGCTGCGCCATAGCGAATCTATCCGAAAGGAGAACTTCAAAACAAAAATGCCTATATGTAGACTACCGCAGCCGATCCAGAGCACCCTCGCTCGCTCGATGCGACCGTGTATCAGCTCCTTCAAGTTCAAGATTACTCGCTTCTGTGACCTTTATGATGATTTCAAGGTTGATCTCGTCCGGATGACAACCTCCAATCGAACTTTACGGATACTAGAGATCTATAACCAGTGTTTAGCCCAGAGAGCGTACCCGGAGATGATTACCCTTTGATAATACTCAGTTTTGTATAGGCGCCCCATCTCTCCAGGAAGCCAAGGAGATCCGCAGACTTTGTCCGAAATTAGAAGAATTGGACATAGATTTGAACCTGCTTGGTCCATTCGCAACATGGCCGCGTCCAATTCTCGGTGAGCTCGCTCGCTTCTAGCAGCCCCCTCAGCTCAAGCTCTACCTTCACCAAATGGCCAGAAAGCGAGCAAGGGTCGTGAAGGAAAAACTCGATTACTATGCCATCTCTTGCCACATCCATCGGGAGCGACAGCGTCTCGAATTCCCAATTCTTTCACCGTTTCGCGTCATTTACAACACCACGGATGATTGGAGCAGGTTCGACAACGAGTTCAATAACCCAACCTTGTGGGCCGTCAACTACGGAACCTGCTTGTGTGCATTCACCATGACCTAGAATTACGGCAAAAGCATAACTTGTGAAATGCGAGATTGGAATAACCGTATTCGCCAACGAATAAATGAGATAAGACTTGGGAATTGGGGGACGTTGAAGGCAAAGCGGATCGCTGAAAAGCTTGTTGGGGCTCCGATGACGACGCGAAGGATAAACTACCCACTCCAGCTGTTCTTGCCGACTTCCCAACTCTATACGGTGCCCGGACTCAGTGAAGAGTCGCAACGCGCAGCACAATTTTACGATTCACCGAAAGCTGCTTTGCATCTCTGGCCAAGATCTCTAGAGACGATCACTGATCCTGTATAGACTCACGTCTTTCCAGGCCAACATACTATTCCATTTTCAGTCATGGGTGAGCAATACAATCACGCAGTCAACATAGCAAAAGACAGAGAAGTAGTCGTAATGTAAGATTTTTTATCAAACTAGACGCCGTGGATATCCAGTATGGCAACAGCGTTACAAACAGAGTCCGTAACGTGTCCCATGGGACTCTCTCATCATCGAGCCTTCACGATGAAGACGAAGTCCGAAATCAGGTCTGGTAGTCCTGAGATGATTGGACTCTCCCGATCACCCTTGACTTTCTCGTCGGCAATGGAGAAAACAATTCTCCATATGCCGCTTACAAGCTCTTCTAGTCGATCAGAAGAAACCTCCCGATCAACCATATTACCCTCGCATTAGGATAAGCCGAAGCCTAGTCCCGTAGCTGCATCAATCGCTCCACGGTGCATGGAATCAACGCCCATACACCTCACTGCTCCTCGATCTTGGGAGAAGGCAAGATGCGGCCCTGCTCTTTGTCGTTGCTCTCCTCATTATTGATTACCGCAAGTGCAGCCGCCACGACCTCTTGTTCCAAAGCTGCAGCCTGGGCTTCGAATCGATCGGCATCTGCAGTCGCCTGGGTGGCCTTCTGACGTTCGCCATCTGCGAGACGACGAAGATGTTCAATGTTCGATGCCTGCTGAACATCGATCACCCTTTTGCGGATATGCTCGACAGTCTTGTCTTTGGCATTCTGCACGGCGACTTGCTTCTCCTTCTCCCATTCGGCCCTGGCTCTCGCGAGAAGACGGTCGGAATCTGCCTGCTCGGGCCGCCTGGCGTCATCATCTCGGGTAGGGGCCTGGACGCGCAGGTCACGGATTTTGTCCTCTGCGATCTTTTTGGCTGCGAGCAAATGCTTCACCTGCTCGGCTATTATCTTATGGTCTCTCACCTTCTCGAGGACGTCCGCTCTAGCCTCCGCCGCTGCATTTTCAGCTTTGTGCCTCGCAGCATCAATTTTCTCCCTCTGCACCCTCTCCTCATTCATCTTCTGCTGCTTCTCGTTCTTCAGCTTCGTCATCGTCTCGAGTTGCCTCTTCAACAACACCACCTCGTCATCGTCTTCTTCGCGCTTACGCTTCTGTCCACCAGCAATTTGCAGTTGGACTGGCGCAGGGAAATTGGTGAAGAACGGGTCCATCTGTGCCAATCTCTCTCGTTGGTGCTCGGTAGGCCGTATCTGCACGTTCGGTGGGGTACGGCCAAAGTGTTCATGCCACCAACTGCTACTGCAGTATAGGCGAGGGCAAGGCAAACCGCGGTGAGCCTTGCCTTTGTCACAGAAGCCGCAGTTCTCGTATAGACTGCAGTCGCTGAAGGACAGGTGGGTCAGGCCCTTCGGCTTTCGGCACCACAAGCAGTCGTTGTATTTGGCCAGGATGCCAACTGAACCCACGGCAGCCTGATCGACAGAACCTGTAGGTGGACGGAAGTTGACAAGGTCCAGATGCCCATCTTAATCGCCAGGATAAGAAGTCAGCAATGCCTCAAACACTTCTGGTATCAGTGAATTACCTTGTCCTTGGAACCCACCCTGGTTGAACCCACCGCGAGGGTACAACCGACCTTGACCAGACGGCGCAGTTGGCGCGTTTGAGGGCGCGTTCTGACCTCCCTCACCACCATACCCACTTCTCTCACGTCCTGCACCGTGAATAGCACCGCCATTGCTATTCTCACCACCTGCACCGCGCCCTGTACCACGTCCACCTCCCATCGCCCGATTTGACGGTCTCGGCAAGCGTGTGTTTCTTTGTACGTCCATTACGTCGAAAGTTGTTGTGGTGTGGGTGGGGAGGGAGCGCGACTTTTCTAGGAGCAGCAGAAAATTCGTCACGTGGGCGCACGTACCCCAAACACTTAAGGAAAGAGCGGGCATCACGCCATATACAGCGTCATGGAAGCTTCTAGGGAAGAGAGATAGAGGTGAAAGTGTAGGCGGCTCGACGCTCGTCGATAGACATGGCTGACAAGCTTAGGAAATGACAGAAGGTGACCTACTTAGGTTGAAGCGCTTGACGGACACGTCGGATTCCTAGTAATTAGACATCAAGCCAGAGGTATATGGAGATATCCAGGCTACTAATTTTACAGCTTGTGCTCACTACGGTGCCTCCGAGAGCATCGATCCAGGAAGAGGTTCATCACAGCCTGTTCACTGAGCTACTTCACTGCAAAACTTACGAAGCTCGGCGCTCATGCTTCAGGATATCTTTACCAAACTCTTTAAGAAACGGATGCCAATCTTGCTTGTACTGCAATTCCTCGACGTTCACTTCTCATCTTTCAACTGTTGGCCTTGCATTTCAACAATCGTCCCTTCCATTCTCTTGCTCTTAACTCATCAATTACGAGTTCCTTTACACACTATGATCAGTTTAGTATGGAGGGTTGGCCTGATATTGTTCTTGTTGGTGCTTGGAAGAGCGCAAGAAGTCGCGCGTGACGTTCCTTCCTGCAGCAGTGTTCGTGCACTAGCATACCAAAACAGGCTAGTGACGAGAACGTGCAACGCATCGTGAGACTACTACATGAGCAAGTACCGGCCAGAACGAGGCTAGAATAGTACGTAAATTGCTCTAGGCTCCGTCTTGACCAGTCATACACAAAATTCTACATGGTGTTAATGCTCATGTTGACAAGATACTTCATCGGCTCCCCGCCTCCTTGAAGATATCCAGGCCTCGCTATCATTGTGCAAAATACTCAGGGCAATTGCGTATCCTACAGATCTCATCACTGAGTGTTCCAAAATTTGGTAGGACGAGAAACTGTCTCTGAACCCATCAAGAAAAACTGTCTAAACAAACACAAACAAACTCCTACAAAACAACGACAATGTCTCATACACTAACTAGGCGAGACAACACCTCACAATCACGACGCACGCTTCAAAGAAAGAGCCCTGAAAATGTCTTGAACCTCTAACAATCACCGACCTACAAACCGCAGCGCCACAAGCACCTTCACGATGTATAACTCCAGCTGTAGAATCGTAATGTGTAGACATACCAACCTGTGCGGAAGAACAGCGAACTGGGAACACATCAGCAACACATCATCGCTGCCACCAGATACCGCAAGGGCAAAAACGACCAACCCGAAACCATTTCCACATAACGACAATATGTGCTACATCCTCCTCTCCGCCTGCAGCACGTGCAACAAAACACTCCACCTCCGCTACACGCGCTGCGAACACGCCGCGATGCACAGCTTCGACCCAGCCGCGTGTCCGAACCGCATGAAGAGACGCCGGTGCAGCGAGGGGCCGGTGTGCGAGAAATGCGAGAGCAGGCGGGGGAGTTTGAGCATGCCGCCCACGACGAATCTGCTGGAATCGCCGAGGGAAAGCGTCGTGGAAGAGGACGAGAAGGAACGGAGACGGAAGAGGCTTGTGATGAGGAGGCGACTGAAGGCAAAGAGAACATGAGGCAAAAGCTGGGAGATTGGAGAGATGGATATTAGTTTTAAGAATAATAAATGATATTCACATTGCGCCAACCATAACCATGATCCTACCCTACCCTATCCTAAAATACCCCGAGAAATAATAAAGCATCATCGTCCAATTCTATCCAAACCATTCCTTCATCTTGAGGGGGTATACAAAAAAGTACTTCTCATGCGTCCCGTCCGTCAGTCATCATTCCTCCTTCATGCAACATCATGACATATACCCTTCGTAAGTCTTGTTTAATTCTCCTGCTCGACCTTGGGCGGCGCCTGCCCGAACAGCCCGCCGAACCAACTCGCGCGATTCGCCGCCTTGCGCGCCTGCACAGCCTCCTGCTCGTTCTGCACGAGGCGCAGCGGGCGCATACCTTTACCCGTCATGGGGCCAGCAGTCTCGCTGCGTTCCAGACGGCGGGGAGGGCTGGGTGTGTCGACGTGGCTGCCGTCGCTCTTAGCGTCGCCTTCCTTCTCCTCCTGGATGGCGTTGGAGGCTGGGACTTGCTGGCCCGAGGGGGCGCGGGACACGGGGTTGCTGGTGCCGGGGGCGGCGGCGCCGTTGACGGGCAGACCGAAGAAGGAGTTGCGCGGGGAGGTGAGGTTGGGGGAGACGGCGTTGGGGCTGGTCGCGGTGGAGACCATCTTGTTGATGACGTCGGCGGACATGACGCCTGAGGCGGAGCGGCGGTGCTGCGTGTAGCTGCCAGATGGCTTGCGCTGCGAGGCGGAGCGCGAGAGGGGGATGCTGGGGGCGGTGGTGGGGTCTTCATTGACGCTCTGCTGGGTGGTGGGAGGCGGGCCCATCATGCTCAGTGGGCGCGGCTTGCGGTTGGCGCCCATGGCGACTGACTTTGCGCGCTGAAGGAAGCCCTGAGGCTGGTCGCTCTCCGGAGGTGGGGGCGGCAGCTCCTTTGTTCGTGTTGGGGGCGGCGCTGTCGCGTCAGCATCGATGCTCAGGACCGACTCGAAGCCCTGGTGTGTGAGAAAGACGCCGATGATCTTGTTGATGTAGAGTGTCAGAGCCTTGTTCTCGCCCCTGGCTGCAGCGAGCTCAGACTCGAGCTTGCGGACAGCCTCAACGTCGCCTTCCTCAGCCGACTCCAACTCATCGGCCAAGCTGGTCGACGGGCCGTTGCGCGACGGAGTGACGTCTCCGCCATTTGACGACTCGCGGAGGAAGTCACCGCGGCTCAGGTCTCCGTTCAGCGTCTTCTCGCCCAGCAGGAGCTGGAAGCTCTCGTTGTCTTCCATGAGACGTGCGTTGGTCATGCGTGTCTCCAGCAGCTGCTTCTCCAGCTCAGCCATGCGTCCACCGCCAGCGTTCTCCACTTCAAGAAGCTTGACCTGGTATTCGGCGAGCTCGAGACGCAGGCCTTCGATAATCTTGTCCTTCTGGTTAATGAGCTTCGAGTTGCTGCGGGAGTCGCTGCGATGGATCGAAGAGGGGGGCGCAAAGGACCCCGCGGTCTCGAGGTTCTGCGACGAGTTGCTGCGAGAGGGGTTGTTGCGGAAGTTTGCTGTAATGGATGAGTCTGGCTCCGACCGTGGCGTCAGAGCGGGCCTTGACTTACATGCTCGCGAAACATGGTCTTCCTCGCCCTCTGACGAGGCAGTCTTCGATGCCATGGCGTCTTTGAGCCTCTGGATCGTCTCCTGCAACTCCTCTTCCCGTGACTGCGTCTCTTCCTTCTCCTTCATCGCCTGCACCCGCTCAGCCTCGTAGATGCCCTCAAGCTCTCGGTGCTGGCGTGTGATCTCGCGCTTCACATTCTCTAGCGACTCCACCTTCTCCTCCTCTTCGTGGGCGCGCTCCTCGAGCTTCGCCTGCTCAGCAAGCGCTTCATCTAGCCGCGAGTTGAGCACCTCGCACGTCTTCTTGCGCTCTTCGGCCTCGGTCTCAGCCTTCTGTAACCGGTCTTTGAGTTCCTGGAGATAGGCTGCCTGCTCCTCGCGTGCGTCGTCGTCGCTCGTATCGGCCTGCGATGCGTTGCTGCTCAGGTTGGACGATGCAGCGGGCTTGCGTACCGACGCGCGCGCAGAAACAGGTGCGCCATTGGCACCTGAGCGGACAGATCCCCTCCTGGCGGCGCCCGGAGTGCCGTTCGTGGTCGGGGTTGAGCCCCGGGTGGGTGTGCGGTTCGCCGCTGCGGGCGACGACGAGGCGGTCCTCGCAGCAGGCTCGCGCCGAGGGGTGCCTGAAGCGGGCGGTTTGGCTGCGGCGGCGGTCGACATTATGTGCGTTCTGTTCTTTGTGAGGTGTGAAACCGTGTGTTCGTTGACAGCAACGGCGCTCAGATATGCCCTCGGTTGCACCGCAAGGGTCCAAATTTAGAGCGAGTGGTGGTTGCGCCGGCGGCAGATCCTCGTGAGTTGTGGCTGTGTGAGTGGCTCGGTGCTAATAGCTGAGACAACCGCAGAGCAGAGCAGTGATTATAAACTGGCAATGCGACTGGAAGTGTTTACAGAACGAAGCGCAGACAGGAGCCCGACCAGGATTGTGACCTGTCAACGGGGTTCCGATTAAAGTAGCCTTAATCTCTCACCTGCAGCCAATTCCCTGCATGAACTCGCCAAGCCAACTCCGCGAGTGACACCCGTAGACCAGGAAACCACTCGGTCAGATGACAGGCGTACCAGTAAAAGTCCCCGAATCCAGTACGCAGCATGCTGGAGCACTTCGGCAGGCTAGACTTTCCTCGGAATTGAAACCCCTATTACGCTATCGCGATCACTTCGACTTCTATCACCACTCCAGTCTCCACGGCTCTCACTCTCGCACGTGACAGTACAGGGATACGCCCGTGGAAGCTGCAAAAGAACCTGTCCAACGTTCTCGCCTTCCACGTTACTCGGGCCATTCCGCGCGCACGTGACAGGTTGCCATAAGGATGACAGAAGTATATCTGGCAACTGAACCAGCTCAGAACTCTATATATTAATTTCGTCGGTTGTCAAAGTGACAAAGACCTCGGGAGACAAACTATATACCGTCCGAAGAACATGTGCAAAGCTTGTCCAAATAGGAATCGTGTTGCGCCCCAACGACTAGCCAAAAAGTGCCCAAAACGCCACATAATGTTCTATTCTAGCACTCGAGCCTAAGAATACATTCGACAAGTTGGAAGTCCTAGACACAGCAATTGCGTCTAGTTTGGCGCTGCTCCGTCCTTACCACTAGGCCCAAGCCAGCGCTGCGTGACACTGCGCACGCTTGAAGGCCGATTCCTCATCATCTTCTTCTCCCCAGTCTCTCCGTCTAGCAGCGCATCTTGTGATTTCTTCATCCCACTGTCCTTGTCACTACTGCCAGTCTCGTTGAGTGCTTGTTTGACAAGCTTCTGGGCCTCAGCCTCCAGATTCGGTATTTCCTTCTCTTGGTCCTTGTTGAGGTATGATTCAAGGAGAGCCTTCAGAGTCTGTGCTCGCACAGGCTTGGCCAGGTAGTTGTTCATACCCGATTCGAGGCACTTTTCGCGGTCTCCCTGGATGGCAGATGCGGTCATGGCGATGATGAGTATATTTCGGATGTCAGGATTTGGGTGCTTGCGGATACGCTTGGTGGCTGTGGCCGAATTAGTATGTTTTAGGTGGTTGCGGTCTGTCTCTAAGCACTTACCTTCATAGCCATCGCAGTGCGGCATTTGTACATCCATCAGCACAAGATGGAACGGTCGGCCGTTATCACTTGCACGCTCAAGCGCGTCAATGGTCTTTAGGCCGTCTAAATAAGCATCGCACCGGAAGCCAAGCTTTTGTACAAATGAAATGGCGATCCGCTGGTTTATCAAGTTGTCTTCAGCAATACAAACCCTCAACTCATTCCTCGGAATCGTCGAAAGGTCAATGCACGCTCCTGATTGCGCTTCATGCCCATTATTATCCTGACTGGAGAACTTGGCCATGAGATCCGTTTCGCGTGTATTCCGCCTATCCAGCACAGAAGTCTTCGCAACCTTGCGGAAGCGCAGCGAAAATGACACCGTTGTACCACGATCAGGTCCAGAGTCCCGTGAATCAAGCCACACTTTGCCGTGCATGACATTCTCGATCAGTGCTTTGCAGATGCTCAGGCCGAGGCCTGTGCCGCCGTAGCTGCGGGACGAAGAGGATTCGATTTGCGAGAAGGGAAGAAAGAGCTTCTTTTTCTGCTCCGCGGGTATGCCGATGCCGGTGTCGATGACGCTGATTGTCACGTCTGCGTATTCGTCGGTTTCTTGGTCGATGACCGCGCGCACGGTAACGGAGCCCTTCGGCGTGAACTTGTAGGAGTTTGAGAGCAGGTTCATCAAAATCTGATGAAGCCTGACAGGATCGCCCATGACCATCATCTCAGGGTTGAGTTCTAGCTGTTCAACGGTCTTGAGCCCTCGTTCGGCGTTAGTATACGCGAGAGCGCGGACAACTTCGGTAATGGTTTCCGTCAGCGATAGTGGCATTTCCATCACGGACATTTTACCAGCCTCCAGCTTCGAGTAGTCCAGGAGGTCGTTGATGATGGATAAGAGCGTATCGGCGCATACTCGGATCGAGTCAGCGTAGCCAGTCTGCTCCGAGTTGAGAATGCTGGCCTTGAGCAGCTCCGACATGCCGATAACACCGTTTAGAGGCGTGCGAAGCTCGTGCGACACATTAGCCAAAAAGAGACTCTTTGCTTTCGCGGCCTCCTCCTTCAACTTCATGTTCCTTATAGCTATTGCCTCGGCCTCCTTGGCTTTGATTTCAGCCGCTCGTGCTTGGGCAAGTGCGCGTTTCTGCATCTCCAGCATTGCCTCATTACTTGCGCTGACTCGTTCGATCTCCTTGAATAGCAGGGCGTTTGCCAACGAGATTGAGATCTGGTTAACCAGCAGTCGTAGAACCTGCGTATTGCGCTCGGTAAAGGAGTTCGGTGGGCCCTCCACATATATACTACCCAACAGGTGATCTGAGTGTACAATTGGTATGCAAATAACGGCTTTACCTTCGGGATTTCGTGCCAGGTATGATCCTGAGACGTTGGAGAAGCGGTCATCCTCCAGCAGATTTTGTACGAAGACGGTTTCTCGGAATCGTAAAGTGTATAGGGTAACCTGGCGGGCGACAACGTCATCTACGGTGTCGAGAGGCTGGCCGGTTGGGTAGGAACGGACGCCTGGGGCAAATCCAGTTTCGCTGTTGGGCTCGTTCGTCGCGATACATGCAATGCTCCATTCAATTTGGGAGTCTTCGATAACAATCCCACATAGGCTGCCGCCAGTAGACTCCAAAATAATGGCCGCCATTTTAGCCATCAATTTATCGACCTAAACAAGAAGTCAGTAACGGTTCTCGAAAGCATATCCTGAAGCTATACGCGGTATCGCTAGTTTTCATGTTCGACAGCGAGGCCATGCGTGTAGCTTCAGGATGTTGGATGGCTTGTCCACTCTTGCATGCTGACTGCTATTCTGTCGCGGTTGATTGTACGTAACCGCCATTTGCGTAGAACGTTCCGCAGGGCCTTTGCAATACTCAAGCACCGCACTCTAGAGGCTTCGCAGCGTGCCGAGCCGGAATCGTGTATTAGAGAAGAATGTACATGCCTTCAGTTCCTTTGAAAGCACTTGAGACGACTCAAGGATACTGCTAAGGTCCAGCATATCAAGTCCCACGGCGGTGAACCCATTGTGCAAGTCTTGCGAAGACTCGTGCCGCCGTCCGGTCTCTGGCACGATCCAGTTCTGTGTGCGATCCACGGCAGTTTCGGCAGCCAGATACTGTTCCTGGTCCTCATTTTGTTCGAGCCTTAGCGTGGTATTTCCTGTATCGATCACAGTCGTCTGCGTCCCGTTCGAGACTGTCATGACCGAGCTTTTATCGCATAGGAGCCAGTCGTACTTCGTGGCTACATGGTTTGCTTTGCCATGAGCTGATATCCTCCGGTAGGTACTCATGCAATCTTTGAATGAGTGACGAGCAGCCCTGTAGGCCTTCTTGCGGACGAGCCTTAATTTACGAAGTTAGCTGATGCCTTGTATACGCCTTGAAGACTTAATACTAACCATTCGCCGTACAGCTCATGAGCAAACGCCAGATCCAGCACAAACTCATTCTCCTCGCCATGATCCATAGCAGCCTCGTAATTCTGCAAAGCTGACGGAGGATCCCGCTGTACTTCAGCTAGTACTGCAAGAAGCAAGTGAATCCAGCCGCGGTAGTTCACATCGGTGACCGTCGAGCAAGCCTCCAAAAGTTGGATAGTATCCTGGACAAATTTGGTCATCTCTTCCTTGCGCGCATTCTTTGGATCGTCCCGCAGAGTTGCCATATAACAGAGCGACAAGTGGTACCTGACGGAGTAGTTGAGTCTTTCGCACCAGAGACTACTGAGCATGGGAAGCAGGAGCTCGCCTAGCTCCACTGCTTCAGCAACATACCCATAGAGAGTGAGTACGGGCATTTTCATGGCGAGATATATCGACTTTGGCCGTTTCGGGTTGCTGGCCGTTTCTTCGAGATACTTGACGTATTCGGCCGAGCTGTGCTCATCATCGGTAAAGATTAGAGACGCTTTCTGGACGCCGGTCTTGCCTTGAAGCGCTCTACAGTACTGTCTCGACCCCATCAGGAACGTCCCGCCTCTCATATCGCGCTGCCAGTTCTTCGTATCCAGCGGCGTTTCTTCTATCGATGCCTCTACTTCGGTAACGTCCTGCGACGCCATGACGCGGAAATGGGCTTGTACGCCGAGGTTGAGGAGGGTCAGAATCCTATCGCCCGCGGAGAGGGTGACCTCTAATGCAGCTTCCAGGTCAGGTATTAGATCTCTTACGGGCGTTTCGAGATGGCCAAGGAAGAGCGGAAGAAGAGTTTGCGTCCGGCCAACTGTGTAGTTGTCGTCCGGGTACATCTGAAAGAGGCGTTTAGCCATAGCGCCCATATCGACAGCAAAGTTCATCATTTGAAAACGTCCTGCGGCAATTGTGCCTAGGTGGACGTACGCCAGGGCCACTTGAGAGATAGAACCACCTTCAAGATGAGTGTTGATCAGCTTCAGCGTGGCTTGGTAGAACAAGAGACTGTTGGACCAGAATGCAGCACTGAGCAGTTCCACAAAGATTGGTCCCATCGTCAAGAGTATTCGGTTGTCTGCCGACAACCGACGAGCTAAGAGCTCCTCCTTGTCCACCTCTTGCATTTTGGCGTAGATCTTTTGAAACTCATCGTCACATGCCTCCCACGTTGTACGCTCAATTGGGCATCCCAGTAGTGATAGGCAATCTTTAAGAGCTTGGAAAGCTCCAAAGCTATCCCCTCGAACTGCGAACACGCGAGACTGTAGGATGAAAGACGACGCTAGGTCAACTGGATTACGCGCAAACTTAAAAGTTGTTCGAATCAAGCTCAAGGCTTCATCAAGCATCGACTGGTGCCAGTAGCACTCGGCTGAGCGGACGAAAAGTTGAAGAGTCTCTTGATACGACACATCGGGCTGCGTGTCGTCCCAGGGGTGGTCCTGAAGCAACACAAGGCAGTGCGCAAAGTAGTAGATCCCAGTAGATCGGGCTCCGGATTCGCATGCCGCCTCGCCTGCTTGGTAAAGAACATCTCGGAACGGAGCTCTTTTCGTCTCCCTAGACTTGATGAGATCTGCTGCGAGGCATATGTGGCGGCTTCGCATATACAGCGCCTTTGATCCCAGTATGAGTTCGTCATGATATACCACTCCTGATGTTGCCATCTTCGCTATGAGATAATGCATCATTTGTACATCCCACTCTTGATCTAACGAGGATGAAGCAGCAGTCAAATACCGGTCATGACTGAAGCGGAACCTCGAGTCGTTCTCTCCAGGCATAAGCACGTAGGCGGCAAGAGCAAGGTTAAGGGCTTCTATGGCGGATTCTTTGCCCTCCAACAATGGGATCCGCTTTGCATCTGCAGGTGCGTACTTGGGGTTCATAAGCTGCTTCACCATGTCGAAAGAAAATGAACCCCCAAGAAGCGAAGCCCAAGCTACCAGTTTCCGGGTCGAAGGAGGTAGCTCAAGCAGTCGCTTTGCAATGAAGTCGTTGGTTACAGAAGATCCGTACTCTGGGCTTTCGAAAACCTCAAACACTTTGTCAAGGTCGAACATCCAGTTGTTCTCTCGCCAAGAATAGTAGACACATTTCTTTCGATAGCTGCGCAGTTTATGTTAGTCATTGTTCAGGATCTTAAAAACTTGGCTACATGTATTGTGCATGGCCATCACGTACCCTAGACATTGTTAGCAAAGCTCCGTATCCTAAAGACATGGTACTCAGTAGATGTCTTGTCGCTATGCGCCAGACTTCAGCAGTCAGTTGCATACTAGCAATCCGTCCACTTCGTACCGGAGTATTCGTACATGTATCCAAAATCTCGCGAATATAAAACAAATTGCCATGGCTCTTCTCTTGGACCACGGCTACAAGAGGCAGGATATAGTCTTTGTCACGATGCAGAGTCTCAGCAACGTATTCGGCTGTCTGTGCTTCTGTAAATGTACTCAGCTGGACCCGAGTTGCATTTGGCAGTAGGGATCGGAGCTCGCGAGGCAGAACATTCTCGTCAGTGAAGGTGAGCATGAAAACCAAGGGTATCTTGGCTTGAATGATGTGGTGGATGAGTTCCGCGCTCTCTTGGTCGGCGTTGTGTACATCGTCCAGGTTCCAGATGCAGAGTTTCTGTACGGCCTGGAGGTTCAATCTTCGTCAGCAACAGCTCAATGGTAGAACGGAATTCAAGAAGCTTGGAACTGAACGCAGTCATATCGGCTGCGTATAGTTTGAGGCTTCTGAAAAAAGATGGGGCGGCACGCACCAATAATCGCAGCACGTCGATGAAGACGTTCATGAATTTAGACGACTTGGAAGCACCTCCACTCCGAAGCCAGGCCTCCGCAGTGTGTCCAGAGCTGCCGCAATGTATCGCCGGTGATGATGCCCGCCGATCTCGTTCGGTAACTCTACTTGTTTCTACAACTTTCTGTGACTTTGATGCCCCTGTATTTAGTAGCCAGTCCGGAAGGTCCAAGTATGTGCGGAGCACAGTCCATACGCCTGTATTCTTCAGGAAGCCCCGGAGACTGTTATGAAAATCTGTTGAAACATCCGCTTCACTGAAAATTTGCCGGAACAAAGACGACATGAGCCTGAGAATCGGCTCAAACGGCGCTCTCCTGTTGGTATCGAACTTTGCTGTGGCAAAATATCCGGATCTTCTGGCTGTGCTTTGGATGCTCTGCACCAGGCGCGACTTGCCAAGGCCAGTGGCTCCAGATATAGCTACAACCTCGCAACGAGCCTTGTGCCGGAATTTCCTCGTGTTAGACACGGTGCGAAGCAGCGAACTCTCTGTGGCTGACGCTGTTTGGTAAGATCGAGAGTGAGACATGTTGCCCTCAACGCTATTATTAGACGGACCTCTAGAAGACTGTTGAAGTGGAGGCCGAACTGGTGTTTCATCAGACAGAGATTTCTCCGTAGCCACGCTGTCTTGGGATCGCTGGTGTATGGATCGTGCAGAGTCCATGAAAACCGGCGCCGCAGACGATATGCTGTTCAATCGGCTTTCTGAACCCCTTGAACTATTGCTGTCAGACAGGACATCGTCCAGTATCTCCAGTCGCTGATCTGAGTAGGAAGAAGTTGAACTCAAACTCAAGCTATTAAAGTTCTTCAAGCCACCCCGGCGACGTTTGGCGGCGCGTTCGATGACATTGATGATAATCTGTCTTTCCTTCTCGCGGGCTATCAGCTTGAGAGGGAGATTAAAGAAGCATGATATATCTTTCGTGCCGACTTCAAAAGATTTCAGCCCACCACTGTCGCCTTCGGACAGGAGCTCTCGGATACGAATAAGGTCATATTTGAGCCCGGACGTCGAATGATAACGATCTTCAATGTTTCTTTGGGTCATTCTCTGGATGATATCTGACAAGGCATCCGGTATGTC
This sequence comes from Parastagonospora nodorum SN15, assembly GCF_000146915.1. Classification (NCBI taxonomy): domain Eukaryota; kingdom Fungi; phylum Ascomycota; class Dothideomycetes; order Pleosporales; family Phaeosphaeriaceae; genus Parastagonospora; species Parastagonospora nodorum. Next base: position 1,296,952 of record NW_001884552.1, read on the forward strand.
AATGCGTTTTGAGGAGGCTGGAGGTATACGCCGACTTATCACACTTTGCATCACGTCGAGGGCTGTAGTGCCATCGAAAGGAGTGGTCCCGCAAAGCATGGCGTAGAAAAGAATGCCCAGACTATAGATGTCAGTTCGACTATCCGGCTCAGCGGGCATGCGGCCGGTCTGTTCGGGCGCGACGAAGGCGAGTTTCAGCTCAATGCCGACCTCGCGACTCAGCGAGTTCCAGCCAGCAGACGTAAGACCGTTCTCAAAGGATCTTGCCCCACTACCAAAATTGATCATCTTGACTGTTCCGTCTGAAGCAAAGTGAAACGCATCTCCACGCAACTCTCCGTGCACAATCTCATGGCCATGGTGCAATATCTCGAGACATTCGGTTGCGCCAATAGCAAAGTCCAGGAAAGTAAGAAGTGGCACTCCTGCATCAGGCTGCGGGGTAGATGATCGCCAGTTATTCTCTGCGCCGGTAAACCGGTACCAATTTGGGCCGAAAGTGACGAGGTCCTTGAGGAAATTGGGGCCTGGAGAGAGAAACGTCAGTTCTGCATCAGACAGCCCGAAGACAGGGGCCGATCTTACCTGGCGCTTCAAATATGCTGGCCACAAGCGGCTCCTCTCCAGCTTTTGTTGGCAGCCTAACAAACTCGATTGGGCGAACAAAGTGCCTGCACTCAGGATCCGACTTCTTCACCACGAGCTTAGACAACTGGAACTCGCGCTCCAGACGCAGAGTATGGGTCGATACACGACACACAACAGGCCGCCCTTGAAGTATCTCTGCGCCATGATTGTGTGTGATGGCGCTTGTATCGGATCCAGAGCTTCTATGGCTCCGTGTCAGGCCCGGGCGACTCGAGTCGGGCGAATGCGATGAGAAGGGCGTGGGCGAGGTGAGGGCACTTCGAGAGGACGGGCGCTCGGCAGAGGAGGTCTTTTCGTAGCCAAAGAAGTGCCAGTTGTCGTAGGATGAGTGGAATGGCTCGATCTTGGGGTCCCAGACGTAGTTGTGAAGCTCGATGAGACGCGCGAATATGTGAGAAAAGCGCGCTGCACGCCCCGTTTCCGTATCTCCCGGCGCCATTCTGGCACTGTGTATACCTTCACGCTATATGGTGGGCGAGCTGGTGCTGGGCATATTTCACGGTGGGGCTGCGGAGCTTAGGATTGATGCCCAGGTCGTGTCGCGCAAACGGCGACAATCATAGCGATGGAGAGATGCGAACGAGGCTAGGAAGAGGGATGGCGGTGGCAACGGCAACGGCGACGGCGACGGCGCTCTGCGGTGCGGTGGCGGAGGGTTTGAGGGGATGTCTTTGGGTAGTATGCACCTCTGGGCTGACTGATGGGCTTGGAGTCGCAGTGCTACAAAGCTGGCCGACTATTCCCCACACCAGCCAGCGGGACATCGGGGATCGTCCAGCAGCATGCTCCGACATCACCGTCAACCAGCATCCGTGCCCGCATCATCGCTGGCGACGTGAGGCTTAACGGCGGATTCAGAGCTCCACCCCCCATTTCATCGTGCCACAGGCTATCCCCTCTGGACCGTGCCTGCGTGATTCACTGGATGCATCCAAGACGCAGCAGTCACATTACGTAGCCGTGCCGGCTCCACCCTCCCCCACCACGCCTCGACCGACTGACTGGGAACCCCTCGAGAATTCAAGACACCCATGTATAGGCACAATTACTGCACACCACGGTAACCTGCAAACCTGCACCGCTTCGGAAAAACCCTGGGCCGCTGCAGCCAGCAACTGCACCGTCTGCAGTGACACTTCAATGTCCCACCATGGAGTCGCCCGACAACGAGCATGCCTTCCCCGGCGACGACGCCCCGAGGCCACGACAGCTGCCCTCCGACCTGCCCACCTCGCTCGACGACCGCCGCAATGTCAACATCATGAACGATGAGACGGAGATCTACGACGCCTGGCAAGGTGGCAGCACCTTCCTCACCACGCCAATGCCCGCCCGCCCGCTGAACTTCAACCTCTCCCTGGACGACCCGAGCTTTGGCGATGAGGACATGCAGCAGCTCGAGGACAGCGACAGCCGCCTTGTGCAGATGCTGGCCCACCAGGCCCGCCTGAAGAACGAGAACGCAGGCGACGAGGCCAAGGTTGTCGCCGACGAGAAGCTCTCGCACGACGAGAAAAGGGAGGCATTGCAGGGACTCTTCACGCTGGCCGCCTCCAATGGCGAGCTCGAGCGGGTGAAGCGGCTGCTGCACGGCAAAACAAAGGAATACATCAACATCAACGGCGTCGACGCAGAAGGCACACCTCCCCTGGTCTATGCAAGCTGTTTTGGACACGAGGACGTCGCAGCAGTTCTGATTGAGGAAGGTGCCACGGTGGACATCCAGGACAAGAACCGCTGGACCCCGCTGATGTGGGCCATGACCAACAGACACAAGGCTATTGTGAAGCTCCTCCTCGACCATGGAGCTTCTCCCGACGTCAAATCGTCTGGCGGACGGACGGCCTTCGACTTTGTCGAGCCCAACAGCGAGATCTCCGACTACCTCCACGAGAGCGGGTACGCCATTGGTAATGCCGGTGTAGGCGACGACTTCTACAACTCTGGCTTCGAGCAGGATCGCTTCGAACAGGAGATGCACGAGAACGACTTAAAACGTCGCATGATGATGGAGAGTGCATTCAACCTCGAGGTCGACATTGGAAATCTAGGCCTGGACGAACAGCCAGAGGTATGTCTCCTGTTCTATTCTTGAAGCGTGACTGACAAGTACAGACCCCAGAGGAGCCAGAGGAAGAGGCACAAGAGTTCATATGGGATAGGTGCCTGAACGACCAGATGTTCGTCTTCCAGGAGAGCGAGCTCGAGCGCATACTCGATATCATCATCACGAACATGACGCCGCAGCGCTCCCCGTCCCAGAAACCAGTACCCGCAAACATACTATTTCTCAGCGCTCGATATGCGCATTACCACGCCAGCCCAGAGCTGCTAGAGACACTCCTCAAAGCCGCGATGACCAAGATCAACGAGGTCGTGGAAAGATACCAGTGGGACATGACTGTCTTGGCTTTTTGGATGTCCAATGCGACTCTACTCCTACACTACCTCAAGAAAGACCCTGGTGTCATGGGCGCAACGACCGACTTCCAGCTGCAGATGGCGGAGCTGATTAACGAAATCTTCATCTTGATCATCCGAGACGCGGAACGTAGAATGGACAAGAACTTGGACCAGGCTATGCTTGACCACGAGCCGATGCCTGGATTTGAAGACGTGCAGTTCCAGCACGAATGGAAGATATTCCGCTCAAAACCAAAGGCCAAACCGATTGAGCCTATCGAGAAGCGTTTCAGACCTCCGTCGCCAAAGCGAAGAGCACAGCCATCGCCGCGTAACATAACGTCGCTCTTGTCGTCAACTCTGTTTGTCCTCGACCTATACGACGTGCACTCTGTAATCACAGCACAGATCCTCTCGCAACTGATATACTGGCTTTCAACTGAGATTTTTAACCGAATCATGTCTAATCGAAAGTTCCTCGCGCGGACCAAGGCGATGCAAATACGCATGAATGTATCGACGCTCGAGGATTGGGCGCGATCGAACAACCGACAGCCGGAGCACTACGAGAACGGTTCGATGACATCCACCGGCGAGAACACCGTGGATTCCGCGAAACGGCATCTTGAACCACTCGTGCAGTTACTTCAATGGTTGCAATGCTTTTCTTCACTTGGAGAGGACCTGGAATCCCTCGTGGGCACCTTGCAGCAACTTACGAGGCTATCACCACAACAGCTTCTGCATACAGCCAAGTACTACCGGCCTGAAGTGGGTGAGAAGGGACTGCCTAAGAGCGCTTCCAAATACATCGTACATCTTCAAAAAGCCGCTGCAGACCGGAAGATCGCACGCGCGAGATCTCCCAACCCACAGCAGAAGACAGTGGACTCCGCACCTACGACTCCGGTGCGGCCAACAGCGCAGAACGTTGCCTCACCGTCACCCGCACCTTCTCGTCAGCTTGAAGAAGATGAGAAGGATGAGCCGCCGGACGAACTGCTTCTGGATCCTTCGTACATGCTGCCTTTCTCCTTGCCAACATCGACCGACATGCTCATCAGCTATGGCGCCGGATTTGGCGGCATGAACAGGGAACGAGAACGGAAATATATCCCGACCGTTCCGCCCGAGTTCATGGCTAAGCTTGATCTCAACGGCGGCAACAAGAACGGAGAAGCCTACTACGAAGACACACAGTGGAATGATCGCAGCTATGGGTGAAGATGCTGCATTAAATCATTCACTCGTGGCTGAGCTAATCTTTGCTTGACCATAGGTGCTTCCATGCTCGCTGGCTGAGAAACAGACCACGTACAATGACCGGGTCTGCACTCTAATAACTGTGTCCGCAATTAGAATGCTCGTGAGTCTCCGGTCCGATACCTCACTCCGTCTACAGCCAGTCAAAAGAGGATTACTTGGGAGGAGCATGTGACGGCATGTGTCATTGTTGGTACTAAGCTTAGTGGGCTAACCCTCAAGCCTTTGAACGCGCATTGCAGACTCCGACAGAACTCGTCTGGCACAAACATCAGGTCGTATCTCAGACCCAACATTTTCTTTATGATCATCATACCCAACTTTTTGCATAGAAAGCGAAGGAGAATGGAGCCAATGGTACAGGGGTCAACTTGGATAAGATCAATACAACTTCATGTTCAACACGAATGTTTTCATCGAGCGAAGGCAGGCCCCACAGCTGGTACACGTTTTCCTCAGCAAACATGCATCCGCTCAATGTAAAAGTTCATAGCACTTGCTATCTCCGTCATCGGACCCATCTCCAACGGTATCTCTAGGTTATCGGCGGATCCCGATCGCTCCAGATACTTTTCCGGAGTTCTCAGGGTCCAGCTACCCCACTAACCCTCATTGGCACCCCGCCATAGCCATCTCGAGTGTTTCTTTTCTCATCCAGTAGCTACCTGAGGCCTCTTTGTTACACACAGAAATAATTATACATCCTGAAACTCCCTGCCATCATGGAAATTCGCAGCTTTGACCCTGAGGATGTGAAGAGCATTGCGACTTCCGCAGCTCGCCAAATCCCTGCAGACCAGATTGACTCCACTTTTAAGTCGCAGTACACAGGTATGCAATGGCACTCGCCAACTCTCACAGACTGTCGCTGATATCCACGACCAGATCTCATCTCCGCCCCTCTGGGCTCAAAGGTTCTCTCCTTCAGCGACGAATGGTTTGCGGCCGCCGAGAACCTCCTTACTCCAACGCCCCCAATTCGCAAACCAGGAGTGTTTGTACACACTGGAGCTTGGTACGATGGGTGGGAGACGCGACGCCACAACCCTGAACCCGCAGACTGGGTTGTTATACGACTAGGCACCGCAAGTGGCAAGGTCGCTGGTGTCGAAATCGACACTGCCTTCTTCAATGGCAACCACTCGCCCGAAATTGCAGTTGAAGGTGCATTCATAACAGACGAGAAGGAAGAGGAGGCAGTCAAGAAGGCAGACTACACTGGCTGGGAAACTATCCTGGCGAAGCAGGAGTGCGGGCCAAGTCAGCGACATGGCTGGCTACTCGATAGCATCACGGAGAAAGCGTACACACACGTCAGGCTCCTCATGTACCCCGATGGTGGTATCGCTCGTTTCCGCCTGTATGGTGTCGCGGTACCAGTCTTCCCGCAAGATACTTCAGCCGTCTTCGAGCTCTCGGCGACTGTCATGGGTGGCGTTGCTACTTCCTGCTCAGACCAGCACTTCGGCACGAAAGACAACCTCCTACTACCCGGCCGCGGCAAGGACATGGGCGATGGCTGGGAGACAAAGCGCACGCGTGGCGAGCACGTTGATTGGACCATTGTTCGGCTGGGCGCGAAAGGAGAGATTGATAACATTGTTATCGACACTGCACATTTCCGTGGCAACTTCCCGCAGAAGGTCCAGGTGTTTGCTGGCGCATTTGAGAAGGAACCAACGCACGACGACAAGGAGTGGGTGGAGGTACTGGAGCCACAGAAGAGTGGGCCGGACAAGGTGCACGTGTACAAGGATGAGTTGAAGGAGATCAAGGGACGGGGATACACACATGCCAAACTGGTCATTATCCCCGACGGCGGCGTGTCGCGCTTCAAGGTTTTCGGAAAACGAGTGTAAATTGGTAGAAGAACATGCATCTCTGTCCTCTATTTCCCTACAACCCGTCAAGCCAACCCCGGCCAACCTACAAGCACGCGTCAGCAACCTAATCACACAAACTTGAAAACAAAACTTACTCCAAATCGTCAGCCCATCATTCACCTTGCTCACATTAACCCGATCCCCCACCCTCACAACCTCGCTCTTCTCCCCGACGCCCCAGAAACTATACCTGCCAAACACAGGACTCCACTTGGCCCCAATATCTATCCTGCGATCCTTCTGCAGCCGCTTGAGCACCTCCCCCTTTGCGCCCACGCCGGGCTTCCCCGTCTCATAATCGATATTGATACTCTTGCACCTGACGCAATTGTGCGCCATGACAATCTCGGTGCGATTATTAATCTTGAGCTTCCCCCAGAAGTCCTCCTGATACGCCTCAAACGCGCCCGCGATCACAATGTTTGGCCGGAACTTGGTGATGTCCATTTCCTCACCCTCCGGCAGCCGCGAGGACACGTCTTCCAGCGACGTCTGCGAGCAGATGAGGTACGGCGCGCAGTCTGCGAAGCCGATGCGCCACTGCGACGTCTGGCGCAGGCCCATGAGCCGCTCGACGTAGCCTTTTGTGAAGGGCAGCTTGTCGCGCAGGAACCGGGTTAGTGGGTCCGGCTCGATGGGCTGCATGTCTTCGAAGAGGACGGCGCGCGTGTTGGCGCCGAGATACACGAGCATCACTTCGTACCCGAAACACTCGGAGAACCACGCGTTGTAGTGCGCGGGCATCTTGTAGCCTGAAGCGGGGCTGGAGTGCAGGTTTACCTCGTAGGGTTCGAGCTTGGAGGTGTCTGGGTTCAAGGGGATGGTTACGGATTTTTCGGCGGAGGTGTTGCCAAAGGCGCGGAAGGTGATGCGTAGAGACCCGTCGGCGTCGTTGTAACCCGTGATTTCTTGGAAGAATTGGGTCATTTCGGGTTGGCGGGATACGGCCATTGGTTTGGGTCCTTCCGGGGTGATTTGCAGGAGAATGAATGTTCCTGTTCGTGATTAGAATTTGAAGGGGAAGGTCCAGACAGTGGTGAAGTACGGTCGTGTTTGAAGCCATGTGGTGTGCCTAATGCCTCTTGCACTTTCACGCCTCGTAGAGATTTGATCGGATAGACATAGATCTACTCCAATGTCAGCAAACATCCTCATCCCAAAATTTCCAACATGCCTCAGAGATCCGCATAGCCGTAATCCGATGAATCAGCGGGCTCAAAAAGTTCAAAAGGAAGTACACCACAAACGGCACTACACACAGCGCCGTGAGCAGATAGACCGGCGGCACCTTCTCGATCTCGAACCTCCGCTCCTTGTCCCATTCGAACTCCACTTTCTCCATTTTGGCTCGTCACTGCTAGTTAAGGCAGAAGATGAGGATGTTAAGAAAGGAACAGCAGAATTGAAAAAACGGATGTCGTAAGACCATAGGGCGCACCCCACGTGTGTCAGTACCAAGCAATGCCCAGGATGTAGTAGCGGGCTAACCTCGGTTCGAGCGGTGCTCGGAATCGGGTACACTCCCGAAGTCGGGCATGGGATACGAGCATTGCCATATTTAAGGTCCTGCTGATGCTTCACATGTTTTACGAAGGAGTCTTTGAAAGTGGTGTGATCGATGATGCGATGAGATTCCAATTATATAACACTTTCGTGGCCTATTATTGCAGCTTCAAATCCTCCTCGCTCAGTACACCATACAGCTTCTCAATCTCTTGACCGATAACGTTCAGATCGTCAGCCAATTGCTTCGTCACGAGAGCTGTCATTGCATTAGCATTGAACACGTCGTTTACCATGCTGGAGGAGACTTACCATAAGCGTACAGTAGCTCATAATCTTCGTCTCTCGCGATCACCTTCCCCAGTCCAGACTGTCTGAACTCGAAGACCTTAGCAAGCAAGCGATCCCGCGTATGCTCGATGTTGGGCAGTACGTCATTGAGTGGGTAGGCTAGCTTCATGGACGATGCCATTACTGAAAAGTTTTAGCATGAGAACACATCACCGAATATCGCGTGAGACTTACCAGAGAACAGATGGCTGATTCGCCAGCTCAGTTCCTTCCACTCCTTCATGGTATACTTCAGTACCTCCTTCTCGCCCTCAGACGCCTCGAACTCTCTCATGATAATCACATTCAAGGCGTGGAAGCTGTCCAGAATGCGACTCGTTGCACCCAGTATGATCTTGAAGCTCTTGTCAGGGAACGGCCCGCGCAGCTCAAATTCTGACGACGCGGAGGCACGCAGTGTCTCGAGGTGGTTCAGGAATCTGCGAAGTTCAAGCTCTTCCTTCACCGTCATGAACGATCCAGGATGGCGTTGGTTGGTCAGATTGGCTTCCAATATTGTCTTGAGGGGTCCGCGCTTCCAGATGAGACCCATCTTGAGCCACAGCAACGAGGTGCCCTTCTTGACCTTCCGTCGCGCAGATATCGGCCAGATGACCCTCGTGACAACGATACCCCAAAGGCATCCAGCCATGACTGCGACTACACGATGAAGCACAATCTCCCATATCTCCGGTGATATGCCGCCCTCGTCATCGTCGTCATCGTCGTCCTTAACAGAGAGTGAGTAAGCGTAAAGAGCAGAGAGGTTGTATGTGAGCAGAATGAAGCGGCCCATAGGTCCTTTGCCCTTGCCAACGATGATGTAAAAACACAGCAACGAAACCAGCCACCCGAAGAAGCCCAGAACGAAGGCGTGCTCGTCTGCGGCGATCCACGCTGCAATGGCGAAGACGGCTCCTAGACAAGTACCAGCGAAACGCTGGAATCCGGTCGTGTTGGAAGCTCCGATAGTCTAATTCATTCTTAGCGATTTCCGGATTATGCGGGAACGACGACATACCATGGAGCACACAAGCATGTAAGACAACAGACCCCACTCTCCTCGCCACAGACCATAGAATTTGCGAGTTGGCTCAATGAACGACCACATGCCGTACAAGATCGCTCCGATTCCTACTTTGACTGCATATTTCAGATCGTCTCTTCTGAATATGGATAATGCCACCCATATTCTGTATGATAGTGGCTGCTGGTTGAGCGGCTTGTAGGGATCACCGCGTGTGTCTCGGCGATATATGGGGTTATGGATCTCGTGTGTTCCTCCAGGTGTCTGGTTGTTGTCTTCATCGATGAGACCCTCCGCTTCTGTCAGAATTAGTAATGCCGAGGACTCAAGACTATTTCCAGGACTCACCATCGTCATCACCCAAGTACGAACGGCTACGTCCCTTTTGCCAAAACTTTAGCCATTGCCAAGTCCTGCGCCGGGGATAGCGATTGACGTTCGTCTTCAGCTCCTCAAGTATGTCCAGGAAGGCAACCATGTCTTCTGCAAAATCTTCGAGGGAGGAACTGAAGTAGCCGCAACTCGCCGCAACCTCCTCATAATCGGCTGCGATAGCTGCGGAGCTAATTTTCGCAGGGACTTTGTTCTTGTAGACCATCGAAAGTGCTTCCCGGCGGGCGTTGGTGAACAAAGCTTTTGCATCCACCAGGCTGTGACGGAAATGCTCGTTGATTGCCATGTCGTACTCAGGGCCAGGTCCAAACGGCAGTTCCGATAGTACTTCGCGAAGCGTGTACGCAAGCGACTTCATCGGCGGCCCGAGGTGTGCAATGAAGATTGAGAACATATCAGCAGGCGTAAGATTGTTCTGGATTGATGTTGGGATCTTTGTCGAGCTCCGACTCTTTTGCATAGACTCGTCGTCGGAGGCTTCTGCGGAAGCAGCTGCTGATGGCTCTGCAGAGCTCTCGCCTACCTCATCGATCGAGGCCAATATACTACTGCGCCGCTCTGCATGCTCCATACCAGGGGATCCCAATTGCGGTGGACTCGTCGAAAGGGCGTGCTCTGAGAAGACCGAGGAAGTCACCGTTCCATTTCCGAAGATAGCTGATTCCGTTCCGTGTGTGTCTGTCTGCGCGAGGAGTGAGAACTGTGTTTCAGCAGCACTTCGCAAGCCACCGATATTCTGCATCAATTTCTCGAGACATTTTACCAAGCGAGCGTTGATCTTGAATTCCTGCTCAGTGCCAAGAGCATAGTGCTCAAACTTGGCCTCTCCTAGATTCTTGACCAGGGTCTTGAAGGTCGTGTTGATCTGGTTGGTAGCTTTGACGAAAGATTCGCTCTTGAGGTCCTGTTCGGTACCGGACAAAAAGCTTCGCGTGATGCTGTTGAGTATCTCGGCCATGGCATCAGTAGTCTTGATGGCAGTATTGCGAAACTCATTACGCGCTGAGATCGGCCGTACGAGAAGAGACACAGCAGCTGAAGCCGAACATCCCATGATTATCATCTTCAAAACCTGCCAAACCTTGACGTAGGAGAATACAGCAGCTTGCACAGCGCCTTCCTTTGTGAGGATCGTGATCAGAGCAAGCGATGTCAGAGAACAGCCCACGTTGACGAGGGGATTTCCGAGTTTCTGTTTCGTCCAGCCTACAAGACCCAGACCGCCTCCAACGAATACTATGAGCACTATGATATGCCCAATGACCAGTTGGTGATGATTTCCGAAATACACTGATACAGCCATGCTAGAGAACGAGATAAAGGTTGCATATGAAAAGGCAGCGAACGCAACCAAAACAGCTTCAAGCATGCTCCCGGCCGAGCGCGCAGGGTGGAAGTAGACAGTGATAGTCGCGACAATATGCTTTCCATCGTTCCTGCCGAGCAGTCCGGCAATCGCGGGCACAAAAGTAGCCAGGGACCCGAGTATGTATGCGAGCGTGCACTTGAGAATGCCTATGCCAGTGGGCGATGTCCAGTATGCATATGCTTGGCGGAGTCTATAGGTGCCCTCCTCCTTCCAGCGCTCGATGCGGCCCAGCTCTCGATGTCGCACAGGGTCATATTCGCCGGGCGCAAGCAGGAACTCGGACGACTCGGTGGCTCCGTGGTTGGATCTACGTAGAGTGAAGCTCTTCTTTACGCGCTCGCCAGTACGAGGCTGGATCATGGTCGCGGACCGCAGCTGTCGCATCCTGTTAGCCTGTGAAGTGAGGCGTCCGGACAGTGTTACATACGCTGGGCCGAAGGAAGCGGCGTTCCAAGCGGCGCTCCGCCTGGGTGGGTGATGTTTCACTCATCGTGAGCACTTAGCGACGACTGCGATGCGAGAACAGACTGATTAGGACATGGTCGAAGAAGACTGCGGACGCGTTGAGGCGCGATGTCCTGAAAGTTAGTAGAGTGAACCCTGCAGCCCTGCACAGATGATGATGACATGGGCCGCCAAGGCCAAGACTCAGCCACAGTCAGTGGTACTTTCTAGAGATCTACTCGAGGCGGCCGTGGAGCGAGCGGAAGACGGTGGAAGCTCATGCATCACAACGCTCCAACAAGCATGGAATATGCGTGAAAGAGCGATTCACGTTCTCGGCGGTCCTTCTGGAGCTCCGCGATCACTAGCGCTGCTTATATAAGCCCAAATATGTATTATGCTTGTGACTGCCTTCATCCTTGCAACAACACCGAGCCATAATCGAAAGACTTGACCGGCGAGTTTGCAATGGACGAAGAAGAAGACTTGGATATCGCGGCCGCCATGGGCTTCGGGTCCTTTGGCGGCACGAAAAAGAGAAAGTATGACCACGCCAGTTCGCCAAAAGCAGCCTCAAAGGAAGATGCCAGTGGAGCCAACACCACGCAGCTAGGCGTCAGGACAAAAAAGGTTGCGACCGAAGAGCTCGACGATGCCGCTATGAATGATGATGCGAATCAGATCTCTGCTCCAGCTACATCCACGCAGAAACCAAATAAGGCACCAAAGCCAGCAGCAGCGTCAGGACTCGCAGACTTCTTAGCTCGTGCACAGACGCTTCCCGACAAATCAACAAATACACCGAACACTAGATCTGCTCCTTCTCAAGCTAGACAGACTGCTCAAGATGAGATGATCTCATTTGGCGGGCCCGCTATCTCGAAAGGCGAGCTGAATGCTCTCAAATTTGGTGTCCAGAACGAACATGGAGACACCGCCTACTTTCTCCCGAACTTCGTAGAGAATCCCTGGGAGAAGCTGATGGGAGGGAAATGAAGGTCAGTGGTTTGGTAGCACTTTCGGCACATGAGCTGACCTATCTATCGGACTCAGCGCAGCGGGTGTGCTTCGAAGCACAATAATTCGTTCGGCGATGCCCAGAGGCATCGCACTTGCTCTAATCGAGTTCGCGGGACAGTCCCAGGAACTAGCGATGCACCTTTTTCACTGCACACAGAGCTATCAGCAAATGTACACGAACGTATCGATCCCAGCGATAGCCTCATGCTGAGTTCAAAAAGCATGGAGAACTCCGATCGTAAATCCACATGGCACTGTGCTATACAAAGGATAGCTCAAACCTGTCGTCGTGGACGTCCAACCACCGGGAGAGGAGCGGGCCGAGTTGGCGAAAGCAAGAACTAAAAATACCACCCACTACTCCAGCATTATATCGAACCACGTGCTATCCTCCAAACCCCAGCAACCAAATATGCAAGGCCACCCGCCCAATCGCCGACATCACTCCTGTCGTGCCCCCTCCCCAACAATCCTCCGATCCTCGCTGCACTCCAGTTACACAACCTCCCCATCCCGCACCCCTGCCCATGTCAGACCGCATACTGATAACCTAGCATTGACACATCCGCCCCGACGCCACAGTGCCACAACCCGGCAGTCATCATCACACAAAGCTCTCGGGACCTCTACCTCGGAAGCTCACCGCCATAATACACATTCCGACGGACGCTGAAGTTGTACTTGGGCCGTGATGCTTCCGAGGGGGACGGCAGTGTCGCTTTTCGTGTTTCGAGAGGCGAGGGTGCAGGTTGGTAGGTTGAGTGGCGTGCTTGGACCAGGATGGTAGAAGCGAGGGGGTGGTTCTCGTGTATGTTGTGCGTGGATGGGTGGAGGGGTGAAGCGAGCGGATGAGATGCGGGTGTCCGATGGGGCGCTGGGAGGGGTCACGTGGAGGTTTCGAGTTTATGATGTACACATGCGGCAAGGATAGCACTACAGGACGCACGCTCGAGAAACATGGCATATGTTATACGTCACAATCGGGTGTCACGAGATTACGAGTCTGGCGGGCTTCAGCCACAGTTCACGTTGATCGTGCTGAGCGGCCCCAGCATGTGCACTGCCAGTTAAGGGATTAGAGGGGAGCACAGCGAGGCACACTAGAAGAAAATTGACCATGATTTTGACCAGCTAAGTAATAGCCACACCTTGGGCGACCATCTGGCCACCCATCCCGAAGCAGTGATATATGACGCCAAAAGAAAGAACAAAAGCCACATCTCAGATCTGCCGGAACCGAAATTCCGACCTCTGGTTCTATTCGTCCACATCAAGCCAGTCCTGAGGAGCTCCAGCAGTTCGCAGCTCCCGACAGCGTGTCCACCATTGAGGCCAGCCCACGCTGCTGGCGCACTCACTGCCGTCCCAGCAGTCGCTGAATTGCCGCGATTCGTTCGGTAGATGCCATAAGCGCGATCTGCTGCAACGGCCCGTACCGAGTCACAGTCTAAAAAGCAAGTTCCTGGTGGGTGCGCTAAAAGCAGCGAGGCGGGCTGGCCAAAGGTGGAGCGGAGTGGAGCGGAGTGGAGCGGACAACGTGGACGACAGTCCTTTGACGTCCAACTAGAAAAAACGAGATACATCAAATAAACAAAGCGCAAATGGCCGTTATAGAACCTGGGGAATCGAGAAATGGAGTTGTGCCGCCGAATGTGTGAGAAAGCCGAAAAGTGTATGTGTGGATCATCAACAGTGCCGTGAGGCGGATTTGGTGGTCGTCGAGTGACCTAGTAGTCGACTGGCGCAGGGTAGCGTCGCTGAGCAGACCTGAATTGCTCTGGGTATTTGCGAGCTGCGCGGTCATTGAGAGCACTGTGGGGTAAGTTAGCTCTGGCTTTCACCAAAAATCGCCGGAGTAAACGCACTCTACCCGCTTCTGTGTCCATTGCAGATCTTTCTGCACTTCCTTTGCAGCTTTCATGCCCTCAGCAAAGCTAGCTTGAGCGCCCATGAGTCTTCGCTGAGCCAGTTGCTGTAGTTCAAGAAGTTCGCGGTGCTTGGCGTTGAGCTCACCGGATCTATCATATGTCAGTGAACCACTTTCCTCAATTTGGGCGCATTCAAGTGCAATTAGAAAGACTGAGAACTCACGTTTGCGCTTGCTTTGCGAGACTACGGTCCAATGGCATTGGGTCGAACGAGCCGTTCAGGCGGTTACCCATGTAGTCGAGGAGGTCCACGGACGTGGCGCCATTGGTGGATTCATAGTCGCTCGCGCTGCCGGCGTAGTTGCTGGATGCTGCCGATGGCTCGTAGGATGCTACACCGGAAGTTGTGACGCTATCTGGTGCCTCTGGTGGCGATCCTGACACACGACCATAAGTGTGCTGAGGCGGGTAGTAGTAACCAGGCTTCTGTGGGACTTGGATGGGATATGAGTTCTGAGGGTATGAGGAGTAGTAAGATTGGGTGGTAGGCATTTTGGTGATAGTCGGTGAGGTGAGGTTGTGTAAAGTGTGGGTGACCTAGTGGTAGTGTTCTGTGAATGTAGAAAGCTTGAACCGAAGTAAGAGTCAGGCTGTCAAACGAATTGACTAGAGATGTTGAGCTTGTCAATGGTGAGAATAAGGAAGCAGGAAAGACAACACTTTGGACCGCAAGATGCACTCCTTTTATACCTTTCACGTCGGTAATGGATCGGACCATGCTAGTCAACGGGGCATAGCGTTGACCCCTTCACGCCATCTGCTGCCGTGACCCCGCCCATGTGGTGATAAAGCTGCATAGTCTTACGTCCAGTGAAGCATGCTCCCGCTGGAGCCGGCCGTGACAGCGTCATTTAGACTGGGCTGGATGATGCCCCAGACGGTAGGTCGCAGCCGATCCACGATGCCTCGGAGGGATATTGAATCAAGAACAACGCCAATTGGCTCTAGAACGAGACTAGTGGAGACAATACTCAGCCCATATCAGCAGGAAGGTCCAGCGGGGCGAATTGGTGTGCAATGGCAAACGGGTGCGATTCTGGGAGCATTGCCGTCCATGACCGGCACCAGTGCGTTGCTAAAGGCAGCAAGAGATGGTAAGCGCATCAGACGCGGACACCAACGTCGGACAAAAGCAGCGGCAGCTCCACAGCTGTAGGTGCATGGATAGTCTGCCTGACGGACATGCTAAGTGTTGTCAAGTTGATGCGTTGGCTCGACAGCATGCCAACGCCTTTGAGCATGCAATCTAGCAAGGTAGGTGGAGGATCGATACAGTGCGTCTAGGCGCAGCAGCAACTGGCAGGGTACGTTTCCAGGAGATTGCCAGAAATTGAGCGCGTGTGTCCGGCGCGCGATGGGAGGACAGCGTTTGTGTGAATTTTAGTGCAAACGTTACCAGTACGGGTGTGTCGTCGAGAAAAGGCGGTCCGATCTGTGCCCCGCTCCAGGGCTGCTTGGGCCCCTCCATGCGTCATCCCCACGAGCAGCAAATGTACAGAGCAAGAATCACGCCTATTGGCCGTGAAGCGCCTCTATGCAGTGTAGACTTGGCGCGCTGATGCCCTATGCCGACGCTGTAACCCTGTCCGCGTAACCTCACACAGCATTCAATGGCATCCGCAGATGTCCCAATGGCACACACAAATGCAAAGTAGCAGCATTACCGGTGGCGGTGAAGGAGCCGGACTAGCATTAGTCCGCTCCATGTGACCAATACTTCGTACTGACATGCACGTCGTCCCCTGGTATGGTGCACCCGTTCGCGGTCCCGAGACAACCATCCAGCTGCTTGAGCTCGGTGTCTCCCTCCCATTTGTAGGAGACTACGGCAGCTATCAATGGCTAGCCTTGTTCATCGTAGATACCGAAAACGAGTGTTATGTAGAGTTACTCCTTCACTCTGCGCCATCGGCACATACAGACATACATCACGCACATAACTGTTGCACTGGCGTCGACAGGGCGTCCTCAAGCCGATTCGGTGTCACAGCTGTCAGAGGCGGCCATGCGAGTCGAACGTGGCCAGCCACTGGGAGTCATTGGGAACTCAGTAGTACAGAGCGCCGGAACTTTGGGTACCATGTAGTGCTCAAGCCCGCGCCAATTGACAGCAGGAACTATGCGCCGAACGAGCTACACGAGGCTGACGCGCGCCATGCTGATGGTTCTGTGGGGCTATGCACTAGGTAGTGGGAAGCCCAAGACCAGGCAGCGGGTGTGAACATGCTTCTATTTCGTCTAGTCTATCTGGGGTGCTCCTCTTCACGCTTCTGCATGCCTGACATACCCCGGCGCGAACTATTGTCCATATGTTCCACGATTCGCTGCAATGGCCCGAGACATGACCCTTGCGAAGCGTCCAGGCACGTCCTGATCCTGCTTCGCTGTCTCAATGCCTGTCAGGATCTTTTTGATACCAACGCCAATCTCTTGGCTGTCAGTGCTTTCTTGAATCTCCCTGATAGCACGGTTGATGTCATCGAATGCACCGGACTCCTGCAGGATATGTGCGAGCTCCTGCTGGGTGTTGACGTTCGGTACCGCGATCTCGGCGTCGAAGCGGCTGAATAGGTCAAGTTGGGTCAGCACCGAGCGTTCGGTTGTGGTTGCGAAGATCAACAGGCGACGATCCTAGACGTATTAGTATTGTCTCCATGCGCCACAGCTCACTACTACATACCTTGGGAGGTTGCTTATCTAGTAGCACCTTTAGTGCAACCAGCACGCTGTTGCTAAAACGGGGTCCGATGGGTACCCAGTCAACGAGCATCTCAACATTGTCGATAACAATGACGCTAAGTGGACTCTTGTATGCGTCTCGGAAAGTCTTGTCGAGCTGCTGTACCTTTTGCATCTCGCTAAAGCCAACCATGTCTTCCGGTGAGATCAACTTGATGAATGGGAATCCCGAGTCGATAGCCATTCTCGCAGCTAGCGCAGTCTTGCCACTTCCGGGCGGGCCGTGTAGTGCAACGGAGAGGATTGGAGTCGAGTCGGGTTTTCTGACCTGGTTGATGTACAGTCGCCCCTCCTCGAGAATATCCTTGATGAACGGCGAGTAGTGGATAATGCCGCGCAAGATGCGCTTGCCAAGCTCCTCCTCGGCCACACCAAACAGTGGCTTCACTTCGTCGAGAGCGCTCAAGAAGTCCTGGCGGCTGACCTTCATGTTCTCCACGTCAGGGTCGATGGCGGCCATTGTACCGACCTTGATATGCCTGCTAAACGCAAAAGACGACGCTGCTTTTACTAGACCGTTCAGCTCGGCACCCGAGAAGTTCTTAGTCATTTTCGCAAGCTCATCAACATTGACATCCTTCTCAATGACATCGTTGTTGCGCATCTTCGTAGTGTGGATATTGAGAATCTGAGCTCGTCCCTTCTCATCCGGTAGAGAAATTTCCATATGGACTTCCAGTCGGCCCGCACGCAAGAGCGCCTCGTCAATCATGTCCATGCGGTTCGTCATTCCAATAAGCAAGATGTTGTTCAGTTGATCGACACCGTCTAGTTTCGAAAGCAACTGGTTGACAACACTGTCGCCAACACCAGTGCCGCCACCTGCACCAGAGCCTCTCTGCTTGCATACAGCATCCAGTTCATCGAAAATGATGATGTGGAGACCACTCTCGTCACCCTTCTCTTTGTACTCTTTCTCAGCATCTGCGAATAGCTTTCTGATATTTTCTTCTGATTGACCGACATATTTGTTGAGCACTTCAGGGCCGTTGATAACCTTTGGCTCGCGAGCGTTCAACATCTTACCAATCTGACGCGCAATCAGGGTTTTACCAGTACCCGGAGGACCGTATAGCAGAATACCGCGGACGTGCTGTATGCCAAGTTTCTCGACCAAGCCTGGAGGAAAGATGCGCGATGCGAAAGCTCTTCGGAAGATGGCACTGAACTCGTTATCCAAACCACCAATGCCCATGTCCTCGAACTTGAACCCTGGCTGGATGATAGAGTTGGCAGCCGGCCGCCTGTTCGATGATTTCAACTTGATGTCGGTACGGGCATCCTTGAAGAAGTCAATCACGGTATGTCTAGTGAGGATACCGCGAGCTCGGGGATCTGTCAGCGGCGGCGCAGAAGCGTCCTGGTTGTTCATCGATAGGTCCACCTGCGTTACAGTGCGGATCGACATCCTCAACGGTATGTTTTTGACGTCGAGCAGGAGCTGCTGACCGGGCGCAAGAATTTGGTTTTCAAAGTTCTTCTTGAACTGTGTTGCCAGCTCATCCTGGTCGTAAGGAGTCTCAGTCGTCTTCCTTGCCGCGAACCCAACTTCAACCTCTACTGCGCCCAAGTACGACTGTCCGCCGCTCTGGCTGAAGGCGTCGTATGGCTGTACCTGTACCATGTCCTGTGGACCAAGTGTGATACCCGCCCATGTTCGCTGTGCATCTGTGAGACCGATTTCACCAGGGTTGCACTCCGAGTTGGGTCGAGCTGAGAGGACGTAATTGCCGTTTACGAGGAGGTAAATGTCGGAGCCGTCCTGGCTTGGGGGAAAGTCTTGTGGGGAAACAGCGACACTGTAATTGTTAGCGAGGATAAGAGCTAGTTTTATATAGACACTCATACAGGTTGCCAAACGCATAGGCGTTGCCTCCGGGGCTTTTGATGGGCCTAAGCTGTCTCGCGGGTGCACCACCCGGTGCTGGCCCTCTTTGCGGCATGCGCTGTTGACCACCTTGCGGCGGGTAGCCTCCTTGCGGTTTGTCATCATAGCCGCCCATTCTTGTGTCGTGGGCTGGTGCGCGCTGGGGCGGCGGCTGCTGCTGCTGTGGTGGTCTTCCGTAACCATCGTTGCGCGGCGGAGGTCGTGGGGAGCTCCCGGGCAAGCCAGGAAGGCGGTCTCGGTTGAACATTTTTGGTGTTAGAATAGAGTACGAGGAGGAAAGACTGTGTGTGTGTGTATTAGAGAACAGGCCTAGGCCACGTATGCACCGTCGAAGGCAGCAGGAACCGGCTGCTGATCCAAGGCGAGCTGCCCCTCTAGGCAGTCAACGGCTGTGAGAGAAGTAAGTGGTGTCTTGTGATAACGAGAAGTCGAAGATATAGTATGACTGAGGAGTACTCCAGAAAGTTGCAGTGTGTGAAAGAGATTGCGGGTGTTGCTGTCTCAGAGACGTTTCCAGCTGTCGTGATGGTGAAGCTCGGGCGGAGCTTGGGCGGGCCGCGACATGGCACCCCGCCAAACATATGCACCTGCATTCAAACTTCACACAGTACCTCAAGCACTACAATCATTGCCATTAATACGGTGGCGACCATGTCCATTTCGATGAACTGTCTAGTTTCGTTACAGTTAATCAATCAATATCCTTTGCCGTGATGCACCTCCTCTCCGCCACCATACCACAACGTGCCCATGCGACAATGCAGGCCCGTCTCTTCACCGACATTGAATTCGCCGCCTTCGGGTATGGTTCCATCGTTATGCTCGGGCCAGAATTCTTTCTCAAGCCAACCGTTGATCTCCTCAATCTTGTCAACGAACGCCTTCATCTTCGAGGCACCATGCGTTCCATCCTCGTCAGCAAAGTCTTTGGCATCAATGAAGCGTCCGATTGTCAAGTGACTTGATGGCACCACATATCGAGAGTCGACCTGTACGTCTGAATCCCGCAGCAGTCCAAAGACATCCCGGCGAAGATGGTGGTACGTGTATCTGTCATCTTCCAATTTGCGGCCGGAATGCAGACCTTCGCCGGCAGCGGGCACAAAGCTTAGCGCAAGTGCTGATGCGTCGAAGCCAATGAGTGGCTTGATCAATCGGCTACGATGACTGTACGTATAGTCGTCGATGGCTGGTGCCTTATCCCGTATACTGTCGACCAAACTCTTGATCTCCGGAGAGGTTTTCGAGTGCGTGACTTCGAGCACGGTGATATGTAATTTGTCCCTCGGCATCAACCAGAGATCTGTTCAACATCAGCAATTCGTGGGGGGCGTATCATTCTGTTGGGCTCACTTGGTGCGACTGTTGACAGCTCCTGCTGGACACGCTCAATCAAGTCCTTGACTTTGGTGGTTGGCCTGCCCCAGAAAACAAGACAGTGCCTAGGGTCTGCATAGCCAGGCTCAAGGGTCGGATCGCTCAATCTCATCAAGATGGAGTCGATGCTTACACCAGGGAAGCTGCTGTCGAGCAGTTTGGCCTTTTGCTGAGCATTCCTCGCGGAGCGGTGCAGACTGTATTTCGTCTGTATCTGCGCCTACAACTCCCGTCAGTGTCGAAATGCTACAAACTTCGTGAGGTGACGGACTGCATCGTCGTCACATGCTGCTATCAAGGCATCATATGGGTTGCTGAAAGCTGAAGTCGCAATGCCGCTGAGATCTTCGAAAGTATTGTTTGTGTCGACTACTGGAGCAGGTTTATTTCCGGACATACTGCTTCTTGTTTGCAAGCCTGAACCTCTTGTGAAGAAGTTTTGACCGAATGCTTTTGGTACCTATGTACTTGTAGGCACTGCTAGCCTCTTGGTAAGGCTCAGGACTTATCTTACAGGAGTCTAGACGGTGTGGACGCGCCCTATTACTTCCCAAAACATTCGCTGCCCCACTTTCCCCAGGTGGGCAATCTATCCGCTTCGGCTGGACTTACCCTGCTTCCCGTCCCCGGCAAACTTCATCAACCACATGTGCTAGCGCGTGAGTCTCGCGAAGCAGCCTCGCGTCGCGTCTAACTTCAGAAAACGCACCATGCATTGTTACTTCTGATCACAGCACCGCCTTTGCCAGGGCGCGTCGGTCAAAGGTCAATTGATCACACCAGAAGGTCAATTGATTATACCACCATGGTGCGCGTAGGCAGCGGAAACGCGCATCGACTTCAGAAGAGCACGACTTTGATGGCGACACTATTGGCTGTCGTCCCTAGACAAGCCGTCGCGGTCCCAGGTGTCTAGTGTACGGCTCCCATTGCTTGAGACACAAAGTCAAGCCAACGTGCCACGCAGGCGCACTGCAAGCCGCATCAGGAGTACGTATTACATGTATTACCTTGATTGATCACTCAAGACGCTGACCTAGATACCGCTACACCTGCAGCTTCACACCCAACAGCAGCTTCCCCAGTACCGCCTTCTACAATTGACAATGTACCAGCCAGCTGCTGTTATTTCTGTCGAGGCCGCGGCGGAAACGCAGACCAAGAATGCGTCTTCGCTGGAGGAGACGATCCTAGATGCACCCGCTGCATAAGAGACAAGAAGAAGAGGTGTCGGCCAGCAACAGCTGAGGAGAATACGGGCCTTTGCCAGCCACGATGGCGAGCGCTGCCAAAATTCGGCGGAATCTCAAACTATGACAACGGACAGCGGCCGCCATTGCGACACATGTTGAGAGAAACAACACTTCAGCATATCTGCTGGAGGACCGCGACCGCAGGCGAATGGAGAGAGACCACCCACAGGCGTCGGCTGCAGTAGCAGTAGCGTCTGAAGCACCAACGCCTGGCTCCACGACCTAGCAGGAAGAGAAGAGAAAGTAGTGACCGAAGCTCATGACATTGCTGGCACATGTAAAGAGGCAGCGATGGCTATAGACGATCAGCACGGCCAGGTTGACGCTGCAACGAGCAGGCCAGAAAACGACGATACCGATGAAACCGTCATAGCCAACACAACTGAAGAAATAGCTATCGTCGGTCTGCACGTCCAACTTGATGCTGCAGACGTCGACTCGGTGATAGGGGACGACGGTGTCACATCTAACATTTCACTGTCATTCCCCGAACGCTCTCCAGTCAGAAGAGCTATGGTAACAGACGTAACCTCCGTCACTGAAGACGACGATGAAGATCAGATCCAGAGAGAAACCCGAGCGATGAATCTAGTTTTCGCGCAAGAGTTGCGTGACCGTGCTCGCTGCAGTCGACCAAGGGTATCTTATGTTGAGCCTATACCGGACATTTTCTCAGACCAAGAGATGGACACTGAGCTTGTCAATGAGGATGATGACTCTGATGTGTATGAGTCAAGCGCTTCCTCCCCAGAGAGTTTGCCAGATGAGGAGTTCGAGTTCGAAGACCTCCCGGCGGAACAGTCCTCTGCCACAGAAGAGGACGGCGCGACAGAGGACGATGAAGTCGTTAGCGTAACAGAGATCCAACCATCCAAGCCCAAAGCCAAGCCTCGCGCACAGAAGAAAGCATCAGGAGCGAGTGAGGGCAAGGGCATCGACTTCAGTCTTCCTCCAATCGACAGCGTGGAAGATGCTTTTGCCGACATGGCCGCTAAAGCCCTCGAGCTTGGTCTTGATAATGCCTTGAGGGAGCTAGAAGGACACCAGATCAAGGTCGCAACGATGTGCTCCGGCACCGAGTCCCCGCTGCTAGCGTTCGAACTGTTTTCAAAAGCTCTTGAGCAGTCTGGTCATTCATCCTTGCGGGTACATCAGAAATTTGCCGCCGAAATCGAGGTTTTCAAGCAGGCGTTCATCGAACGAAACCAGGCGCCTGAAATTATCTTTAGGGACGTACGAGAGTTCATCTCTGAGGATGCCACGACTGCGATCACTGCATACGGGGCAGAAGAGCACATTCCTTCCGGGCTTGACGTCCTAATTGCGGGCTTTGTCTGCAAAGATTTGTCGCGACTGAATACTCGGCAAAAAGGTCTCGAGGACAATGGTGAGTCGGGTGACACCTGGCGAGCTATCTATGCATACGCTAAACGCTTTCGTCCGAGTATTGTACTCCTCGAGAATGTCAAAGGTCTGTCCAAATTATGGGAAGGAGTTGTTTCCATGTGGGACAAGATTGGCTATGAAGCTGCATGGCTGATCCGCGACACCAAACGCTACCGCATCCCACAAACGAGAGAACGTATGTACATGATCGCCATCGAGAGGAGCCATTACGGCAAAGACGTTAAGAAAGCCGTGGCCCACTGGCAAGATTTGATGGACAACTTGCAACGTCAATGCAGTAGTCCGTATGAAGCGTGGCTCAAGAACATGCTTCATGAGTCGAGTGAGCATTGTGCGCTCGGTTCGGAGGTGGATTGGGCTTTATGCAAGCTGCGATACGACCACATTCGCTCAGACGAGCGCTTAGGCATCCTTCGACCTGTGACTAAGTGGAGTGAGAATGGGACTGTGAAGTACGTCACAACAAGAAGAACGACAGGGACTCTTGGCCTATGCTGACTCTATGATCCCAGACCACCCGATTTCGCTAACCGCGCTTGGTACAGCTCCCAATCATCGCGGGTCTACGATGCCATTGACGTTGCCTATCTACAAGCAGCACAAAAAGGCCACGATGCGATGTATAAGATGGCAGTCCTCGACGTAAGCCAGAACGTCGATCGATTCAAAAACAGCCTAGGAATACTTCCATGTATCACTCCAGGAGGATGCGACTTCGCTACCAATCGTCAAGAAGCCCTTAGTGGCAAGCAGCTCCTGCTGCTGCAAGGCATGCCTCTCAACAAGCTTCTATTCGGCACAGAGACGCAAAAAGAATGTCAGGACCTGGCAGGAAATGCCATGACTACGACTGTCATCGGAGCCTCAATCATATCTGCCATCATATGCGGCTGGCGAGCTTTCCGATTTGACAGCCCACGGAGCTCAGCTCCACACAAGACGAGCGCGTTACCACTAAAGGAACATATTCGCATCAGCTCGCCGAAGGTATATGAGCTTGGTGAGGATGACACCGACAAAATTGACCTCGGAACGCTTCGACACGAAGCCTGCTTGAGCGCCCGCTTATGTAACTGTGAAGGCGAGAAGAGCATCTGCAAGTATACGATCCGAGTGTGTTCTGGTTGCGGACACACAGCATGTGAGAAGTGCGCAGGTAACCCGAAACATTGCTACGATAACAACATTCTCCGAAGCAACCGCAAACAGACACCGAATGACTTTGTCCAAGAATGGAGACCCAAGCTAGCAACTCGGTTCACATTTGATTCTTTTCCTGATGTCCGCCAGCTTGCTTCCAAGGCATCAGAAAAAATCTTGAAACCTTTCTTGGATCACGTAATAGAAATTGACGTCAAATCACAGCAGTTCTGTTTCCGAGACATGCTGAGGCGGCACAATGGATGGTCAGTAATCTACGGCTCACATCACGCCACCCTAGAACTTTGCCTAGGCCACAAAGTAGAATGGTTTCTTTTTCTTAACTGTCCTTCTGAGATTGCGGGCAACGATCCACTGCGCAAACAGCTGCTAAACCCAATCGCGCGTGCTAAGGTCATCGATTCCCTGCTTGACGTTCAGTGGGAGTTCCGTCTACCATCTATCAAGAAGCACAGCCTGCAAGTCAACTCTTTGGGCTCCAGGTGCAGCTCATGGAGAAGCCGGCTAGGTTTGTTGGACTATAAGAGTGAGACCGTCCCTATGTCTTTGCAGGTTGCCAGCCAATCGAGAGACTGCAAAAACGTTATTGGGGAGTTCGAACTGCTGCCTGACTGCGGAACTGCTTCGAGCAGTCTCTACAAGCGCACCATCGGCCCTGACCTCTATCTTTTCCTCGACCCGACCCTTCTAGGAGGATCTGATACCGATGCATTCACCTTCAGCGAAGACTGCAGTCAAAAGTCGTATGGTGAAAGTCGCATTTCCGTGATAGACGTCGAGGCGACCTGGCGACCATGGCAAATTCATGACGAAGCCGTACACGATGTCGAAGCGACACTTCCTGCAATTTGGACCTCGGTGAGCATGAAGTTGCAGCCAGTCAACACTGCGTTCACGGTTAGTGTACCTGCAACTGCTGCTTCGTTGAGGCAAGTGGAGCACGATTGCTCACGTGCACTCACAGTTCTCGAAGCGCGGGTACCAGAACGCCTCCCTGACGTTAGTAAGCATTCTTGGGTTTTGGAACGCGTGAAGCGTCTCCCTACACTGTCAGCTTGGCAGCCTACTTCCCTGGGTTCATTGAGGAGTTGTGCTTGCGCCCCTGTCTATCCGCCCATACTGTGGCATATCAACGACAAAGGCATCGCTTCTCCTCAAGAAGCACGCAAAGCAGCTGCAGAGTTTGAACGTGCTGTCAAGACTCGCGCGCCCATCTTCTCCGTTAATTCAAGTTTTGAGAAAGGGATTACTCAGATCGTGATTGCGATCAATGCCGCTGCTTTGGTCCACCGGGCCAGAGGTCGATTACCACGCACCAGTTCGACCAACACCATGTGGCGTCTGTATACCGATCACGCTGAGCTTCCGAGCGAGCCGTTTCCAAAGTTTCGTCTGCTAAGCAACGCAAACGACCCGCCTTGCGCACTGTCTTCGTCCATTGCGTATTTGCGCAATGCTCAGCCTCGAGCTCTTTCGTGGATGGAGACCCAGGAGCTCGGCAAAGAGCTGACCATCACTGAAGTGGAAGAAGCTGTACATGCGAACCTTGGCTGGCGTGCTGAGGCAAGAGCAGAAGCAGTCCTTTCCGTTCGTGGCGGTGTACTTGCAGACCTTCCCTCTTTTGGCAAAACTGTCACTACCATTGCTCTAATACAGAGCGAATTCGAGGATTATGCACCAAAAGCCCTGCTGCAGCGGAACAAGACATTAAACGAAGGAACAGAGGCGTTCCTTGACACTGCCGGAACGTTGATTGCCTGCCCAGGTCACATTGCATTACAGTGGCGCACAGAACTAGAGAAATTTCTTGGAAAGGCCGAATACGAAAAGTACAGCGTGATTGTCGTGCAGACATTTGCTGAGCTTCAGAAACTGGACATTGATGACATTCGCCGCAGCAGAGTCGTCGTCGTGGCATGGAGCGTGTTCGCTGAAGAAGAGTATATATCTCATCTAGCACATTTCTCCGCTATGCCGGAACCTAATGTCACGGGCCGTCGTGCTTTCGACACATGGTTCGAGCAGGCCTCTCAGGATATCCCGCGTCAGTTGGCAGCATTCGAGAGCTCAAACTTCAGCGAGTTTAAGAAGTCTACGCAGGACCTGTTAGAGAAGCGGCTGCAGCATGAAGACTTCAAGGCGACTTTGCCGATCAAGATCCAGCATGGTAGCGCGTACCAGTCGGTCAACATCAAGTCAAAGTCGAACGGCAAGCGTAATGCCCCAAGCAAATTGAAACTATCGAAACCACCAAAGTCGACTCATCAAGTGCCATTGCTACACTTGTTCAGATTCAACCGCGTTGTGGTGGATGAGTACCACTACCTGAACGACGACAAGAAGATGGGTAACATCCTTGCTTCAGTCAGTGTCAAGCGAATAGCTGCTGTCAAGCGTTGGGTATTATCAGGTACACCAGCTTTGAAAAACTTCTCCGATGTGGACCAGATCGCCTCGTACCTTGGCATCCGGCTGGGTAGATACCACTTCGGAGATGGCATAGAGAGCTCATCATCTGACAAGATGCGGAGAGGTGACCAGACCCTCGTCGAAGAGTTTCTCTCACAAACCGAGACCATGTCAAGGCAGTGGCACAAGGCGAGACACGAGCGGGCACAAGAGTTCCTGGATATATTTGTGCGGCGGAACGAACCCTGTCTTGCTCACGTCGCCTGTATAGAAAGGATTACGCCTAGCGAGATCGATATTGGGCATCTGGCTGTATATCTCGAACTCCTGCAATACGTCGGGTCACACGGCATGGCCATAAAAAGGCTTAAAAATAAGACGCCCTCAGACAAAATCGAAAGGCTAAACGCCAGTCTCAACTACTCAGCCACAGCTGAAGATGCGCTCTTGAAATGCGCGCTCCTTTTCCGGACCTCGGAAGGCACTTCAGCACTAGCAGGCTTGACCACCTTGAGATCTTCCCAACGTAATAGCGTGCAATCCGAATTGAGAGCGCTGCTGGCTGGATTCGAAGACCTGAAGAAAAGCGACGAAATCTCCGATCTGTACGATCGCTTTAAGCAAGATATTACAGAGCACAACTGGCTGGGGGATGAGTATGCTAGCCGAGTTGCACGCAACATGCTTATCAAAGCTAAGAAAGCACCAAACAGCTCTGCATTCCCAGAGCTAAAGGGGTCGAAGACGGAACAGAAGTCGAAATTCGCAAAGAAGCTCTTATCGGATCTGCGGGAGACGGCTCGTGATCTCGCTCATCTCATCAGGTCAGAGAGATTCATCAAGGCAATAAACGACCTTATGGGCCCGTTGACCAAGAGGGAGAATGGGCAAGCCTTCACTTGCAGCCATCCAGACTGCGATGGTATGGCTAGACTGTCTCAGCTGCGTCTGATTACTCATTGTGGTCATACGGCTTGCGAGGGGTGCCTTTCAACGCGTACAGATGTCGACAAGTGTGTCGACCCCATGTGCAGCCTGTTTGTACAGGGTGTAAATCTGGTTAAGGTCACTGACCTTGGCTCGAGAACAGAGCCCGCTTCTGAGCGTTACTTTGGCCGAAAGATGGAAGACGTGATCAAGATCATATCGAGATTTCCAAGGGGCGACCAAGGAGTCATCTTCGCGCCTAATGACGAGACGGTTGAGATCCTCGAGGAAGTGCTCGACTCCCACGGCGTGGCTTACCACTCACTCCGAGGTTGCCGGGGCGCCACGTCTGCGAAGATCATTGAAGACTTCAAGACAAACGATGACCCGGACGACCAGAGCAAGGTGCTGATCTTGAACATGGGAAGCGAGTCCGCGGCTGGCGCGTAAGTCGACTGGTCGCCATGTTTGTTCATTCTACTAACGTCCTTCTAGCAACCTAGTCAACGCCAACCACCTCATCTTTGTCGCGCCTCTGCTCGCAAAGACGCAATACGAATACGACTCGGCCATGGCACAAGCAATCGCCCGACTGCGCAGGTACATGCAGACCAAGACTGTCCACATCTACCACGTCATCGCGCAACGTACCATTGACGTCGACATCCTCGAGCATCGCCACAAGCGGGTCGACGGCATCACTACGTCTGAGTCACCAATGAAAATGCCGAAAGCGCAAGCGAAGAAGGAGAAAACAAAGTTAGTCAAGAACAACAATGGTCAAATGGCCCTCATACCAGTTTCATGGCTTGCGGACGAGTCGAAGAGAAAGATGCTGGGTGTAGATGAAGCGCCCGAGAGTTTTGCGTCGCTCATCAATTTTTCGGACACGTTCCAGCACGACGAGGACTGGGCTTTGGATACGAAATGACTGAACCGATTTTGACATTTTCAATCAACACATTGGATATGTGTTTTGAAAAAAGAGTTTATGCGTTTCCTTTGTCGGGCCCTTCGATTTGATGGCCTTTTTGTTTTTAAATAGCATTATACCCCTTTTCTTTCTAGCAATTGAGTGTTTTCTTCTATCCAAAACCGACTTCAGGTCATGCTTCACCGGTCGCCTGTCAGCAATTCCCTGTCTCGACACACAATCTCATCTTCCTGCACAGCATTTGCGGCCCTAAAATCTCACTCCACTTGCCCGTTTGAGCAATATCTTCTGCAGTGCGCAAAGGCGCCATTCCCAAGGCATACGTCGCTCAAATGCGTGGAATAGAGATACGACATGAGCATTTGTGCGGACGTAGACGGTTTGGGATAATGCTCAAGTGCAGATTTTCATGACTTGTGGTGAAAGTTACCAGAAGGAGAAGGGTTTGCCCTGTGGGGGGTGGAGTGTTGTACAAGGCTGACACAGGAATTGCTGATGCAGGCACGAGAGCCTAAACGGGCAATTGTTAAATATGCTCGATATGCTTACACATTACACGAACGTGGGATGCAAGCTAGGTAGGAAGTAGACAGTGGACGGTGCAGTGTTCGATGGTCGAGAGAGAACATGCTTGGAAGGGAAGGCTAGATATTGGATTTGGCGATGCCTGCATTTGTTGTTGGTCATGCATAGTGAACGTGGTCGCCAAGTGGTACATGAATGCTATATTTGCACAATATTCATACACCTCGCGAAACTATGGTACGCCCACAGGTCTACACTTATATAAACCTCGCGGGATGGCTCTTCTTCAGTACGAGTGGGTGCCTGTGTACACTGGGCATCAGCCCCAGGCCAATCGCTCTCCGTATAGCCTTTGCAATCTTCCTCTGGTTCTTCGGCCGCAGCCCCGTGTCCCTGGAGTGCTTTATCCGTCCCGTCTCGGTCATATATTCTGACATCATCGTGAAGTTCTGCAGCCTGTCAGTCATGCGGCAGTCCCTCGAGCCTTCCGCAACCCACCTTGTACTCGGACACAGGGTTGATACCCAGCACATCGAAAGCGTCACTCTGGGGCTTCTTGCGTCCCGTCTTCCACTTCTTCTGCTCAGCGCCCGACAGATCGGACGGCGAGTAGACATCGCCCGTCTGCCAGCTGCGGTGTACTTGGCGCTGGAACTGGGCCCGCCGCTCCGACTCGACCATCTCGCGGGACTGTGTTGGGCGGTCGAGGCCAGCTTCGCGGGCAAGGCGCGTCGCGAGAGAGCCCGGAGCGCCGGTCCGGGCGGTCGGTGGAGGACTGGCTGCGTTGCTGGCTTTGAGGAGTTCGACGAGAGAATCATCTGTAGTAAGTTCAGTATGGGATGCGGAGGTGGTGCGGAGGCATTGGAGGCGCACTCTGTTTCTGCGCGCCCGACGAGAAGTGCCGCAGGCATCTTTGCGAAGAGGCGACTGCAGGTCTGAAGGGTAATCGTGTTAATAGCATTGTGGCGGCCGTGAGTGTAGGGTTGTCGCGCTGGAGTCGTCGTTGCGAGATTCCTACGCTCCGGGGAAATTCCGCGAGGACCTGTGGCTCGTGCACTGAAATCATCGCAAAGGCAAGAGCTCCCCTCCATGCCCCGTCACCACCATCTCCACGCTCTTTCCGTCCGGTCTGCTTCGTGTACATAGCTCGCCTCGCTTCTGTCAGCTTCATGGATTCAGCGGCTTCATGATCAACCACCCCGCCGTGGTTCAATTGCTCTCCGCCGCTACGTCACGCTTCGACGTCCGTACCGAATATTTTCTAGAGCTCCGCCCACGATGCCTTCACACCTCACACGCCTCGTGTTCCGCAGCATCATCGCCGATGAACCTCTCCTATATCGAGGATGTCGCCTCCGAGCCGTCCGACCGCATTTGGTCAATCGCACCGCCCGAGTCCTCCCCCACATCCAGCGCCGGACCTTCCTCGACCTGTTCAAGCAACGGCGGAAAGTCAAGCCCATGAAGATACCTGCCGGCTTGGAGACCCTGTCTGAAGTCGGCTACAAAACCGAGCATGGCTTGCGACCGCCCGAACCCAAGGTCGTTGCAGAGGCTTTCAAGGTCTACTTTGCGCAGAGGAAGGGGACATTTGAAGAATTCCATATTGGAAAAGCATTCCCAGCCTTTGTTTACTTGCTCGACAATCCGAAACCAGACGGGACACCCTGGCTTAGCGCCACCGAACTCAGTGACCACGTCTACTTCAAAATGCTCAAGACCGAAGCTCGACCTAGGGGCGACGCCAAGGTTCACATCATGTTCGGGAAGGCGCTGATCGAAGAGTACGCCAGACTAATGAAACTTGATCCAACAGACACGGGTGGGGATGCATCGCTTCCTTTAGAGGACAATCTCAACGTGAAAAAGGTACGACTACTTTCGGCCCTGGGAGCCGCTAAAGAAGCGAGGGACATTGCCATGTCCTCTTACAAGTATGAACCTACCTCACCTCCCGAGTACCTTCGACTGGTTCGTAAAGTCTGGGGCATTGTACTCGCAGGTATTGTCCGCGAGGGCAACATCGATGAGGTACGGAGGACGACAGAGATCATAGAGCAACAGTCGATCCCTATGGATGCTAAGATGCAAGAAAATCTTGTCAATTTCTTCTGCGAGAAGAAAGCCATGGACGACGTAAAGTTTTGGTACAAGTTCCCCATTACTGAGGGTGATAAGGTCGCGAAGCCTGGTACACTGGCCCTCGCGGCTTTATTACGAGCATGTGCTCTTGTTGGCGATTTGACCTACGGTCAACAGGTGGTGACCTCACTACTCCAGAACGACGTACCCCAAAAGGGAGCATGGGATGCTATTTTCCTCTGGTCCGCCGCCATTGGCAAGGGGGTAGACGAGGTTGATCGCATGATGAGTGTCATGATCCGACGCAACGACGAGGCACGGAACAAAGATCGTTCAATCCAGTTGATTCGGCCCGACGTCGACACCATCAACATGCTGGTTGATTTTGCCAACTCGAAGAAAGATCCCTACTCGGCTGAACGTTACATTGCTCTTGGCGAAAAGCGTGGAATCATGCCAGACGAGAAGACATATGCAATGCAAATCAAGTACCGGCTGTCCGTCAACGACATTGATGGCGCACGAGCTGCTTACTTCAATCTCCAGGGAGAGTTCTCTGGGGCAGAGGAGAGTGTGGCAGTCGTCAACCAGCTGATCCGAGCGTTGTGCGAGTCTCAGCAGCATCTTTTCGATGAGCTGATGGTCATGGTCGACGACTTGCATGAGCGCAAGGCTCTTTTTGATCCAGAGACCATCGCAGCTCTATGCGTCCTGCATCTAAAACGAGGCGAGGCGATTGATGCTCTTGACCTCTTGCAGACTCATGCACATTCCTACACGCCAGAGCAGCGAACGCACATTCGAAAAGGGCTCGCAGCCTTTGTTCTTGACGGCGATACCAGCACAGCAGATGCATGGGAGACTTACCAGATCCTTCGCCAAGTCTTTCAAGAAACACCCCGTGCAGACCGCATCGAGCTCATGAACGCATTCTTCACTCGTAAACGCTCAGACATGGCCTGCCACGTGTTCTTTCATATGCGCAACCATGTTGTCCCTGAAATTCGCGCCGACGCCGATGTGTATGTCGCAGCATTCGCCGGATTCGCGCGAAATGCTGATGCTGAATCCTTGGAGCTGGCGCACAACCAACTGAAGCTGGATCTGACCGTGGACTTCAACACACGGCTGCGAAACGCTCTCATGCTAGCTTACGGCGCGACCGAGCAGAACCTCAAGGCCATGCGCTTCTGGCGCGAAATCTGCGAGTCCAAGGAAGGGCCATCATATAACAGCATTCCCATCGTCTTCAGAGCTTGCGAGACCATGCACTACGGCTGGGGGCATGCGAGGTCGATCTGGAAGCGACTCAAGGAGCAAGACGTTGAGATTGACAGAAATATATGGAAAGCATACATGTGCGCCATGGCACGTAACTCTCAGCACGACGAGGTGCAGAACATGATCGAAAATGTAGAGGAAGAGTATGGATTTATCCTAGATCTTGACATGTAAGCTTGAATCATCGCCTTTTCTAGTTTCATTCAGCTAATCTTTTTTTTAGCTTGGGTAACTGGTTCAACTGCACCGCCAACATCGAACGGCAAGCACGGGTTGAGAAGTGGATCAAAGAAAGATACCCCGACATATGGAGAGAGCTGGAAGCTCTAGGTCACTGGGTCACCATGGATGGGTTCGGGCACCGGCAATTTAACATCAATCGGGACCTCGAGCCGTGATTTAGTGTAGCAGTACCTGGGAGAGACAAGAAGCAAAGAGCAGCCCAGTTCGTTCACCGCAGCCGTGATGCAAAGTACGTGTGCTGTACGTGAGTTTTTCTCTCTGTCGGTATCAGTTCTGTTACCTGTCATATCTCACATCCTCTACACTATTCTCACTCACCTGGGCAATCCAGACCACGTGGTGAGAGAGCCGGGAGCCAAACTAAAGTCTGTTTGTTGCTCCTCTCAACACTTTCTGCTCTCACCTTGCGCGACCGTGACCGCTCTTACCCCTCCTGCAGCCGCGCTTACCAGTTGTAAAAGCTTCGTTTGCTGCACTCTTGCTCTGAACCCACACTCCCTTCTTCCTTATACCTCATACCATCCTCCTCTCTTCTGCTCCGAGGTCCGCAGCAACCCACTCATATCGTCTCACTTGCCGACTGCCGCAGGCACAACACAACGTGACCGAGATCAGGTAGGGTCATCACGCTGCGCTTGCCTGTTGACGTGCGCTAACAGCTTGAGCTACCATGCGGCTGCTTCCTCTGGTCCGTCTGGCCGGTCTTATCGGTCTCGCTGCTGCTTCTCCGGTGATCGGTCGTGAAGCCGGCAAAGATGCGAATGTGACGCCACCGAGACGTCTTGTTGTGTATACCCAGGTCAACTTTACTGGCACACCTTACGAGATCCATGCGGAAAAGGGCTGCGTCCAGTTCGTCGCACCCGTCTACAAAAACCTGCAGTCCTTCAAGGTTGCTGATCAAGTATGCTACTTCATGGACGAGGATGCTTGCGGAGGCAAGGCACTCGTCATTGTGGATGCCCTGGGAGCTGAGGCATGGGCCAATACCGACGATGGCACCAATTTCTCTTCCAGGATTACTTCAGTGTACTGCGAAGACCATTCGATGCGTCCTCCTGGCGGCGCCGATGCAGCTGTTGTCAAACGCGACGGCCCAGGTGAGACCACCGTCTGCAGAAGCACCATGGATATTGGCCCCTGCGTAACGCTCTCCGCCAACAGCGCATGTGTGTTTTTCGGTTACGAACTTCGTCACAACATCCGCAACGTCTACCAGGCCTACGGCTCCATCTGCAACTACTACTACGACGGCAACTGCGATGTACCCACGCCAGTGATGACCGTCAATACCCACAAGCAGGCTCTTCATGTCCCGCTCGATAAGCAGACCGGAGACAGACTCGCCTATGTCAAGTGCCAGGACCAATGGGTTGCGCAAGACATTCAGGATGACACTGTCCACATCTTTCCTCGCGCAGACGACGTCCACTCCATCGGGGAAGCCACGGAGGCTCAGCCACAATCTACAACCGCAACGCCATGCGACGATCCTCGGTACGTAGACCCAGATGCCAACGTTGGTCCAGGTTTTGTCTACTTCTGCTGGGGCAGAAAGGGAGGCACAGAGCGAACGGTAAACCTTCCGATCTTGGTTTCACGCCGATCACATGCTATTCACTGCGTACCAGTGAATGATCAGTCTGCGCCAGAAGCAAACACAGAGCAGCTTCAACCTACGATAAAGCGTGAGGAAGTCTTGCCATTAGGGTCAGCTGGTCAGGTGCTGGTTGCCGATCGGGAGGGCTTCGGCGGCAAAACGCAACTCGTCGATACAGTCAAGGACGATAACAACTGCGCCCCCTTGTTCAATCAGTTCTTCTGGAATCTGCAATCGCTTATACAATACCAAGGATCTGTGTGTACCTACTGGCAGTACGACTGTGGAGATTTGCTACCAGACAACAAGCCCGTCTTTACCGTTGACTCGCTCGGCGGACAGATCGGATTGTCACCTATCCCATGGGTATTCGGCGGCGAAAACCGCAACAAGATCGCATATATCCGCTGCATCAACGGCAAAGCTGCTGTTGATTACATAGCTGCGCTGGATTCGTCTGAGAAGGTCATTAATAACAAGACTCACGGGGTTGCCAAGAACACTGCTTTCAGCACAGGACTGCAAGATGGTCAGCTTGCCGCTCGAGCTGAATCTATGGCCGAAGACTATTTCGAGCCGCTCACACTCTACCGTGACCCTGACAAGGGTGGTGCAGTCATGACCTATGTGGGCCCGAGTTGCGGCCTTAATCCTTTCAATGTCGACCCCATCAAGTCGCTTTGGCAAGACAAAGGCTTTCTATGTCAGTTTTATCCTGAATGGGGCTGTCAAGAAACCAAAGGCCCGCCACTCTGGATCGACTCCAGAGACGGTCCTTGCTACAACCGAAATGTCGAGTTTCCCATCCTTTCGATATCATGCACGCGATCGACATACGAGGATGTCACCGGGAGGCCCGACACTACACAGCTCATCGAGTACAAGGCTGAAGCCACCCCAGCAGCCGTCACTCCAGGCACGATCACGCCAGCAACACTCGCTATCCGGACTGACGCCGCGAACACATTCACCCCTCTCAAGTTCTGTACCGGAGAAAACCTTACCGGCGCATGCTTCAGCTATACGGGTCCAGATTGCGCATCTGGCGATCCCGCCATTTTCGAGATGAAGTCGATCGTAGTCGACAAAGACTTCCAGTGTGTGTTCATGTCTGGACTCAATTGTAACGAAGGATACCCTCACTACGTCGATGCCCGACAAGACGAGAATAGAATAAATAGCATCGACTGGATCGTCAAGTCCATCTACTGCAAGCCGGAGCCGTGGCACGGTTGAGATGGTGGGTGGTTCAGACGACATGTGTGTGGGAACGAGATGAATATCTTGCGGTAGAGTGAGAACATACAAGAGCAGATGTGATGTGGAGGTTTAGATTTCATCTAGCAAGTCAAATGCACGAAACATTCTTATCGAATTTGCGGAAATCTTGATCTGTGAATCACAGATTGCATCTCGTTCATTATTATCATTAATGCCCTCCGCTAACCCACCTCGGATATAGATCTTTCCATCTCATGTACACGCAGCCAATGCTTCGCTCCCAGAAATAAAGACGGAAAAGACGGAAAACAAAGCATGTACATTCTCTCACAGGAACCGCAATCGCACAGCGACGGCTTAATCCCGATTAATGACTCTCAAACTCCGCCTGGGGTTCAGCAACACACCCCTCGTGCCCCAGAAGCTCGGCTCCTGCCCACTCAGCAGATCGTCGTGTATACTGCCGTTACTACTCCTCCGTGTCCACTCGCCCGCGGGCACACTGGTATATCCATCCCCACCGCTCGCGCCGCGCGCAATATCAAACGAGCCCGCCGCCGCGCCATGGCTACTCCCCAGCGTCACAGGCGGCCGTTCCGAGCTATTCTTCCCCGACGACGACGTGAGCGTATTCTGCTTTTCGTTGTTCGCGCGCGTCTGGACCATGGCGGCGTGATTCTTCCAGATCTGGACTTGTTTCCTGTAGATCCACGCGCAGAAGGCGAAGTAGCACGCGATGAGGAAGAAGACGCCGGCGATGACGCCGGCGATGATGGCGCCGATGTTGGGGCCCGAGGGGCCGTTGGACGAGTTGTTGCCGCCGTTGGTGCCATTGTTGGGGACGGGCCAGGTCAGGGGCTTGCCAGTTGCGAGGGGGCCGGCGGTGGGGGTTCGGAGGGGGGCGGTGAGGGTTGCGCCGCCTGTGGCTACGCCGCCGATGGCCTGTTGGACGGGGGCGGGGACGGCGTACCCGTAACTGCCTTGGAGGCCAGAGTTGGCGCCGTAGCCGCGCTGGTTGAACTGTTGGGCGAGGGGGTTGCCCTTGCTTTCGAGGGCCAGAGAAGGCTTCTGTTGCAACGTTTCCGGTGAGGGCGGTGAATTGGTCGGACCAGCTGAGACTGCTCATGTTGAAGACGTAGACTCCGGGCGATTCGCATGATAGGTTGGGATCGATGTAGCCGCCGACGACGATCATTTGGCCGTCCCAGACGTGGCAGGAGTGACCGGCGCGGGCGTAGGGTTTCTGCTTCTGCTGGTCGACCTGAACCCATTGGAAGGACGGGACGGAGAGAATCCACATGTCGTCCTTCTGGGTCTGGTCACCGAATGGCTGCAAGTTTTGTCCGCCGTACATGTAGATGTTGTATGATGAGCCGCTGTGGAATGTTAGAATGGTGAAATGTAGGTCTTTGGATACGGGGCTTACTCTGCAGCGGCTGCAACGGCAGCACAAGCGTTGACGCGGTATGGGGGAATGGTGTCACCTGACGTGCTCTGCTTGTACCATGTGGACTTTGCGATATCGTAGACATCGATGACGTTCAGTTGCGTCTGTCATTGTTAGCAAGGCTCCTGTATTCGTCCGAAATCGTACTCACAAAGGTATCGTTATCTCCACCAGTGAAGCCGATCAAAAGACCCTCGTCACCGAAACCAGGAACATATGTAAGAAGACCATCTGCACGCGCAGGGAATGAGCCGGTGTTCTGCAGTCCACCTTGAGTGATGTTACGGAAGACGCCGTCGCTTCCTGCCTTCTTGTCCGTCTTCAACGTGTTGACGGCGTTGTTTGAGAAGCCAGGGAATGTAAATTCCAGCAGGCTCTTCAAGTACAGCCTGGCAACCTGATTGCTCCAGCCCTCGGTTGTGAAGTCGTCGAGATGGCCGCCAAAGTACCAGCCTCGCCCCAGAGACGCGACGCTGAAAGAAGCTCCTTCAGCAGCTCTTTGCACATCCTGGCCGTCGTCTTCTGCAGCGTCACCGCCCGAGGTTTTGGGGCTCTTGTGCTCTTTCCACTGCTTGCCGCTGATATCGTACTCCCAGACTGAGTTCGGGCCTGGGCTGACTTTCGGCTTGTCGGAGTACTGGCCGCCGTATAGCCAGAGCGACGAGGCCGAGCCCCAAAGCGTACCAAGAGAGACTGCAGGAGGGCCAGATGGTTGGGGCAGGCCTGTGAGGGACGGGTTGGAGATTTGCCATGATTTGGTGAGGTCGAGGCTGAGGAAGTTGTTGTCTAGTGAAGTCAGTAATCGTGCCTTCCAAGGTGATAATGGAGTGGGGCTTACTCCAAGTATTCTGGTCGCCCTTTGGCTCATCGTTCTGACGGAAGCCATACATGTACAGCGTTCCATTCACGATTGTGCTCTGACCGGCCCATCGCTTGCACGCATCTGTAGGCGAGTCGGCGCGCTTCACCACGACGGATCGCTCGGCTTCGGCTTCGATTGTGTTTCGCGGGATCATGCCGCCGCGTACTCCTATCCGTGAGATGGGACTGATGGAAAGAATCGGAAGCATAACAGCAAGGACGAAGGCGAATATGCTTAATCGGTAGAACCTCAACGGCATCGTTGACTGGGCCGGAAGAACGGTGGATGTAAGCGGTGCGTCGGATTCGTCGTCCTCGTCCACAACCGATTCCCAGTCGCTCTCGTCCTCCTTTCCAGCTTCTCCATAGATAGAATTGCGACTTCGAAATCGTACCATCCTGGCCGGTCTGATTGGCTTCAAAGTTGTGGTCATCGGCGCCGCCATCCTCACATCTCGCATCGTGTCCTCGTCCACCAATCCGACTTCAGTAAATATCGACTGGCGACGGCCTTCGGCAGGTTGCGGTCGCACTCGCTCCATGTTTGAATCCATCACAACGAAAAAGCGACCTTTGATGGTCGCGTGCGAGTCGTGCAAAGGTCAAGCCGAGAAAGAAGGGGACAGAAAAGGCACGGCTGTATATATGACGTCGAGGCGTAAGTTCTGCCGAAAGGAAGGGTATTAACAGGAGGTGATATAAGTCGGGATGCGTGGCAGGGCTGGGAGATGCTGATTTGCAGCTTGTCAAACACCCGTTGACGCGGTAGCCTCACCCCAGGTACGACAATCTGAGATCAGCCGTCGGTGCTCCACAGCAGTAGTTTAGCAGCGCGAAAGGCACTGTAGCGATGGAGTGGAGGAACGAGGAACAAGTCGTCCGGGACCTGATAATATGGGCTGCTGTATCACATACTGTATGCCAACCAACACACCTTCGCCTCCTCATCGGCTCGCTCCTCTCCCGCCATTGCAAATCCCGTAAGTGGCAGGCCGTCCACAGCCAACGTCATGAGCGGGCCCCGATTTGGTAATGATGCACGCCATCGCATTTGGGATTGGCCTCAACGGCTGAGTGCAGGGGGCAGCATTGGTCGCTCTGCTGGGAATGCCATGCAAATTAAGCCTGACATGCGCCAAGCCTAGCGCATCGTTCCAAGATTCCAAGTCGCACGAATTGGCGGACGTGACAAGGAAGGAACGAGCGCCGTATCACCAAAGGATTCTGTGCCTGACCCTGGAAAGCGAAATCTTGGATAAAAGTGCCCCTTCCGCGGACGCAGCTTCAAGGAGGTCTTTGAGATTTTCCCCTTTCCCATCTGGCTGTCTTTGTTTCCTTGTCTCGTATGTTCTCGCAATCGATAAACCCCACCGCCTCGGCTATTCCTGAAGCAGTACACACCCATATCGCTCCCGCCGCACCTGATGTGCTTACATACGCTGGCGGAGAATTTCAATAGTGCGCACATTAGTTTCGCGGGTGTCGTGACCCTGAAGTGTTTCTATTTTTGATCTTTCCGTTTCACGAGAGAACATTCCGTAGCGCTGCGAGTGTTTAAAGGTTGAGCGTGGCTGTGTTGCTTCAGGTGGCAACACCAAATCTCCTTACCGCTCTGCGTACGCGGCCCCCTGGGCGCCTTGGCTTCGGCTTTTTTCTACGCGAATGGGTACCCATGCCTTGCAGCTCCATGGTGTTTTGTGATGAACGTCTTCGCGTGCCAACCGACTGACCGCTTGCTACGCGACGTCGAGTTGCAATGAGCCGCGACAGCGTATACGGTCTTCGATAATCACATCACGAAACCATCATAGATACCTTTGGACTGTTACCAAATATTATTGACAAAGTGTCCGCGAAACGCATCTCGCAAACCATCGCTAGAGACATGCAAACCCTGGGTATATATGCTGTACAAGGAAAACCAAATCGCGCCTACCCTGGAGCTTCAGGGAGTCAAAACACCAAAATATCTGCTATTCACAACTGCTAATCGAGTACCTTATCCACTTTTTGCGACAGACGTGGTAGACATGTTCGCAGGAGTCTTCGGCATCGAACTTCGCTTCTTTCTCTTCTTTTTGTCTGGCCGTGATTCTGTTGACTTGTCATGAGCATTCCTCTTCCTCTTCTTCTTCGAATTCGGCTCGTTCGCTTCTGTACGCGACTCGGTCTCCTCCTGTAGCCCGGCATTTACCTCTCCATCATCGAACGGGCCATCAAAAGGGTCGTAGTGCTCGCTAAGCTTGTCCTGCTCAACGTTATTTTCGAGATGGCGACGAAGAGCCTTGAGCGTTCTAGCCCATGTTCCTTGATCCGGTACCAGTGTGAGAAGCTCTTTGACTTCTGTCTCTAAATCGGATGGGGACCACTTGCTCTCCAACAGATCCGCAAGTTCGTGCCATACAACATCGTCTACATCCGTGATGTCCGAGTCAAAGGCAAGTGCTTCGATGATATCGAGGTTGTCGCCCCACTTCATATGGCCGACACCTGGGGGTACTTGAACTGATCTCCGTGGCTGTTGGGGCGTTTTTAACGTTGAGCTCTTGGACATCTGGGATGCGGCAGATATTTCTTCCTGACGGACGGAGTCTGACGGCTCAGATGGATCATACACTTCAACCACTGCTTCCTCCTGGACTTCTTCGTCTTCGGGCGTTGCAAGCTCGTCATCGTGTTGCACGGGTGTTAAAACCTCGTGTGCATCATGTTCTTTAACAGCTTCTTCCTCTTGATCGATGTCTTCCTCAAGTATAGAGACTTCCAGCTCGACATCTTGTTCAGCTGCTGCAACTTCGTGTCCGTAATCAAAATCAAAAGGTGAGGGAATATCGTCCTCGTCGAGTTCCTCGCTTGCCACCTGCCCTGAAACTTCGGGTGCTACTTCCAGCTGATCGGCATGTTCTTCAGGCGTTGCAATGCTCCCCTCGTTGATTTCTTCTGATGCTGCTACCTCGTCATCCTCTTGAGGTGCC
Organism: Parastagonospora nodorum SN15; assembly: GCF_000146915.1. NCBI lineage: Eukaryota > Fungi > Ascomycota > Dothideomycetes > Pleosporales > Phaeosphaeriaceae > Parastagonospora > Parastagonospora nodorum. The sequence continues at coordinate 1,337,493 of NW_001884552.1, forward strand.
GTAGCATGCTCGTCGTTGACCTCTTCAGAGGCTGCCTCATCGTCATCATGGTCAGGCACTGCAACATCCTGCTCTTCATCCTCTTCAGGTGGTGCAGTAACCTCGTCGTTGGCTTCTTCAGAGGCTACCTCGTCAGCATCCTCTTCGGGCGCCATAAGATCCTGTCCGGGGGCTTCCCTAATGGCTGCTTCTGCAGTTTTCTTGCTGGTTCTGGTAGACTGACAGCGTTTCTGAGAAGTTGTCGTAGCCAGTGATTCGTCATCGGTTTCATCCACGTTCTCAACGAGACCCTGTGCTTTGAAACGCTTCGAGCGTGACTTCTTAGGCTCCTTGGATGCAACACTCGAATTGAAGTCTCCCTCAGGTTCCGCCGCATCCGGATTCGCCTCATCAAGGCCCAAATCATCGTTGTCCACATAGACTTCACTTTTCCTTGGCCTGCCTCGCTTCTTCCGCGGCTCAGTTCCATCCCCGTTAGCTTCGCTCTTCCTCTTCTTTGGCTTTGGCTTTGGCGTGGGCGCCGCTGGACGAGTTGGATCCGGTGTTCTGCCTCGCTTGTAGACAGGACGAATGTTGACCGAGGCGTCCCGCTTCTTCATCTGGGTCCATTTGACTGTGCATTGGAGACGGCTGCGAACTTTGCCCATGAGCTCGCAAACTGCAGACCAATTGATGTCCTTGTTCGTGTACTCCGCAACCGATGGTAGCCCCATTTCATCACGCTCATCTTCGTCTCTCTGTATTACAGTGGTGAGCGCGCTCACAAGTGATTCCTCTTCGGCACGCGTCCAACGAGCAGTGTTCCGCTGCTCGCCATACTGTACGTAATCTTTCCAACGATTGTGGATATCGGCGGCAGATCGATCGGGCATGATCAACGATATTGTTTTCCACTGGTTTGGGTGTTTTTCCATTAACTCTTTCAGCATCTCCTCCTCCTCCTCGGTCCACCCACCGCTTTTGAAGGTATGGTATCGCGCTTGCACGTGGCCTTTGATAATCTCCGGCTTGCGTCTTAGCTGAGGCTCAGTGTGTAGGATCTCCTGCCAAAATTCTTTACTCTCGGCTTCATCTTCGAGCTGCTGCGCATCCCATTCGCTCTTCTTGCGCTTGTTCCATGTGTTCCATGGGTCTTGGGTCGGGTCGGTCCATTGAATAACGGCAACGAGATCGACTGTACTAAGATTGTTGCGTTGCTGGTAGTCTGAAATAGCTCTGCGGAGAATCTCGTCCTCGTCTTGGGTAAATCTGCCGCTCTCTGGCAGCACTGGTGGGTGATTTAGGTTGCGGTTGTTGTTCAACTCTCTATCGGCTGCGTACTTGGACAAGTCTACCGTGCTTTTCCGAACATAGCGACGAGCTGGCGTGTTTGTGAGGGGCGGTAACATCGGTTTCTTTTCCTTTGTGGGCTTTGGTGTCGCTTTCTCGGATGAAGACGCGTTTTGCATGTTCTCCTCGTCAGCCAGCGGATCCTGCTGCATTAGGTTCGCATCAGATTGATTAGTAGCACCCGAGGCGTCTTGATCGAGGACTTCAGCGTCTTTAGCCTTTGACTTGCGCTTGCGCTTTTTGGATGCCGGTGGAGCCTCAACGACCTCTTCAGTATTCTTACTCGTAGAAGCCTTGGTCGACGAAGATTGCCTGGACTTCTTGGGCTTCTTGCGTATTGAAGGAGTCTCAACAACCTCCAGGGTACGATCGACTTCATCATCAGATAGCATGGCGGAGAGCGGCGGCTTGGACCTCTTGAGTTTTCGCAGTCTCCCCTCCACACTCTTCAGGCGACCTTCCACGATTTCGCTCTGCGCGATCGCATTATCGCCATTCGCAGACTCGTCCCGCGCGCTCTCTTGCAGGGCTTGAATCAGAGAACCACGCTTCTTCTTGTTTACGCGCTTGATGGGTGTTGGAGCTCCTTCTGCTCCGGCAATCACGTTAGCGAAGGGCATTGCAGATATGTCCTGCCCGCGTGCGGCAGCGGCTCGCTCGGATCCCGGCGTGGTTGGGGGCGGAGTTATGTATGTCTTCTTGCGCTTGCGCTTGGTCCGTGGGGCCGAGGCGGGAGGGTTGTCGACGGCCATGGCCGTGGTGTTTTCCTTGTCGTTCGACGGCGTGCCCTGGCCGAGTACCGAGTTGAGGCTGTTGACCTCAGCAAGCAGCGATTGCCGGCTTTTCCCGCTCCTCTTCTTCTTCTTCTTCTGTGTTGGGCCCTCTTGCGGTGTTGCGGGTATAGCGAAGGAGGAGGTTGCGGCGGGTGTTATAGGCAAGCGAGGGGACGCTGGTGCAAGCTGTGAATCCGGCACTTCGACATCACTTTGCGGCTGTGGGGCGCCTTCATCGCCTGTGAATTGGGACGCCGCGGGGTCTTCACCGGTGAGAAGGAGCGACAAGGGCTTGTGGAGAGCTGCGAATGGTGGGGAGCTGGGTATGGTTTGCTGGCTCGGTGCGGGGGGTTGTGTCGTCAGGTCTATGGGCTGCTCCTCCCCTGCGCCGTCTGCCATGTCGTCCGGCGTCGGGCTCCTGCCTCTGGCGTCGCTCGTGGCATGCTCAGCGCGAGCTCCTTCCTCCATGAGCTGCTGAGAAGCTAAGAAATCGTCCATTGTGGGGGCTGCCGCACCAATGCGTCAGCAATGTTCAGTCGCGAGTGTCGCCGTGTTCAAAGAGCGCGAGAAAACTTGTGCAGCTCAACATGACGTCGCATTCACTCACTGTAACGGGGCTTGTACTCATCATCCGGGGAAGTTTGCAGTAGACACGTACGGGCTTGTGAGTCTGAGCCTGGCACTACTTGCGACGAGTTCTGGCCCATGTTAGAGCTTCAGTCGCGCAGCATTTTCGGGGTTTTCTGGCGTTTTCCATCAAAAGGCAAAACTCTCGGTTGAGGCTCAATTGGAGCTGTCGTGCTTCGACCGGTCGTCGCAGTTGTGATTCGTGGGCGCGATCGAACGCGTCTGGGAGACGCTAGTGCGATAAGCCCCGATTCAGCTTAGTCACCTCATACTTCATCCCCATCGTTCTTCGTCCCATACATCAGACGCATCGTCTTCAGCTACTTGGAGAGATGTCTCAATCTTATCGTGTTAATAGACTCTAGGGAATCATCTGCCTAGTACGAATCTTCAAAGGGGACTACAATGCCGATGGTCATGGAGAGCTGCTTTCTGCTTCACCCGTTGGATGCAGATACGATAACCGCATGTACTGCATACCAGATCTAGCCGCTTGATGGAAGTTTCCGAAGTTTCACGACACCACTCCACCCTATCTTCCACCTAGTCGCATCTTTGACTTGGCATTCAATCTCCCAGCCAGCCAACTTGTCCTCGCCCACCGTCACTCTTCTTATCTCATCAAGCATCCGTCTTTTGAGGCTAGGTAACAATATGCTGGGACTTGCTGCAGACTTCCAGGCAATCTCGTAGGTGATCTCGCGCAGGGCGGGCATATGTTCAAAAACTTTGGAGCAATGTAAAGTGGCTCCATCGCGACCCATAGTGTGCAAGACGAAGTCAGGTGTATCAGGCTTTTGGACTTGTCTCTGGATGACTACCCTCTCTGTCCTTTCACGGAAAGGAGCATACTGTAGAGAGCTGGGGAAGAGATCACAAGCAGCGGGCGGAACGACGATCGTTGCGCGTGGTAGTCGTAGGTAGAATGCCTCCAGCGTCTCGACCCGTAATTGCCGGCTTGCCAAAATGAGGCCAATGTCTCTGTCCCAGCCTTCTCCCACCAATGTTACATGGTCTGGGAGGACGTAGAAGTAGATGATGTCTCTGAGCTCACGAGGCAAGCTGAAAAAGTGCATGGTGTAGCTGCACAGAGAAGGTAAGAGCAATTCGCTGAACACGTGGAATTTTTATAGAAAGGCGTATCGTAGTTGTTTCCGCGTAAGGAAGTTACGAGCTTTAATGTAAGACGTCACATTTGGACCTCGGAACAGCCTAGCGTCCAGGGTTTACCAACAGTACCTAGCAACACTCCTCTTCCACCACTTGTATCCCATATAGCTTCGAAGGGCACTTCACTCCCTCTCACTCGCTCTAGAGCTTGGCGATTCCCGTAGTAGTAATGCTTCATGACCTTTGCGCCATTGGCAAGGATGAGGTGCATGAGGCCAGTTGAAGTTACTTACCCCACCTTCTGCGACTACCAAGCATTCATCTTCCAGGGTAAGGTTGTTTCCTCAGCCACAACTTTTACACGTCCACACTGCCATTTACTAAACAGGAGGATATCGAGCTTATGCCTATACTTCCGACTGATCCTTTCGACATGGCAACTCCATTCGTGCGACTCTACGACCCATCCCGCGACTTTACTAACGGTCTCCACGTGGTATAGCTCTTCAGTATTTCTATTCCAACATCATATCTCACAGCTACTCCACAGTTCTTCACCACCATCGACCAAGGCTTAGACTATGAGCCAGCGCGCACCATCGGCAGCCACATATGGTACAAGCCATATGTCAGCGTGACACCAGACACATGCTTCGTGTTAGACGACGGGACCGGGCGCGTGGTGGGATACTGCATCGGCGCAGCAGACACTACGACGTTCGCTCAGCGCTGGCGAGAGGAATTCACACCACTTGTAGACCCGGCACTGGTACCGCGACCTGAAGTGCGTTCTGACGACCCCCTCATGGAGAAAGACTATATCAAGGGTTTCCGGGAAGCGGTGTATAACGCGCATTGTAGTATGCTGCAGCCGTGGCCGGAAAGTTCACAGGCTTATCCTGCGCATCTGCACATTGACATTCTGCCGGAGTTCCAGAGACAGGGGCATGGGAAGGCTTTGATTACTGCTTTCTCGGAGGCTGTGAAGAGTCGCGGGGCAAAGGGTGTGCATTTGGACATGGTGCAGCACAATACGAATGGGCGGGCGTTTTACCAACGAGTTGGCTTCCAGCTTTGCTCCCAGATTCTGGATGGCGGGGAAAGTGGGCAGACGGGCGTGAACGGGATCGTTGTGACCTTGGTGAAATCGTTGTGATCTAGCCCGTGTAAGGTGTAGTACATATTCAGCGATAGCACTTCCTGCATCTTTCGAAAGTGTACATACTTAGCTCTTCAAGGAACCACAGCCACAAGTTGAAAGAGCACATACTGATGACGAATGTGCTGGCAGCCAGCAAGATTGGTGATGAGATTTCGATGAGTGAAGACAAGACAACAACGCTTCGAATACAGCAAGTGCTATATAATGCCCTCTCAGTCCCTTCTTCTGGATGGAAAGTACAGAGCACCTTATAATAGACGCTATCAAGAAAAGGACCACCAAGACTAGACTGAAGACACCCTTCCTTCCCCAAAAGCTCCAAAGTGCTCGCTGGAACGTTCAAACGCACACCTACAACTACCTCGCTTTTTGCCAAACCGGATATGGAAAAGACATGGACGCGTTGTTCCGTGGAGGCAAGGCATTCTGAGAAAAACGCATAAACCCGCCATGACCGCTTTTTTCGAGCAGTACTTCGGGCAGAGACAGCGCCAGCAGGCGGAAAGCTGTAATACTATGAGTAGGGCAGGACTATGAGCGCGCTGCTAGAAGTTCCTCGCCTTCTGGGCCTGCATATTCGTCAAATTTAGCACAGCAAGATGAAGAAGCATGTCACTGTGATCGGCCAGATCCAGACGATGGGCCCGAGCGAGGGATATGCAGTGTGGGTTCGTCAGTGGGAATGGTTCTATAGCCTGGTACTACACAGTACTACGAGGGAAAGTGTAGTAAGCATCCACAAAGAAGACTTTGGAGCGACGTAGGTAGGGATAAGGGCAGGGAACGAGATCACGCTTGGGAATGTGCTTGAGGACTCAAGGAATAGCTTCACAGGACAGGTTGATCTTGTAAAAAGAGCGCTCAGACTAATGTTATCACTGAGCAGCGCTGCCAAGTCGTGAGCCCCAGGAAGGAGGAAGCACCACCCTGTTGTCCCTCGCATATGCCTACTGCGCTGACCTGATCGCGACAAGCCTTTGAAGCCTCCACGGCGTGTCGTTGTACTGCTAACGGAACTCCTGCTAGCAGCAGCACCAATACCACCTTAGGTAGGGAGACAGATGACAGAACTGCTGCCAATAGTCTGCTCTACACGCCGGACATTGGACTCTATCTCGATGCCAGCGCTCCAAGCCTCCAGTCTAATCGCTTCCGCCTATCGAAAAGTCATCTTGCAAACGTCAGGATGTGACTGCATCAGCCGTCGACGTCGCCCCTATACAGCGCGATGGCCTTGTCCTTGTCCTTGATCTGTTCAAGTACTAAGGCATATTGCTTCCGTAACTGATCAAGATCTGCTGCCACCTGGTTTGCCACGACGCACTGCTCTTCGAACTTCTCTGCAAGCTTACGCTCGTCCGCCAAGATCCTTTGGACTTCCGGTGCGACCTTACCTCGCGCCCCTTGTTGATGAACGCGTTTCAACCAGGCCTTGCTGAAGTTGTGAAAGTCTGGGCCCAACCCAGACTCCACCTTTGCGAGATGGTCGAACATGTTGTTGACGACTTCGTCAAGCTCGGAAACAGAGTCCAACTCCTTCCGTAAGCCTTCGATGCCACCGTAATCTGCGTACACCTTAACAGTCTCGTCAACAAACCCTTGCAATGCGTCGGATTGGATGCCTCCAAGAAGAGGTACCACAGATACAGCCTGCGCCACCTTCTTCTGGACGCCCGTCAGTCCGCCATGGTCGCGTAGCAATTGCTCCATAGTCTGCAGTTCAGTGCCAGTGAGTCGTTCCATCACAGGTGTTACGGATGCAGCCCGCAACACCTGCGACTGAAGACCATCGGCCCCACTGATCTTTTCGAGTAACGGACTCACAGATGCTGCCTGCGAGACCGCTTCCTCTACAGCTTCACGGCCCCCAAGCCCCTCGAGCCAGGACCTCAGCTCATCATACTGCGAAGCTTTGTACAAGAGTCCGACGGACCCGGCTTCCTTCTGCAGTTGCGCAATGCTACTCCGGGGTTGCTCTGTTGTCGATTCACCTTCGATAACTTGGTAGAGATCTGAGCACATGCGCTGGAGGTCCTGGTGTCGCTCTTGGAGGCCCTGGCTGCGCTGTTGGGATTGTTCGAACTCATGCGAGACAACCTCAACCTGTTCTAGAAACTTTTTTAGCTGGGTTTCTCAGAAAAGCTATACGACTAACCATGAAGCTCCTTGCTCTTCGCGTTGACGTCCTGCTTGGTGACCAACCGCACCATCTTCGAAACCGCGTCGGCCTTCTCTTGAAGCTGCACAAGAGGGTGACTGGGACTCCCGCTCTTGAGGAGGTGCAGCTCCGCACGTAGCTTGGCTGCCTTCTTGTTGTTCGCCTGGATTTCTTCGTCGGCGCGGTCGCCATCTTCGACGAACGGATTGAGGTCGAACTTCGCCGCGCCTATACTCACCGCCAGCTGGTAGTCTTTGAGGCTCTTTTGTGTTGACCTCGTGACAGCATACTTGTGTGGCGCCATTTTGACTTGTAGTGTGGATCGTTAACGCGGAGAGGCTCAGTGTTATTAACGTGACAGCGGAGCCCACTAGCGCCTTTCAAAGCGGAAGCCACCACCACACTCACTCTCACCGTCGATCTAACGAATCTAGGCCATCCAATAAAGGACTGATCTGAATGCTCTGATGAATGTGGTGAAAGCTCTGTAGGTACATTCAAGCTATCTGATTGAGGAACTATCATTGCACGCCTCACTTATTTAGTAGCACGCGGTCAACTTCGCTGGAATCGCTGTCTTTACATTGGTTCTTGCCAATAGAGCAGGACCCTGGTGGCACTAGAGAGCTCCTTCCTCCAGAGTGACTGCATGACCAAATCTCAACCCCCGCATCTCGTCGTGACTCTACCACTCATTTCTCCCATTCCTCACTTGTGGATTTTCAAGAATTCCTCGAAGCCAGAATGGCACGGCTCAAAGAGCTACCTGAACCGACGAAGGCCAGAATGCCGCAAGCCGAGGTCGAAAAACTGGCCGCGGAAGTGGAAGCTGTGCTGCGGGAACCGATGAATCACAGCATAGAAAAGGCAAAGGAGTTCATGCGCGCGAAGGAAGAACGCGAGGTTAGTAACCTCCAAGTAGGGCCATTGCAAGACTGACTATGAAAAACAGGCGAAGCTTAATGAACGCGATTCCCGAAAGTAGCCTCGTATAGACGCGGGTCCTGAATATGACTATCAACCACAGGGCTATCGTTCTGCACTGGCTCAGAGTGAGAGCTACTCGCAGGGTTCTGTGAGTAGTCTGAACGTTCACCGACAAGGAGCTGGAAGCCATGCGCAGAGTTCTGTGAGTGTTTTGCAAGCTGAGTAGCGGCCGACGCAGAGATCCGCACAAGACACGCGCGGAACACAGATTAATATGGTAGAACAGACTGAAAGCCAGTCGCAGAGATCTGTGAGTGGTCTAAGAAGTCGGCTGCAAGAGACCGGAAGCCATACACAGGGTTCTATGAGTGGTTTGGAAGACGATTTTCAAGCAACAGACCGCGGACTGCCAATTGCGTTGTGGGATGCCGAGAGTGGCAAATGGCGAGTAGAGAGCAGTTTGAAGTTGTCAGCTATAGCCGCATCCCTTGTGACGCGACTCTTGGAGACAATCTCTGGCACACACGGGCGAGTGAACACCTGAGAGACGATGAAACCATCGAACCAGGTGTGTATTCTGATGAAAGTTATCCGCAAGGTGAATGCTGGCAGCTTCACGAATGCAAACACGGCAGGTGAAGCCTGCTAGAATTGCTTGGGTCGTACTTCGGGTAGTGGTCGCCATGCTAAGCCACGACCATGTGCCGCATTGCTGCAGCTCAACAATGCGGTACCGGTCGGGTTTCTACCTCTACCGGTGAGGCTTCGAGAGGGAGTCGACTCATCCGACATGAAGTTCTAGGTGGTAGGTGGATAGTTCTTGTCTGTGTAATAGTGAGAGCAAATCGTCGTGAGTTGGTGATGTTCTGGGGTTGCTGTCGTTACCCAACCCCAGGGCATCCCTTGTCGTGGGCGACCGTCTTACTGCGCGTAATGAAAGCATTCTTCACCCCACAATATGTCCTCGCAATGAGCGTGCATTGTTGTTGTACACGCACTGCTAATAACTTAGGATTCTGTTCAAAAATCATAGGGTGAGGCACGCAACCATAGTATTACAACCTGGTGTTACGCAGTGTTGTGTGAGTAAAAGTGCAGCAAGCATCCGCAAAGAATATTTTGGAGAGGAAAAGAAGATACGCATGGAGGTAGGGAACGAGATGACGCTTGGAAATGTGCTCGATAACTTCACAGGATAGATGTATAGATTATGTAAAAAAGAGCACCCAGACAAATGGTATCACTGAACACAGCGCTGCCAAGTCGTGAGCCTCAGTAGTGAAGAAGCACCAGGTCAGTTCAGAAGCTGACTGCCTTGAGTCATCCCCTCTGTCTCTTGTCGTTCTCCTCATCTCCCTCATCCTCTCTCTTACGCTTTCCAAAACTGCCTCCAGCAAGGGGACTAGGGTCATCAGTCTGTTGTGCATGATCAGTCATCCTACCTCTTGACGTGGCGTGAAAGTCCTCGCGCGCTCCAGGCCGTATAGGTGCACGTTGCCGTGACCCATCTAATTGAGAGGAGTCTCGACCCCACCCGTCACGTGTCCATGCGCTGTTGACGGAACTCCTGCCCACAGCACCACCAATACTACCTTGAGCGTCCGGAACGAAGGTTATCTCTGGTGCATCAGTTCGTGGCCTGCTACGTTCGCCTAGTTGCGAAGAGCCTCCGCGGCCTCCGCGGTGTGTCGATGTGCTGCTAACAGAACTGCTGCCAACAGCATCACCAACACCACGTGCCCACTGCGTCTGCGTCAGTTCACTTCACCCTCATCGATCACCATACTCTGCACTGACTGAAATGAGCGAAGTGTGAGGGGTTGAAACCCAAGAGCAGAGGAAGTGAAATGAGGTGATGAATTGAGCAGCAGTAGAGCAGGAAGTAGATATTGAGTTATCATTGCGTGGATACGTGCAAGACAGGAGAAGCTATGCAAGTACCAATGAACATGCCGCTAGAACCAAAAGGAAACGCCCACCGTATACCAATGCCGCATCATGTACAGAAACACATAAAAGTGCCAGTAACCCTAATCGAATACAGAGAAACAAAACCTTACATGACCATAGCCATCGCCGCAACAAGCGCAACGACGAAGCTGACGGTCGCACTGCCCTGCAGCTTACCACCAGCGCTGCCAAGCCTGAACTTGCCATCCGTCTGCCTATCGAAAGTGACGTTCTGCTGAATTGTCTCGTTCAAGCACTGGCCGTTGGCAATGTCCAGACCAGCCAAGTCATTCGGCTCGCGGAAGAACATGTAGCTCTTGGTGTTTAAGCCCTTGAAGCCCTCGGTGTTGTACGGGAACCACATGCTGGAGTCGGTCGCGGATGTGTTGCGCAGGAAGATGCACTGGACTTGGTTCGGGTAGGTGTGCGCAAGCTGAGGGTAGTCCTTCATGACGTCGCTGTTCGAGGTGTCTGCGACGAGGACGAACTTTCTCTTCGGGAAAGTCTCGAAGACCTTTGTAAGGAGGTACATGCGGATGGAGAGGGTGGCCTTCACGTCGGAAAAGTTGAGCGGGCGAGTGTCAAAGGAGCCGCCGGGGTAGGTCTTGTAGATGAAATCCATGTAGTTGCGGGTGGCTTGTTCCGGGGTGGTGGTCAGGTAGTGGAAGTGCGTGTTGTTAGGCAGAGTACGCGACCAGTTGGCGTAGATCTCAGGCATGTTCTCCCACTGCACGAACGGGCGTGCGAAGGAGTTCAAGAGACCTTCTTTGGGATCGTAAATCTTGGTAACACGTAGAATGTCGTCAATGTCGGACACGAATGTAATACCTTCTGTAGGCACGAGGAAAGCAGTGGCGTTTCCGGACAAGGTGCCATTGGTGTAGACGTTCAGGCGCTGCACGTTGTTGGTCTCGTTGCCGGGGAGTAGACCATTCTGCTGGATAGGGACAAAGACGTCGAAGTCACCCTCATCGGTCGTCTCGTATGGTAGGGTCAGGTTCTGTGTACCTCCGGGTGCCTGGATGGAGTTACCGCCGCCTGGCTCGCCATCTCCGCCTTGCATTGGCGCTGGCTCCAGAGACATGGACACATTCTGATCTCCCTGCTGAACAATGTAGATGGAGCGCGTGAGGTTGCGAGCTTGCGCTTGTCCCGCCGCATCGAGCTTATCGACCGACGTGCCGATCAAGAAGTCGTTCGCAAGGTCATCGACCTTCTCCTGGGAGATATCCGGGAACTTGTAGACGTTGCCGTGGAATCGAACATTCCATCCCTTGTCGGTCCAGTTGGCATATGGGGGGATGTTGAGGACTTCGGTAGGCTTCGCAGCCAGCTCGTCGCCAATTCCCAGCTCTGAGAGCACTTTGGTGCCAGTGGGGAGGTTTTCGAACCAGCCAGGTACGCCTAGTCACGCTATTAGCACACAAGCCTTTCCAAGCACATGGGCTGTCTTGGTGTGTCTACGCACCCTCAGTAAAGAAGCTTGGCAGGGCCGATCCAATAACACTCTCCCACGACTTTGCTACACCGCCGACGCCGCTCTTGATATCGTCGATGATGTCCTTCTTCTGCAGGTAGCTGTGGCGGCTGTCGAAGCGGATCGCGGCGGGTGTGACAATTGGGGCGCGAACTTCGACCTGCGCGGGAACAGCAGTAGGTTCTGGTATCGCGACAGCACTAGCAAAACCCAACGCCGCGCTCAGCAGCATCCAGCGCTGCGACGAGTGTGTGCGTGCCATGTTGCAGATGTCTCGCCGGGTGGACTAGAGGTAAACAGGGGCTGGACGCGTCGGATCGCGTCTCCTCAACTACAATTGCAACGGCAGACTGAGGAAGTAGGATACAAGAAAGGAGATGCAAGTAAGAGGGAGAGTGGAATACTGCGCCACTTAATGGCGATAATTCCCGCCAGCAGGTTTCAATCTAGTTGTTGGTTGTTTGGGGCTGTACCTGGCAGTGCCATCCCTGTCAAATGATGTCATTTGCTCCATCGGAGCTCACGCTTCCCGATGTGGTTAGTACGAAACGGAAACCCCATACTTGGATCTCTCCACCCTGGCACAGATCTCAAGGACCTCCACAGAAAACATCGGAACTGACATGGAAGATCTGTGTCTGGAAGCCGGGGGCCGACGTCGTAGTACTGCTCAATCCACTGACTGAAGTTCTCGCGAACGAAGGGGCACACGCGGCACTATCCCAATTTCAGCAGCATCTCGGAGCTTGCTCCGCCTTTCATCGCCATCGCAACTGCTTGTTACACCTTCACACACTGCCACGCAATTGCTGCCAGGTTTGTATGCCGCGCCACGATTGGGTGGCTCCACCGATACAAGCCGCCTTTCGTCTTCGTATAACTTTAATTGCGTCATACAGCCGGGCCTGAGGGCTGACCAGCGAACTAAATAATCTAGCTACTTGGTGCAGCGAAGGCTACACTTCCGGGTCTTGCTCACCAACGTGGTGAAAGACGCCAGCAACGATAGCATCGACCTTCTCTTGAATGGAGCATACGTACATCATCATCTGTTGGCTTGATCCTGTCCGCTTTCTTTGCATCCTCACTCATCTCATTCAACATTCATGCGTTGCTACACATTCTCCAGCTTCGCCCGCAAAGGTCACCTTCCCAGCCTGTTTACTCTTGGTCCGCGTGTTCTGCGTACGATTGACGTATAAGTTTCTTGTTGCTGTTTCCGAGCATTTGTCAGATCAGTCCATTGCACACTTGTGGATACACCATTTAGCGGAAGTAGCTCCACTATAATAGATGTTAGTCCCATGACTGTAACAGCAAGATGTGAGTTCGTGCGTACCATTCGAAGCCGAGGAGAACCAACGAGGCCGACGTATCGACGTTCGAGCGTGTATACGGTGCTTCCAGATCAAGCCCACCATGGACAACAGTATCATAATGAATATCGTTGCCAGAGCAAATATAGCTTCTTTGGACCAAGAAGAGGCGATGTCAACCTTAGGCTGCTCGTGAGTGACTTCGACTATGAGCGCATGCTCACATCGCTATTCGAAGGATGGAGGACGTACCATTTCCCATCCTTTGATCTGAATTTTTTGTACTAGTCTAAGGCTCAGATCTGAAGGCGTGCGTGGCCGTGCAAAGTGACTCTTTCTCAGCGCAATGTAGTGGAAACGTTGAAAGGTCCAATTGGGAGCTACCTGTTAAGAAGCTCAGTCAGTACGATCTCAAATTCGTAGCACGTAATATGCTAGCCTCAAAAAGCAGCCAGACCTACTCCAACGAACTACAACCCTCTATGGAAGTCGCAAAAAGGACGCTTGCTACAGTACAAAGCTAGTCGGGACTCGAAGCTATGATCGCAATGTTTCCTTTGAGCGATCTTGATTGATCACCAAATCGAAGTGGACCACGACAAGTACTACAAAGTGGGAGGCAAAGGCTATAAGAGAATCGCAGTCCGACGAAGCTAAGTGTGCCGATGATGATTGAGCTGACCAGTGCTCTCAGATCAGGCTGTGAATGGTCATCCAACTCGAGCTATTTGCAGGGCCGCAGGACAGGGTTCGTGAAACGGTCAAACCAACGGAAAAGATAAAGGAAGCAAGAAGCTGCGGACTGCAAATACGAGAATCGAGCCGAGAAAAGTGATGACATAGAAATTCTCGACTGTGTGACCCTATGAGCGCGACCAGTGAAGTGCATAGATACGTGAATATGGATACATGGCGCGCGCAGCATGTAATATAATCCCTGTGCAAAGACCCTGGTGCAGCCTCGTTACTTTGGTACCTATGTGGTAGGGATCCGGGGGCTTGGGATTAGGATGTACCCTTTTGCGTGTTGTGACTGGACACTGACTGCTTCGGCGCTTTGGGCTGGCTCGACTCGTGCTGGCGACGCGCCACATTGATGACCCACAGACCACATCCAGGCAACCTAGCTGATCTGATCTCTGCGAAAGCATGTCCGCCGGGAGTTTAGCGAGGACCCAAAAGAAACACCCAACCGGTCTGCGTGCAGGATGTCTGGTGAGCTGGCGTCGCGGCGAACAAGATCTACAGCACTTTTTTGCCCCTCCTTTTTCAGCCTGACGAACATTGCACACCGGTGTGATTTCATTTGGTTAGAGCTTTCAACTAATAACGTCGCTGCGTTGATGTATCCCGACTGTAGTCGATGGTGTACAGTTACATAACACATTAGGATATGCCATTATGTCTTTGTCTAGCGGCGTTCTGCTGTGGCGTTGGTTGGTATATGTATATAATGTGTGATAATAGTTTTAAAGCTTTCTGAACTATCGAGCCCGGGAAACTGTCTCTTTTTATGTTCATGACATGCCAGCATGCAGTGAATTACCGCAATTGATGAGATTTTAGCATCCGAACATTGTACACAACAGCGCCTGGAAACCTGGATACCTTCACCGAGACTAGCGAAGAATGCCAATCAACTGTGAGTTGTAGATCTTGGACCCCGTCGCTTACGTAGTTCGTACGTATACATTCGTTGTTGCAATTGCCGAACGACCTTCATCTCGACACAGCCCGACACACCTGCACTCTGGCGTGGTAAAAGGGTTTTGTTACCTACGCGTATCAGTTTAAGGCTTGATAACAGTGCAACTATATTAC
>NW_001884552.1:1352579-1363498 GCF_000146915.1 Parastagonospora nodorum SN15
CCAGTGTAGGCTTAGTTACCGGGCTCGAACCCAGTGTATTGTGCTAAAACTAACAACCTTGCCATATCATACATCGGTGGAATCGCAGGGGCGGAACCCAGGCTGGGTACGCTTGTGGTGCGTATCATACGAAGGGGATCTGGAAATGCAAGCAGATACGGACGATTCGCGAAAACGAATGAATATGTCGAGGAGAGATCAATCGGGCGCGGTACGCGAGCCTGAGGTGGACACTCGGTCACTCTTATTGAGCATCCAAGGTAAGGCTGCTCTCGGAGGAAGCCCGCTACAAACATCGATCTGTATTGCACATCGGGATAGTGAGCCTTATCATCTTCCTCTCCTATGGTGATTTCAGCGTTGTGGTAGTCGCATGGACGCGTACTAGCCAGCCAAGTGCCACTGACAGCGGAGTCTCCCGGCCCTTGCCGCGCTATGACACGCGCTAACCAACGTTAGCGCCACGACCTCCACATTACTCTAAATAGTAGATATATATTGTATGCACTTTCGAGATCTTCCATCAACAGCAGGTTTGGTGGTGTAGTTGGTTATCACGTTCGCCTCACAAGTCATCGACTGCGTGCGCGAAAGGTCCCGAGTTCGAACCTCGGCTAAATCAATCTGGTTGTTGTATTTTTGCCATTTTCAACTTATGGTGAACATGTTTTTTGGTCTTCTAATATTTATTAGGTTATGAGAATCGCCAGCTGTGTTGTAAATGCATTTTACAACATGGGCACGTTTTTGTTTTTCGAGGCTGAGGCATGATGTCGTGCAAAGAACATTCAGACATTCAGAACATAAGTGTGTTCTTAACAAATATATGTAATGTGAAGCTGCCGAAATACAAACGCCTTTTCACAGTAACTCAATACTTCGAGCCTCACGACCTCATCATGAGCTTGCCATCAGCATCCCATCCATGGCACAAGCGTACATTGCCTGCTCCAACTATCAGCAGCCAATCCATGCGTCGCTTGTTCACACAATAAAAACATACGGTTTATCGAAACACACTTCCCACCCCCTCTCCCTATTCTCCCAGTACCGCCTCAATACCGCTAGACTCTTCAATGGCCCACTTGTTCCAAGCAACCGCGCCAACTGATCCAGCCTCGCAGCAATCCAATACCGCGTGCCTGCATCGCGATACCCCGCTTCCACGCCGGCGATTGTCAGCGGCCACATGACGAAGCACGTGAGGCGGGGTGTCTTGGGCGCTTGGTGTAGGTTCGCGAGGAGCTGCGTGCCGTGGACGGAGCGCATGGCGTTCATTTCGAGCGTGGAGGGGAGGATGGTGAGGGATTGCAAGGCCATGGTGCAATACAGCGCGGCGGCAGATTGATATGTACGGCCAATGAGCATCCATTCATCGAAGTGCGGGCCGGGTTGGGCCCAGTCTTCGGGACTGAAGGATTCGATGAGGGAGAGTAAGTCGTGGGCGGTGAGGAAGTGGGATGCGTTGGGGAATAGAGACGAGGTCTCGGCGCGGAGGTGGTTTATGCGAATGATGGTGAGATAGATGGTGGGTGGGCAGAGCGTGTAGGGGAAGAGGATGGAGTAGATTGATTCGATATCGGTGAGGTCTTGGGCGGGGCTGCCGCTGAGAGAAATTTGATCCCGGGAGGGGGAACAGGTGTTTGCTAGTGTGACGATGCTGGGGCTGGAGTTAGTATTGATGATGATTCTTGCAGCGGTGGTTCACGCACAGCATGAAGATGGCCAAGGTGGGCGTGAGATATGGAGACTGTTTCATCAGGCTTCGTATTCCGCCGCGGAGATGGATAAGTTGATTTAGTCCGCTTGCGTGGCTGCGCCAGTTTGCAATGAGTGGATTCTGAAGCTACAGGGAATATCGTTATCAGCAGAACGGATTCGCCCCGAAGATGTTACTGACCTCCATGGCCAAGGAACATGAGAATACTTGATATCGCTAGGTCGCTGCATCTTGTCTTGTCCTTTCCGACATATTGACTGAGCGACCGTATTGCAGCACCTTCGATGCTGGTGTATTTCCGATCGAGTTGAGATAGTCACGTGTTTGTTGGTTCCAACTTGGAGGGTGTGAATGAAATGATTGAGCGACAAGCATACCACAGTGTGGTGTACTGCAGGGGGGAGCATGTGGAGTGCCGCTAGTGGAAACTGTATCAAGGCTGGGTTCGGGGCGAGTTCTCCTGATGCCTTGACCATTGGATATATCCTCGTATTATCTGTTACGTTGATAGTATGATAAGCATGATGACTACTTGCCAGTGTGAAAGACGTACAATAGTTGACAGCTTGAACTACCACATTGGTATCACTGACGAGGTACTTGTAGTCCGGTATGTCGAATGACTCCATGATGCGAAGGATGCGTTCGAGGCGTTTGAGCGGTTGAGACTTGGCACTCATCATATATGCGGCTTTCTCATGCAGTCCATTTTGCACGATCCTCTCAAGCTGGCTTCTACCACCAATGGCAAAGATGGTATCGAGAATACCACGCGATGATGCATCCATGAAGGCATATTCGCTGGACACCTTCTCTTCGTGAATTTCAGCGAGGTAGCCCCACTTCTCTTCGACCGTTGATATCCATGGCGCGAAGAACTGCTGCTTTGGTAGCGACCTGGCAACGACGTCACTTGGGGGTAATTTGGCTGGAGGATATTGTACCCTTGTTTCTGCTTCTGGCGAATTGCTTCTGGAAACTTCTCGAAGTGGTATTGCATACACTGTTGGTGCGCTGTCATTCTTCCTTCTCCGCGATGTTACCTTTCCGGGCTGAACCCATTGCAGTGGCTTCTGTTCTTCGTAGCCAAGGCAATCTTTCCCAAGGTTCTGGCACTTTCTGCAGTGAGGTAGCGTACGGTCACACACTAGCCGACGTTTGAGGCACTCCCAGCACTGTCGTGGTGCCTTGTTCTCACCTGGTTGAGTAGACGTTATGGTATACCAGCCAACTTGGGCAAAGCTGAGCAAGAAGTGTGAAAATAGGCGAAACAGCGTGCGATCGGTTGTCCACGGGAGGATCCCGTTGAACAAAGCAAGGGGTCCTGCATCTTTATTGCCATTTGTGGCTATAAATTGTCCAGTCAGAATGAGCTATACAGAATGCCGAGAGGCCGTGTGAGATGCGGCGGAGTTCAGCCCTGCCAGATGTCTTGGCCATGGTTCTTTCCTGATTCGGCATCGATTGCATCCACGCTAAGCCCCACGCTCCAGATGTGTTCATGGGTTGCGAATCAGACACGAAGTACTTGCAAAGCCACTGGAGCTTCTATTGCAGTCAAGTATTCGGCGTAAGATGAGGTTGCTATTCATCAACACTTTGTCACACATACACAGCCTACCTCTGCCATGCGGACTGTGCGGCCGTATAGAAGCAATTGCACGCGAAAGCCGGGACGTTGATGCGAAGGTACTTCGAATGTGCCTCGAGTGCGCTGTTGTACAACTTCATGGTGTGTAGTATACAGAGGGGAATTGATGCCTCTACTCGTTTGTCCTGAACGCCGAAGCATGCCGCTGAACTCCGATATCGTCTGCTCGTTATATGTACAATGTGGTGACGACCTCATTCTTTCCTCAACCGGTCCAATTCCTTGTTCTCTGGATCTTCGTCTCCCTTGGTCTCTGGTACATCTTTCGTTGGCCGACCTGCATACAGCATGTAACCCTTCTCCTCTATAGTTCCTGCCTTCTCGTCCTCCATCGATCTTCCTTGCCCGAATGCGCCCGTCTCGAGCTGCCCTTGGACGGCGATGGGTCGGTTGCCACGGAATCGCTTGCGCATATCGATCATGCCTTTCTTGCACTCTGCATAGCCCTTCTGCAGCTGTTGGCACTGTGTCGGGAGGGTGTATTTGAGTGGTGGGCGCAGACATTCGCCGGGGCTATTCCGCTCCACCATGATGCAGTCGCTGTTCTGCAGGCAGAATGCCAGCGCGGCTCCTACTACCCGTTAGTCTGGGCACGTGATCACAGGTGTGTGACAGCATACGGATGTCTTTACATGACTGAGGCATGTTGACGGTGTGATCAATGATCAACTGAGGAAGGCGCGCTCGCTGGTGGATTGAGCTGGGCAAAAGTGCATCGGCGAATTTCGCTTCAAACCTCCGATCGCTGATGGCTGATTGTAGCCTCCACGCTATCACATGCCAGGACGTCATGGCCCGTTTCTCCACAGCCCCAAGCGCAAGCATCATGATTCGCATTCCTCCTGATGTTGAGAATCTGCACTTCAACCCTTTCCGGTGCGCATCCGTTGGGGAACATGGATAGCTGGACTGCATGATAACCTCGGCCCTGGTTTGAAATTATCCTTCGTCCACCGCACCTCTGAACTCCTTCACCAACACTCGAGCCACCATGGCGCTCCACATCCCCTTTCTCTCGCGCCTGCATATCCGCGAATATGTGGCGCTGGTGTTGTCCATGATCCTTATCGGCCTCGAGTCCTTTATCGCCGTCATCACCCTTGCCCTGCCTACGCCCATCATCAATCTCTGCTACCGCCTCACGCGCCGCATATGGAACCAGCTATCGTCGCCGTCCTCGAAGCGATCCCGCCAACGCAAAAAGGGCGTATGGAGTGCCATTGCCAACGCCAGCGACTTCACCGAGCTGTGTGAGCTGTATGGCTACTACTGCGAAGAGCACATCGTGCAGACAGGGGATGGCTACCTCCTGGGCCTACACCGACTGGGATGGAAGTCAGGGGAAGAGGGAACGCGGGTGAATAGTGGTCGAGAAGGAGGCGTCAAGAAGAAGGTCGTGTACCTGCATCACGGTCTGATGATGAACAGCGAAGTCTGGGTGTGTCTAACGGAACGCGAACGATGCCTGCCGTTCGAGCTGGTCGAGAGGGGCTACGACGTGTGGCTCGGCAACAACCGCGGAAACAAGTACTCCAAGAAGAGCGTACACACTGCACCGACATCGAGTGCCTTCTGGAACTTCAGCATGGACCAGTTCGCTTTCCACGACATCCCCGACTCGATCGCCTACATCCTCGAGACCACCCATCAGCCGTCGCTGTCGTACATTGGCTTCTCCCAGGGCACTGCGCAAGCATTTGCGACTCTTTCAATACACCCGACGTTGAATGACAAGGTGGACGTCTTCATTGCACTGGCACCAGCAATGTCACCCAAGGGCGTCGCGTCTGGAACCGTCGACTCGTTCGTCAAGGCGTCGCCCGACATTCTTTACCTCGCATTCGGACGCAAGGCGATTCTACCATCTGCCACCATGTGGCAGTCGATCCTTTACCCACCCATTTTCGTTCGCCTTATCGACACCTCGCTACGCTTTCTGTTTGGGTGGCATGCAACCAATATCTCGCCGCACCAAAAGCTTGCCGCGTACCCGCATCTCTACTCGTTCACGTCAACGAAGAGTGTTGTACATTGGTTCCAGATCATCCGCAATGGCGTCTTCCAGATGTACGATGACGAAGCGCCCAATCCTGTCATGTCAAATCGCTCCAAGTACTACAAAGTCGCCAAGTTTCCCACAAAGAACATCAAGACGCCAATTGTGCTGGTCTATGGCGGCTCTGACAGTCTAGTCGACATCAATATAATGCTCAAGGAGCTACCTAGCCATACGGTGGCAAAGGAGATCCCGCATTACGAACATCTCGACTTCTTGTGGGCACAGTCAGTCAACGAACTTGTTTTCCCACATGTCTTCGAGGCCCTGGAACAACACGCAGGCGCTGATCCGGCGAAGCGAGATCGATGGCAGTCTCCTGCACGCTTCCGTGGCCTTCTGCCTAGCCCGGAAGACACATCCAGTCCCCAAGACGAAGAGGGCGAAAGTTCTTCCAGCCCTGCCGCGCTTCGCGTCAAGAAGGTCTCACAGACAACGAGGAGATCACCCTACACCGATGGCGCTCTAGAGGATGCGGCCAGCTTGCATACGCCCTCTCCGAAGACTTCGCGCCTGCCACAGCTGAGGTCAGCTAACGCATCAGCTAGCGATCACAGGCGACCATCATCACAAAGTCCTGCCTCGCGCCCCAAGATCACCCTCCGCTCTCCCACAAATGTAAACCAATCGCCAGCACCATCGCTTGACGCATCTCAGCTCACGAATCAAACCTCAACCTCACGTCCTGAGGGCTGGTGGTCGTCTGACGAAGTAGCCGGCACCGAGCATTCCCACCCTTCGACCCCAAAGACGCCTGTCAACGATAAGAACAGAAGCCCTAGCAGAGCAAGCTTTGAACACGTACACGCAGCTCCGGGTCGAAGATCGGAACAGGACGATTCGGAGAAAAGGGCATTAGTTTAGGTGTCGCAAAGGCGATCAGCGGGCTGGTCGACGGTGAGGGACATGGAGAAGGAAGCGGTGTCACCAATAGCGGCGAGAAATCTCTTGAAGCAAGTGCGGAAGAGAGGAAGAGAAAAAGGAAACTGTTGAAAAAGAAGGGTACGCCTGTGAATCAGTAGATCAATGTCACAGAATTGACTTGTTGTATTACCATTGGTTCGTATACGCGCGATTGTATTGCTGCTACGAAGGGCGGCACCAGACGTCACTCACTGTATTGAAGAAGCTGCGCCCTCGTCCTAGTCAAAATGTTCCCCACTCATGCAGCCCGCCTAACATCCGCTTCACCTCATTCGCCCCACGTCATCCACTACCGGGTGGCTACCGCGACTGCCTGGGGATGGCGGTATAGAACATGTTTGCCATAAAGATGAAGTGCTTACAGCTCAGGCACTCATCACCATCGCCTTGTCACATCGCTCGGCATGGCGACTACTCTCGATACCCGTCGCATACGGCGATGCACACCCGCTCAGCTGCGGGATTACTTCAAGGGGATCCAACATGACGTAGCAGAGAAACTTTGTACGCTTCAAATACTTGACGCCATTTCACGTGGATCTGTTGCGCCTTCTCCCATTTTTTCGACATGGCTCGGCGTCACCAAATCACCGTCTGCCATTCAGTCGGGACTGCAACAGACCTTCTCGATCCTTGTGAGAGAGATTTCCATCACACACCTTGGCAAAGCCTTCTGCTCATCGCGATGGAAGGACTTGTCGAATCAGCTGGGTGGTGTACCGGGTTTACTGAACCTGCTCAACAATTTGTCCGTTGCCGAGGTACGCAACACTTGCAAAGCTCTCTCGAGATGTGCGAGGGGAGAAGACATCACCGATAAGAGAAGGTTTATGACTGAACTGTTCATGGGACTGCAACCACATGTCTTTCCGGATGTACCAGTGAAGTCGACGGACGGTCGACCGCTTGGGAGACACTATCAACGTCTAATTCCAAGCTGCACAGAGGAATTGGTAGAGAGAATCGTTTCTGGTGATCTGAAAGGACGGTGGAAGCCTGTTAGGCACAAACACCTGGTGCAGTACCACCCCGAAATCATAAGGAGGGAACAACTTCGGGCGTTGAACGACAAGACAAGACCCGGGATCGACCAAAAGAAGTTTCAAAGCCTGCTTACCATCTACCCACAAGACTTGGGCACCATGCAAGGCTTCTCTGCCTCCATGAATTTCGCTCTGGATCTACTGCGGAAGTTGAGTGCTAGCACAGAGAAATTGCTCAGCGACGATATCTTCATCAACGACTTGGTTCGACCTCTCCTTTCGCGCGCTCTCAAGAAGAAACTTGAGTGGTGCACCGTCCGAGAAATTGTCGATCTCACTCTCCTATACCTGGAGACGCATCCATCCGCAGGTAAGGAGATCAGCATCAGCAAAGGTGACGTACATTATCTGGTTGCTCAGTGCTGGGCGCATGAGCCAGAAATGTTTGAGGCGCAGCTCAAGAAGCTGTGCTCAGATTCAGTATTTGGTACCTCGTCACATGATGACATTGACGAGTGGAACGAATTCGTGGATGGGATCCCACGGCACCGGCGATATGCATTGTTGCGACTGTGTTTTGCGGAGTCGACTAGAATGGACCTGGATAGCGACGACGATCTCAAGAAAGTTAAAGGAAGTCTCTATGACGAGTTGCTCGACACGCTTAGTCCAGAGGAAGCTCTCGACCTGTTCACACGGCTACGCGTAGCGAGGGGAGATGATGACCTCTTCACTATCACTGCTGGAAACACAATCACGGACATCGGACCCGCCTATAATACACATGCCTCGGATCCTGATTTATATCACGTCGTCCTGCTGGTACGCAATGGGCAATACGAACAGGCACGAAACCTCGCAACCGCGCAACTCGAACTGCGCAAGAAGAAGGCAGAGAAAGCATCGACTCCTGAACAACGTGCATTCTATGCCAAATCTTCCCTGTACTATGGTGTCGCCAGTGGTGATATGCAAGTATACCAGTCCACACTGGAATGGACAAAACGCTTTCTCCGCGATCCACAGGTACTTCCGGCGCTCTATCCACGGTACGGCCATCCAGACGAAGTAGTCACCCTTCTTTCGGGTATCCCTAATGACCTTACCAACCTCACAAATTCCTGGTTACGTGCGAGGATATATTCTGGCAATGCCACATTGCAGAGCCTGTTCGACACAGCTTGCCTAGCTATACGCGAACCGTCATTTCAGGCGTACAGCTGGGAAGGAACGCTGTACTTGTTTCAACAGGTTGTTTCGGAGCGAATCAAGAAGTCAGAGTCAGTGCGCAAGTGCCTCTCCGCATCTGACGAAGAGATGTACGACATACTTTGGGCAGATACGCTAGAGATGCTACTTGCTGTGGAGAAGAAAGCGAACCGTCGCGAATCGGTCAGACTGGAGGCCAACAGTATATGTGGCCCACTGGGGTGGCTAGCTCATCGGAGTAACGGTAGATCTGACTTTGAACCAGCGACGCCATCGAAGTATATATACAGGTTTTTCGATAACCTCGCCAAGGCTAGAAATGAGTACTGGAAGACGCTGCGAGCGACCGTCCATCCCGCGACTCTTGCACTTCCGGACCCTCTGCCGCGCGGTTTACCAGCCCAGTATCTCACGAATCCATGGATCCTCAATACACCTGATCTAGAGAATGTCGCGCCGTACATCGCATCTCGCGCAGAAGCCGTCGTATTCCAAGACCCAGTTGTTGCTCTTGAGCTTTTGGCCGACGACGAGGAATCTATGGAGGCCATGGGAATGTTCGTTGAGAGCTATCAATATGCCTTGCGAGTTTACATTCCCAAGTCTTGTAGTGACGATGAGCGTACCAGACGCATCCAAAAGGCGTGGAATCATGCTAGAGGACCCTTGAGCCAAGGTCGTATGGATGACGACGAAGCCGTCTGGTGGTGGCGGGAGAAGCCGCCATTTGAGCTCCAGAAATACTGGCCGCCATATCAAGAGATGGTGAAGCGCAAAGGCGTTATCTGGCCTCTGATACCGGACGTCGAGGACCCTGAACACCCATGCGAGTGGAATCCTTTCGAAGCTGGGCGGCCAAACCGACCTAACCGCGATCTTGGAAAGCTGACTTATCTGGACCTATCCGTTCTCATGATGGGTAAAACCCCATCAATAGCCCAGATATGGACAAGATCAATGCTGGATGCATATTCACCCACAGTCTCAGCACATAAGGAGGATAAGTCTCAGCTATGGGCCTCTTCGCGTAACATAGGCGAAGGAGGTGTGCTCGCCGCTCTGCTCTATCTTGAAATGAAGCACGGAGCCCCCAACGGCCGCCTTCTACAAAAGCCTTTCCCATCTGCCGAGGATGCACGCTTCCCGAGTCTGTATCTTGACGATGGCTGTTACAGGGCGACTCCCTGAACACGTTTAATGCTGTGCGGCACATAAAGGGACACATCGATGCGATCCCTCCTGCTTTGATGCATCTGTCGGCAAAGAACATGATGAGCAACCTGTGGGCCCTAGACCGCGAAGAACATGACGATCACTCCGTACAAGAGTTAGCTCTTACTCTGCTGATTCGTCTGAGCGAGAGCGACAATCCCTCTTTAGCTCAAAACTTGGCTCTGCAAACAATTATTGGCAGACCTAAAGCAAGCTCATGGCACCGTCAGCTGTTGAAGTTGAGTTATCTGCGCAAGCTCTCGCATGCAGATGCGAAGACATTTTGCGAACGCTTTGCAGAGGCAGTGATTGCGAAGATCCCTGCCAGGAAAGAAAGGAAGGAAGATGTGACCGGCGAAGGAGAGAACGCGGACAACCCGGCCAAGTCATTCGTCAAAGTCACCACAATCAAGTCACTGGCACAGCTGCTCCTCCAAGCAGACTTCGTTGACGAAAATTTTGCACTCTCGGTGCTTCTGACCCTTCTCGAACGAGCTTCCCATCGCGACGTGCGAGTAAACACAGCTCAAGCACTTCTTGGTATCTTCGAGACATGTCCTCCGGAGCTGGCCGAGAAGATTTTGGTAGCCTTAGAGGGACTCATACCAATAGCTGGCAATCTGAATGAAAACAAGTTGGTCACAGAGGAAGAATGGATTAATGCCGAAAAGACCTTGGACTTGCCCGGGTATCCAGGCATCGACGACGATCTGGTTCTATTCGAGCTGTTCTTCACACACTTGTCCACGACACCGCACACTTCAAAAAGACTCCTGATTTTTATTGAACGTATATTGCTCCCGACACTCGCTCACCGAAAACGCCAGGTTGCGCGCTGGGTCGCGCTATTCCTGAAGAAATATGGCGTCGAAGAAACTGGTGGTCTACTGCCACGTGTACCCCAACGTGCGAGTGTGCTACTTGGTAGCAGAGTGGCTTGTTACCTTCCACGAACCATTCTGGAAGACTTGGTGTCATACATTGAGTTCAACATTAGACTTCCCGCACCCATCGTTGCGCTGAACGATAGAATTCGTAGCGATTCTGCCATCCTGAAGCGACCAGAAGTTCACATATGGTTCGATCTATTCGGCTCAGGCACTGGTGCTCTGTCGCATTCGCAACCTTCGACATTCTCTCGCTATTCGATAGGGGAGTAGAGCT
>NW_001884552.1:1363822-1572776 GCF_000146915.1 Parastagonospora nodorum SN15
GTTACTGCTCGATCTGCCTTTCCCAACCCAAAGACTCGTCTGAGAAGAGAGCTGCAAGGACTTCGCCGACAACCTCTCCACCCTCATCGACGACATCAGCGGAACAGCTTATCATGAGAACCTCGAGCAAATCAAAGACTTTCTCAAAATCAACCCTCCGGATTCCAATAAACGTGAGAGTGTGAAGAGACTTGGCAAGACGACGATCTACGCCAGGAAGCGGAATGAACAGTTCGACCAGTTTATGAGGAACCGCCTCGTTGTTGCCACACAACTGGGGAGTCTGCATGAAGATTGTAGTACGGTCGCACAAATTCTGAAGGTCGAGGTTGCGAGCTATTTGATTGGGTTGGCGCGCAGGGAGTGGGAGGACGTCGCGACTAAGGAGCTGCAGGGTAGGGTGAGGGTGAGTGTGGAGGAGTGGAAGAAGAGTGGGTGCGAGGAGGTTAGGAGGATGGGCTTTGGTTTGGGGTGGGTGGAGGAGAAGTAGTGATTGGATTGGTGTCACAATCTGCAAGCGAGATTCAAGAGAATATTTGCGGGAGACTGAATTGCATATGATTGTTTTCGTGGGCATGGGGAAGGAGACAGTCCCCAGCAATGGATTTTGTTTGCTTCCAACTTGGCTGAAACAAGACATCATGTCGAGGTTTACATCGTGCAACCCACTCCGCAGTAGCGTAGATCCTACGCCCCGTTTGCCTTGTGTCGTATTGCTGTGATTGTCAGATGATGGTTACCGACGAATGTTGTCCGATTCCTGTTGACTCCGCTACTTGGCGCCCGCGGAGGCAGTGCTCGTATTGCCTCTATCATGTCGTACCTCCGCCAGCAAACTTAAGTTCCTCTCGTGTTCCAACTCATCGGATGATGGCCTACTTTCTGGCATGATCTTGCCAGAAGCGGCTATTTAAAATGTCGCCAAAGAGTGTACTACCAGCCGCAGGGACTTTCCATTCCATACAACCACTTCCGATGGTTAGGAAAGATTGATTGCTAGGGAACCTCAGAGGCTCTGAGCGTCAGTAGCTGCACGTGGGCCTTTCCTGCCGGGAAGCAGGACTACCCATGAGCACCTGTAGAGGATCTGGTGAATCTTTTACACAGAGAGGTCAAGACTTCAAGGAGAGGCTCGACGACCTTCCCGTCGGCGATGTATGCGATTGGATACCTTCGGTGGCGAAGCTGGTGCAAACGACTTGTCGAAAGTTCTCTGCCCCTGTCACGAGTTATGATTTACTTCAGCCTGTTCCAGACTAGACATGCATGTCATAGACTAACGAACATGCCGTGATTCTCTTTCGCGAGGGGCGATTGGTTGGCCGATCGTGATCGGTACCTGGGGGTAGGGCGCCTATCATACGTTACACCACGGCCTCGACCGGTCAGGATTGTCATGATAAGGATGTAGTCTGATTTGCTGAATCGTGGAAGTAGATGATCCGATTATGTAGGAGCCTCGATTGGGGCCTCCCTCTCCGGTTTGCCCTTTAGCAGTCGGACTGTTCTCAGATCCATGACATGCTCGAATAGAAGGAAGTTGCGCTAGCGAAACGCCACACAGGGGTCGTGCCTCTTTCCTGCATACCGGGTACAGTAGCATAGCTGCAGGCTATGGGCGTCACGGAATGGAAGGCTTCATGCCTGCCAAAGGTGGGTCGCCCACAGGCATAAGCGCAATCTATGAGCGGCTCGATGGTCACGTGGGGTCTGCTCTGGCACGAAAAAACCTGGTTAAACAGGCG
This sequence comes from Parastagonospora nodorum SN15, assembly GCF_000146915.1. NCBI lineage: Eukaryota > Fungi > Ascomycota > Dothideomycetes > Pleosporales > Phaeosphaeriaceae > Parastagonospora > Parastagonospora nodorum. The sequence goes on from NW_001884552.1 coordinate 1,365,568, forward strand.
TAGTGTTGACTACGTCAAGGCTGGAAGCGTGTGAAACTGGTATCTAAACTTCACATCTGCCAGCTAGGCAAGGAGTGGAGATTTGGCCCGGCAGCAACGAGCGTCTACATCGGCAAGCGGACTCCTTCCCCACGTCCCGATCGGGCCACCCGCGAGCACAAACCTATTGTAGGTTAGCGTGCTACATTGCAAACTCGAATTTGCTCAAACTGCTTATTACAATACTGGAGTTTCGGGCACTTGCTGACCCTGCTGCCCGCTTGTGGCACTATGAGACTCGATAGCTGTGCCAGTGCGCTCTAGCTGGCAATTGTTGCTTACAAATTTCAATCCTATCCTGCGCATGCCGCGGCTCTGAAGACGCCAGTACCGCGCGCTAAGGTAGGATAGTGACGCTATTCAGATCTCTCCAGCCCATGTTCGCCAATGTGAGGAAGCATGAAGCCCACGCAGGTCTATGTCATTGCTGTTTCCGGATATTGGTCAGTCAGCGTTTCCACATAAAGGGAGACGGAGTCTCCTTCAAAGACCACAGGTTTGAGAACTACTTCGTGCTTCATTACCTTCATACAATTTCTTCTGACAAAAATGGTTTCTCTCCCTCCCCGGTTCAAGAGCTCCAGGCTCTTTGGGCTCTCTGGGACACGTTCTTCGAGACAAGTGCTGAAAACTCCATGTCGGTCCTTGAATACCCGACTCGCTAGTCAAGCAACTCTCCCATCCTTGTTTGCTTCTAGCTCTGGAATTCTTTACCCTGGGCAGCATCATCGCCTCGGGTACTCAACTGCCTCAACACGGATCGAGTTTGATCCGTTCGGTAAACAGTACGAACGAGACACGAACTTCCATTACGAAGTGACCATGGCATTCAGCAAAATTCTACAAAAGGCTGAGCAACAATACTTTCTGAATCTACCAATCGCACACCGAAGAACTTCTGGGATTGGACAACAAACCATCGTGGACCTCACTTGCATGCTTCAGTACCCACTTCGAGATCATCCTTGCCTTAAGCAACTTGAAGCCAAGTGTTTTATTCTGGGCTGAGACTGAAGGAGCAAACGCTTCGCCAGTGTTCAATGACTACGTCGAAACGGTAGTTCAGCCACTATTCAAGAGTTTTGGCCTGGAACAGTACGGTTACATTCTTCAGATGATCCCAAATGAAGTTATTGTCAACGGACGTGAGAACTGGGGTGGTGCTTGGGTCTTGGCCGATACCAGATCGGCGCAATGGGACGTTGTCTGTTACGTTTACTTCAACGCCAATGACACAGAGCATCAAATTCCGATCACGGGAGAAGCACTTGGATTGCCCGTTCTACCGGGCCTTTCGGGCTACGAAATGCGCTTTACCATCACCAACACGACAGCGACTCAAGAGCTGAGTGAAATCGTGCAAGAGAAAGTCCAACCTGTAGTCGCGCTGGATTACCGTGGCTCAGAAGACAAGATGCAGACTGAGTGGTCTAAGAAGCATTTTTTGCGCTGTGAGGCAGTAGCGGCACGACACAACATGCGATTGAAGTTTGAATGTCACCCATGGGGGTGAAACGGCTGCGAGCCGGCGTGTCTCCGCGCGTGACGAAGAACATTTTACCAAGATGGTTCAGAAACTCCATACGTGATTTTGTCTCTGCAGATCTCTTTGAAAAGGAAACGAACGGCTGTCGAGACCTTTGCAAGAGTTCTTTTAGAACCAGGAATCTGTTTTACGGTGTTGCACAAGCACTACTAGGTTTCGCAATATTCGTTGCCGCTTGAGAGGAAATTTTGACGGCAATCGTTAAGGCTGGATAGTTTCAACGTCTTTGTTGATATATTTCCGGGTTGCGACACACTATTGAACCTATTCAAGGTTGCGAACAATGCGATTCTAGATCGCAGCACGTACAAACCATTGGCACACTTGATGGCGCTCTGCCGATCCTGGCCTCGTGACGTCATCCCCTAAATCACAATCGTTCGAGTGACATCGTCGATGATTTTGGTCGAAAGCGCACAAAAAGGCGACGAGCAATGCTTCTTCTGGCAGGGAAATTGTGCAAACTCTCATGCCAACGAACAGCCTTTCTTCGCACAACTGGGACGTTCTGTACCTAGATAGTCATCTGTTGCCAGAAACGAGAAGCAATTGAGAACCTTTGTCTACATCCGGAACGTCTATTTGCATGGTCCATTGCGGTTATTGGCTCGGCTTTTCCGTGTAACATCTTGCACAACAGGACTTTGATGTCGTTCTTTGTGCACTTCCACACCAGCCACAATTTTTCTCCTAATTAAATTGAGTAGCCAAAAGAAAATCTGACAACAATACGATGAAAGCCCCGAAAAGACGCAATGGGTTCTGCGAATAACACCTTGGACTTTGCGCGCTGCGTCCGTATGCTTCATCGAAACACCAATTACCCGCGATTTCAATACTTCATTTTATTGCCAAGTTATCATGGCATCCCCTACATATCCTGCCGTCGTTCTCGATGATGATGCAGGAACTGCTACATATCAAAGCCTTGACCATGTTGATGAAGCACTTTACAACAGTTTCCATTTTGTGTACCAAAGAGCTGTTTTCCAGAAGCTTGTCGCACTACGCCTAGCAGAGGGTATTGTTTTCACTAATGGAAATGATATACAAGTATTGTGGGATAAAAAACCAAGCAGTTTCATGAAAAAGTGGAAGAAGAAGTCCAGTCGCCATAGACCAGTGGAAGATGCGGAGCCGCCAGTAGTTCCGGCAGTCCCAGCTCCAGCAGTCGTAGCTCCCACGACTGCTCCAAGTATTCGGAATCAGACAATAGGAGATCTCAAACAGGCACACGCGCCCACACATCAAGATCAAGCAAACGCAGCTGCGACACCTCAAGGCCCTGACAGTCCAGAGACCCTTGCTGCTGGGTCGCCCGTATATGTCTTAGAAAATAGTACACATTGGCTCTCGCCAACCAGAGGCGAGCGCGAATTCGTCCGGTCTAGTCTTGGAAACAGAGGCTGGAAATTTGTCAAGGTCTTGGATCAGAGAGCGCTTGATAAAGACAGAAAAAGAACCGATCGAGCACTACATCCGTACAAAAACTTCCTTCTATATGTCCGCCCAAACGAATATGGAAACATCGAAGATGTGAGTTTCGACACTCATTTCGCCATCGCGTTTCTATTAACTGGACGTCAGCAAATCGTCGTCAAACGGGTTGATATTAGTGGTGATGGTGATCACTACTGGGCCAAGAACGAAATTAGCATGAATATAATTCTGGCGCAAACCAGATGCAGTCATATTATTGAGTATCGAGGTGATGGCTTGAGAACGACAAGAAAGAAGGTACTATTATGGCTTGGCAGCACTGAAGCACAGCCGGACACCCAGAGAATTTCACATTTATATTTTGAGTACGCAGCATACGGAGACCTCGATGCAACGATACAGGCACATGCTGCAAGGGAGATGTAAGTGAAGCTCCTTGCCATGCCAACATGAATCAATCCACTGACCTCCACCTTGAGACCTGTCCCTGAACACTTCATCTGGTACCTCATCAGCCAGATGATCGAGGCTATATCGGCATTCCAGGAAGGGTTTTGCGAACACCCACATCCTGAAATCACGGGTGCTGCCATTCATGAGCCAGAGCCACCTCTAGACTCAAATAGGTGGGATCCACTTCTGCACTCAGACATCAAACATCATGTAAGTTGTGAAAGTAAGATTTTCGTGTGAGATGACACTAACTCTACTTGATAGAACATCTTCTGTTGCGATGACAATACAATTTATCCCAGTTATCCTCGACCCGTGCTGGCAGACTTCGATATAGTGCAGTCAAGTTCCAATATATCTAGACACTCTGGAACCCCGGGTTGGCAAGCCCCTGTAAGTGTCAAGAGGAGCACATGAAGTCTTAGTGCTGACATAACTGTAGGAAAGATACACCAATGCTGCAGATTACGCAAACTACCGGCCAAATGATTGGGATGTCACGGTCAAGGCCGAAATCTGGGCAGTCGGCGTTGTCGCATACAGGCTCTTGTGGGCAGGAAAAGGAACAGATGCGGTGATTAAACAAAAAGATGACATTATGCAAGAAACCGAGGCATGGCAGACGCGGTTTGGTAAACCCAAGCTTCCCAAGGATTTCGGAGGACTTTATGATGATTTCCAAGAGCCACCAGACATATACAGTTCGGGGTTAGTGCATCTCGTCCAGAGATGTCTGAATTACAGGCCTGAAAATCGACCAGGGCTTCCTGAGATGAAGAACATAGTCGACGCTAAGCTCAGGAGGTTGGACTTATTGTATGGCGATGAGATCAAGAAAGTGAAGGAAGCAATCGCCGAGCCCCATAAAGTCTGGTCTAGCGCCGTCGGCGAGCCTGCAAAACGTTTCGCCATTGGTAGTAGATACGATCCACCTCGAAAACGACGAAGGGTCAATCTTGATGACAGTAACTCGTTGGCATACCAAGCGATTGTCGATGATTGGGTCGTTACCATGTCTTCCCCTCAGCCCAGTCTCGCTTCTCAGGCAAAGATCGTTGATGCCATGATGAACTCCGCAGACAAGTCCGACAACGACGATATCCGTTTCCTCATGGACGACGACAACTTACGGCACTCTTTCCACTATCTTATTTCCTGTCTCAGCACCCGAGTAGCTCCAGATGCGCCCGTACATTACGTCAAAGACTGGGGAGAAGAGGTGCAGGAAACTTTCATGTCTGTGCAAGACAGCTTGAGACGTGGGTACGAAGACTGGGCACCGGTACCGCAAAGGGTACTTCCACTAATTGTCCAGATGATCCCAGAGTTCAGGGACAATCGTGCGTATCATGACCTCCAAGAAGCAATAAACGTTCTAGAACATGCCGTGAAATGGAGCCTAGCTCTGCTGCAATACGATGCAGAACCCAGAACGCCACTGTTGGAGAAAAAGACTGAGATGCATAGAGGGTTTCGAGACTGGATCTTTATACATCCGCATCCTGCTGAATGATGCCTATGTAGTCATCTTTGAGAACGAAGACTTCTGTTCCTTATCAAGAGTTCCTACGTTATCTATGCATTCACCATTCCCATGTGCCACAATGAATCAACCTAAGACTTGTATTATATGCATTGAAGCAACGCTTGGTACGCTCGGGTGCGTTCATTTGTGTGCACATGGAATTATCCCTTTGTGTAATATCATGCCTTTCTGGTTATTCTTTTGTAATGTAGCGGGATGTCCACGCAGAACTAGATCGTGATAAGCGTTGAAGACACCGCGATCGCTGGATGCTAGTGATGAATCACGCGCTTGCTAATAGAACTTGCACACAAAAAGATTAGGAAGATTATTTCTGAGAGCGAGTGAAGTGATTGTTCGTAATGCTATAGTGTAGCCGACTCCATCACGGTCTTCCACTCAACATTAAACTGGAATTGAGGTACTACGTCTACCATTTACCTGTACCTCTACAGAAATTGGAAGAGCGAGAACAAGCAACTCTTAAACACGCGTCTGCTCAACGCGAGCGGTGTGCTTCTCGTCATAGTTGTCCAGGCGCTCCTCGTGGGCCTCCTTCTCGATGACATGCATGTCAATGTGCGCGACGGCCGTGTCGCCATCGAAGATACGGGAGATCTCCTCAAGGGTGGGTCCCTTAGTCTCAGGGTAGACGAAGTAAACCCAGACAAGTTCAACGGTGATCCAGCACTAGGGAATCGTTAGTCATTGCTTGATTTGCGGAGCGCATCTTTTCAACTTACAGTGTAGAAGAGAGCCAGGTACCAATGCTTGGGGAGACGCTCCCAGGCGACAGGGTTGGTTTGACCACCGACGGCGAGAATAGCCTGGACGGTGATGTTCATAATCATGAGACCCTTGGCACGGAGCGCATATGGGAGAATCTCGAGAGCGTAAGCGACGAGGAGACCGGACCAAGCGAATGCATAGAAGACACCGAAGATCCACACGAATGGAATCTGTGCGTATCCGGCAGCCTTGTTCGTCTCGCCAGAGTTCTCGTAGATGGCGCAGGTGATCGTCCAACAGACGAAAGAGACCATCATGCCGGCAGTAGCAGTCAAGAAGAGTGGGCGACGACCGACCTTGTCGATGAACGTAGCAGCGTAGACGGAAACAAGGAGTGCCAGAACACGCTCACCGGCAGACAGGCCCATCTTCTGGTTCTGGTCGACGATACCAGCACCGGTGTAGACCAAGTTGATGTAGTTGGAGAACAGCGCGTTTCCAGAGTACTGAGAGATGATACCCAAGGAGATGAGAATGGCAAGCCTCCATCGGTTACCCTTGGTCTTGAGAAAGTCGATGTAGCTAGAGTTTGTGTTTGCGTCCGCCTCCATGCGAATAGTCTCCTTCATCTCTTGGTACGAGAATTGGACAGTGGGGTTGTTGCGGTCTCCCTCAGCGTGGTAGTAGGCAAGCATAGACTCCGCCTCCTCGTAGCGCTCTTTGCTGATCAGCCAACGGGGAGATTCTGGCACCCACCAGATGAAGCAGAGCTGGAGAGCGGATGGCATGCCCTGAAGAAGTGTGATAGACCTCCACGACCACTCGTTGTCGACGTTGGACGTACCCCAACCGAGGAAAGCGACGATGAGGGCGCCCAAGTTCCAGAGACAGTTGTAGACGGCGGTGAAGGTACCACGATGCTGGGGATGGCAAATCTCGGTAAGAAGAATGGGCGAGCACATCTGAGAAAATGAGTTGCCGAAACCAAGGACGAAACGGCCCGCGAAGTAGATCTGCCAGTTGGTCGCGAAGCAGGAGATGAAAGCGCCAGCAATCATGATAGCGCAACCGGTAGCGATGGGAATCTTACGGCCAACAGCCTGGGTGAAGAAGGGAACAGAGAAGAAGCTGATAATACTGCCGATGTTGTAGGCATTGTTCATGAGACCGAGGCGGTTGTCGTTGGGATGGTCGAAGTACACAGCCCAGCGGGACATCTGCTGAGATGAGTTCATCATCATACTGTAATGCAATGTCAGTCAATATCGATGAATTGCCACAAATATGCACTTACCCATCATAACCCGTGGTAGCTGAGGCAATACAGAGAACACAGGCGTGCCAGTACAGCTTGCGCATGTTAGGTAGCTTGCGCCATTCTACCCTCTCAAACTGAGGCGCGTCCGCGGCCACGGCGGCGTTTGCGGTGGCGATAGCAGGCATCCTGGCTGGTCGTAATTATGCTTCTAGTAAGAAGACCAAGATGGGAAGGAAGTGAGGGTCTGCACCACAAGGGTTCAGTCGACTTGCAGTGGAGATTGACACCCGGCTATGGCTAGATACTTATATTCGAGTAGGCAATCATGATACCTTCTACGGCTTCTAGACTAATTGGAATAGCGGGCTTGTCCCTGGCGGTTGAATTGACGGGGATGCCGGGGTACGATGCACCGTTGTCAGATGGAGGTAGTCCCCGCCAATAGGAGCCGACGACGACCCTTCCTCCAAGCCACGCCTGGCATGAGGGCCGACAGCACCGGGGCGAGACCAGTAAAGTCTGTCGACCATAGGCTCTGGAATCACACCATTGGGTACTGACTTTGACTCTTCTGGTGACCCGACGTTGGTTGTAGATTGTTGTGCCCCATGGGGTGGAATACATGAGGCCTCTAGAACGCCAAGGAATCGAGGCGGAATCGAGGGACGTTGCATGCAGAACCTAGCACAGGGCACTTCCACAGGCCACGGCTTCCAAGCATTCGCAGATTCGCGCTCATCCAGTTCTGATGTCGATCATCAGTCATTGGATTATATCCGGTGTTTACGTAGGGCAAAGGTTTGATCACCATGACCATGTCGAGCGTCTCTTGGGCAAGCATCCACAAGTGGATGCGAAAAAACGCCTCCTTGCGTGCCCAGCCAAAGTAGAGGATAGAGTGTGTGCGTTCTCGGCATAGCAAGTCTCTCCCGTTACAATTGCTGGCACGTGCGAGTCCTCGGCCACGAGGCTTGAGTGTTCCCCAGCTGATCAAAGAGTTCTTCGAAGTCTTGGTGTCGCGGATGCCGTGGACTCGTCCCGCGGGTGGACTTGCATTATACCCGAAATTATGTTTCTAGTCTCTTTCTTCATGTCGTGTCTAGCCCAAAATGTGGACGCGATGGGCGTGGTGCGGGACAAGACACAAGACTGCCAAATGCCAAGATGGCAAAATGGGCCTCCACTCCGCGAGGTGGACTGTCTGCACCACTCTGACTGCGCTGACACCCATTATTTGATGTCGAACCGATATCTAGGTTCTCGGCGCTATGCAAGATATCCTGAACAAGCCTGAACAAGGTCCGCGGCTGCATTGTCATCGGATCGCATGGAATGTACCATGACTATCGAATGTTGTCTGCCGTTCGTCGCTGCAAACCGGTAGGTCCTCGCCACTTGGTCTACGATGATTCCGCATCAGTGATCTTTGAATGCCCAAGTGTCTGCGCGTGCTGACCTCCAGACAATCTCGGAAACCATAATGTCATGTAAATGCAGGTGGCTTGGCATACTTGGCTGCGGTCATATGTATAGCGTGCTCTGCTCTTCTGCCGCATAGCTGACATGCTTGTAGCGTCGGGAAGTACTCCGATCAAGATTTAAACAAGTTCTTAGTGAATGTCGTTTCATCGATTGCTCTCTTCACACTTGCAAGCTGTGGTATTGTGGTGGTCTTCGCTTTGCACTGGCCATGAATCAGACAAAGACTGGAACCCGAGTGCTCAGGATCGGGGTCGTGATAGAGCTACAGGATCCATGCGCCACAGTGTTGGGAATGTATTGATTGCTGACAGGGTGGAAGCGAGCGAGATGCGGCATGCGGTGTCCACCTTGATGCCTCCGAGCGGCCAACCGCAGTTAACGCGCGCCTTTGTCGCCGCTGCACAGCCCGCCACGTGCTTGCATGACCCATTGATGAATTTTGATTGCTAGAAAGTGCCCGCAATATAGGCTCATCGTTCCGACACACAGACGCCAGGACCGAGCGGCTTTGTGGAGTGTGGAGAGGGTAAGCGGGCGGAGAAGGCCTGCGCGGCGGGACTCCGAGGAACGCCAAGGTGCCGAGACGCATTGACCCGGTGAAGCTTCACGGCTGGGGTTCTGGTTTCTCGTGACAAGACATCGCCAATAATGGCTCAAAGCAGAACGCCGCATCCAAGCATCCTGGGCGTTTGATCGGAAGGATCCCTTCACATCCGACTGTCGTTGTCGAAAAGGGAAAATGCGCCGAATTGGCGCCGCCTTACAGCCGAACTGTCCAGATATCTCGTACTGGTAAATGTTTGGCGAGCCGGCAACAGTCTTTGCTGGCTGGCCTCATCAATACGAAATTCCATTATCTCCGTTAACCATTGTGTCAAGCGTGAAGCGAGAGGATCGCAACAAGGACACCAGCTCTTGAGGTCAGGGCGGGCGAGGCGTACAGGAATGAGGCACTACCACGAAAGAACTGAGTGATGAGGCCTAGTATTTCAAGCTTGAGCGACAGCTTTTATCAGCAGGGCGTGACGTCCCAAAGTGAAATTGTGGCAAGCTTTCGTGTGAAGGTTTTCCGAGCCTTTTCGTCACCAATGTTCACGCGTGGAAACGTGTGAGGTACTCCATGGCTCAGGTTTCAAGAGGCATACCATCACGAAATTGCATGTCACGTCCTGTAGATGAGAATCAACGCTACTGAACGAATGGGGCCTGGAGTCTACAACAACCGCCTGCCAGTCGAAACATGTCTTCAGCCACTGCACATGATGCCAAACAGCGGCAGAAACAGAGTGAAGAAGTTGCTCAACATCTCCTCAAGCTTGCGCGCGAGGTTCGCGACTCCATCTACACTTTGGCTATGGAACATTTGCCGACGCGCTTCTCCCTCGAATATGGGATGCAGCTGAATGCACTCACACTCTACCCTCAAACCCTCAAACCCTTCCCCTTTTGTGTTTTACAAACAGACAGATCTATGACGAAGGCGTACATGCTTGGCTTCGACGTACACGCTTCGTCCTTCCCGACGATACCGAGAGAAGCCAAGAGCCGCTCCTTCGATTCATCCACAGCCCGTAGCAGCGAAGGAAGCAGCAAGGGCGATGAACTCATAATGTGTCGCATCATATAGTGCTATCGGCTGGCATGGCACGATAGTATATGTTTCCCTCATCGTCCCACTCTCCCCAGGTTGAGTAATCTTCACTGTCATGATTCCAGGACATTTTTGGGTTTTGAGTTGGGACAGAGTGGGAATGTTAGTTGAGAGTTGAGGGGCAGCGATTGATGTGGAGAAGGTAAACAGCTGAGGAGGAAGCTTTGTAGACGTGGAGAGGAGGGGCCGGACACCGGTGGTTCATGGGGTCGATAGTGAAAGACCTCGTACGTGCACTCGACCAGGGCTGCTTTCGCACCGATCCTAGCAATACATAGGCTAGCAGCGCAGCTCTTCTAAGCCATTTAGTGCTCAGTGCAGACTCGTCGCGAACTGGGGTTATGGTCACATTGTGACGTCCGTACAGGAAGATTCGACCATAATCAGCTCTCGCACTTCGCTGAAAGATTGAATCCAGATTTTCGGAGCCATGAAGTGTACTCTTCCGGGATACAGTATATACAGACTTACGGCTGTCAGTCATAGGGTGCTAAAATGCGTCTATGGTGCGTTACTGTTTTGTATCGTTTCTCCTTGCGGTGCAATTGTAAGACTACTGTCAAATTAGGGACCACCAAATGAGTACAGTTGAAAGTTACTAGACATGTGCTATTGCATGTAGGCCCAGGTCAGTGACGAAGGAAGTCAGGTGTTCGGACACTTTCAGGAGGACGTGACTAATTACCGCACGGACCATCTGCCAATCGAAACTCCGAGGGCGGTTGAGACGATGGGTGCTGCGACATAGAAACCCGCTCATAGCACAATAGGCATACAAACACAAGTACGCATTTGAAACCCATGATCTAGCCATTTAGACATTCGATCGCGCGACCGTCAAACTGATCGCTCTCATTGCTACCATATTCCTCGAACCGCCGATTACGTTCAATCTTTTTTAGCCGAACATCAAGGACCCCGTGTCTTCAAGACCTACTTCTTGGAAGGATTTGGGCTCACAGTACCATCTGGGAACTTTCGGAAGATGTCGGCGATGTGATCGATGGGTGCAGCGAGCATACCCATAGGTCCCTCACTACAAGTCCAAGTCAGTGGTGGCTACAAAGGAAGCTCTCATGATGGGATACACACAAGTAAGGGTTTTCGCCCGCGCTGGGATGACTGCGAGATGGCACAAAGGCTTTGGTCCTTCCAAAGTTCTTGGCCAGGCTCTCAGACGAGCCGCGGTTGTCGCTCGAGCTCAACGCCTTCTCAAGAGCGGGCAGGTCCTTGGACTCTTCATCCTCAATGTGGTGTTCGAGTAGCGACCAGATCTCCTTGAGCTTCGGGACGTAGCCTGTGTCTTTCGCGCTCATATTCTGAAACTCCTTGAGAAGCACCTTGACCTGTTCCATGTCAGTGGTGCATTGGAGAAGGTCGGGTACGGGTCACCTTGTGGTGCTCAGCCCGGTCGTGGTCGGCATGCTCTTTGCCCTTGTCGCCTAAGTACTTCTCCAAGGCTGGATAGACAAGAAGCTCTTCCGCGACAGAATGGCGAGCGAGTTCCCAAGTGAACTGATTGCCGTAGCGCGTCTGATGGTCAATGTTGTCTGGATTGTTGACGATCTCGTTGTAGTACTCCTTGAGCTCGCGATGATCCTTGGTTATGGCTTCTGAGATTGTGGACGCAGCACGGATCGAGGCGAGCCTGCTGTTCACGGGCGCGTGAACCGCCTGTGACCTGAAAGCAGCCCTGGCTACCGGTGTGATGAAGGTGCGTGCTGAGAACATGTTGTAGGATCTGGAATGCAATCGGAGGTTTGTGTTCGATAGCAGAGTGCAAGCCGGTGCTGTCGCTGTTTAATTGCGAGGCAAGTACTACGTTCCTACGTCACTCAGTCGCCATTCCACTCTTCGAACACGTGCATGCGACGCAACTATCAATTTCTCTCCGCGTTCAAGTCACACAAAATCACACGCCAGCTGATTATATGCCGAGTCTCATTGGTTCGACTACAGTACCGGGCTCTTACATCACAGTGATGGAGTTGACACATATGGCGCTCCTCGGCACGGAGCCTATTGGACAACCGTCACTTCCGCATCATCGAAAACATGGGAAAGACAACAATTGCATCTTATTATCCCATCACCCGCGGACACGTGAGCCGAGCGAACGAGCTTCATCTTCGATCTGCGTCGTTCATGGTATGGAAAGAGCTCAATCGAGCAGCACTGAACACACCTTTCATGCAGTCCCTCGCATTAGAGTAGCATCAAGCGAATGGACGTTCATCCGACCAGTCAGAGGAAGCGCACGGCCTCACTATTCTCCTATTGTCATTGACTTGCAGCTGCTATCACAACCGGACAGTTACCCCTCATGTCGAACCGTCAGGATGACAATTGCTGAACAATGTCGACATGGCTCACGCCATGGCGTATTTGTGTCTCAGCCATCGCATCCTTAAACTCGACTGCGTCCCAGATGGAGATCTCAACAACTTTGCCCCAGAAACTGAAAGCTGCCATGTCTACAGGCGCCAACACCAATCACAATGACCCCATGCAGCACCCGCTAGAGGCAATCTCACAGAGCATCCAGGGCGCCACCCAGGGTGAGGCTCGTGCTCCACGTATAGCTCACATGGGTAGTGCGAACGAAGGTCCTGCCGATATCATCGCAAAGGTTTCTGGAGCTGTTCAAGGTGGGAAGCGTGAGGACGATGGCCCGTACTTCACCAACAATGAGGGCATTCCCTATCCCGACCCGTAAGTGATACCTACCACTTAGCTCCTCAACCATACTGACGGCTTCGTAGAGCACACAGCAAGAACATCGGTGGTATCCCAGTAGCGAGCGATGTGTTCCTATTCCAGAAGCAGCAGACTTTCAACCGATCGAAGAACCTCGAGCGCATGGTGCATCCTTGTGGCTCTGGGGCTTTCGGATATTTCGAGACCACAAAGGACGTGTCGAACCTCACCGTATGCCATCACACACTCTCCAAAATTGAAGTACTGATTGAGCGTAGAAAGCCAACTTCCTCGGCAGTGTCGGCGAGAAGACACCAATCTTTGTCCGCTTCTCTACTGTCACCGTCGGTCGTGAGTATCCTGACTTGGCTCGCAATCCCCGTGGCTTTGCCATCAAGTTCTACACCCAGGAGGGCAATTATGACATTGTTGGCTTGAACTTTGTAAGCTAATCATCTACCAAAAGAGACTGGAACTAACAAACCCAGCCAGTCTTTTTTTGTCGTGATCCCCTTCAGGGACCCGACGTTATTCGCTCTCAAGCCCGCAACCCGCGCAACTTCCTCCCGGACTACGATGCACTGTTCGACCTACTTGCAAACACCCCCGAAGGTAACCATGCTGGTCTCATGTTCTTCAGTGACCATGGCACTCCGAAAGGATGGCGTTACGAGCATGGTTACGGCTGCCACACCTTCAAGTGGGTCAATGCCGAGGGCAAATTTGTGTACATCAAGTACCACTTCATTGCCAAACATGGCCAGAAGCAGTTTACACAAGAAGAAGCTACACGCATGTGCGGAGAAGACCCCGATTACTCCAAGCGCGACCTCTGGGAAGCGATTGAAAAGGGCGAGGAAATTGAGTGGACTGCCATGGTTCAGGTAATGGAACCTCAAGATGCTGACCCGGAGAAGCTTGGTTTCGACCCATTCGATGTGACCAAAGTCTGGCCACGAAGCCAGTTTCCCATGCATGAGTTTGGCCGTCTTGTGCTCAATAAGAACCCTGAGAACTTTCACCGCGATGTCGAGCAGGCAGCCTTCTCGCCCGGTAGCATGGTCCCCGGCATCGAAGACTCACCCGACCCACTCCTCCAGTTCCGCATGTTCTTCTACCGCGACGCGCAATACCATCGCATCGGTGTCAATCTCCATCAAGTGCCCGTAAACTGCCCGTTCATGGCGAAGCAGTTTGCAACTCTCAACTTCGATGGGCAGATGCGTGTGGACGCCAATCATGCCGGTAACAAGCAGTATGCGCCTAATAGCTTCGCGCACAAGTTCCGACCGGACGTTGCTGAGGCGCCATACGTAGTCAGCGATAACGTGGTCAGTCGCAAGAGCCACTATTACCACGAGGGCAAGAAATCGGACTATGCGCAAGCGACTGAACTGTGGAGTCGCGTCATGACGGAGCAGCAGCGCAAGAACACGATCAAGAACACGGGAAATATGCTCAAATTTGTGGGATATCCCGAAATTCAGGTGAGTTGATGGTGCAGCTTGCATGCCATGAATTGGCACACGCTAACAGCCCTGCAGAAGAAATACCTTGCTCAGGTCTACAATGTTGGCACCGACTATGCACAAGGCATTTACGATATGCTCCCCAGTCCCGAATTTCAATTCGCTGAAGTCGAGAAGTTGGCAGAGACGGCGCAGGAGTGGTACAAAGAGAAGAAGTTCCAGCCATCGACTGAGAATAAGTTGAGGGGTGATGCGCCTATTGCACCTTGGTATAACTAGGCTTTAGTAGTACTGAGAATTCTTTGGGATATGTGATCATAACGAGGCATGGCACGACCCATGGCTATAAGGCTCCTTGACTAAAAGTAACAAGTCTCCGGGAGCATACAGGTTTCGGAGACATAACGAACGCGATGAAAACTGTCCATCAATGTGCCCAAGAACAATTCTCCGTGTGGATTTCTGATACCTGAAGATCAATCAATTCTCTCAAATGATTCCGAGATCGATGATGGAATGTGTATATATTTGTTAGGTCGAGTATACGACTTCATTCTTTACCCAACTCACAGCCATCATCACCATCAACATATCCAAACAACCACAGTACCACAAGCATGTCTCCCAACCCAATCAAAACCACAATCTGGCTCTGGCCCTCTGGCCTCTACCCTCGGCGCATCATCTACTTCCTGCTCATCAAGAAACTCACCCTCTCCACCCTCGCCGCGCACAACATCCATCTGATTCCTATCCACCTCTCCCCAACCGGCCTCATCTCCGCAACCGGTCTCGAGTCCCGCCCCGCCGGTACCAGCGTACCGTTCATGCGCCTCTCATACGCCGACGGCACGCATTTCCTGATCCACGAAACGAGCTCCATACTTGAATACTTGCAGGAGATTTTTCCTGGCGGACCGGATATCAGGGGCGAGACGGTGCATCAGCGGGCGCGCAGTCGGGACGTGTTGAGTCTACTGGGTGAGGCGATCGTGTGGTATGGAGTCGAGGTGTTCCATTCTGATCCCAACACGGCGACGTGGTCGGGGCTGAGGGTGGAAGATCAGAGTCCGGCGGCGGCGGCGCATGGGAGGATGAAGGTGGGGACTTTGTTGGATAAATTGGAGGGGTGGGTTAGGGAAGATGTTGAGGGGAAGGGAGCGGTGAGTTTGGTGGGAGGGGAGCAGGCAACGTTGGCGGATGTGGCGCTCATAGCGCTGGTGGAGTATTTCAGGGAGAAGTTTGGGGCGGATTGGATTAAGGGACATGGGGTGTTGGAGACATGGTATGGGAGGATGAAGGAACAGGATTGGGTTGCTGGTGGGATGAAGTTGGCTGAGGTCGAGGAGACGGGAGACTGGGGAGTGGTTTTGGGAGCGTGAGTAGCGGGGAGATAATTTTGAAGTTTTACATTATATCATTGATTTGGATGTACCCTGAACGCCTTTGTTTGTGTTGCGGCTCTATGCCAACTGCGTCTTTCCAGTGACTGGGCACGCTGCGCCCTCAGCCGCTCCCGCCACACTGGGGTGTGTTGAGACTTTGTTCAGGTGATGTCCAACAGTGGCCTTGGTGACCGGGCATACATCGCCCTCGCTGGCCTTGAGCATATCAGGATGGTCAGGTGGGAGGACAGTGGTTGCGGTTCCGACAACTGGGCAGAGCGCGTCATCCATCTTCTGGGCCTCGGGCTCGTTGACGCTCTTCTTCAGCGCCGGACATTGCGTTGCCGTGTTGGATGCGGATGTGACAGGCGGGTGCGTGCTGAGGTTGTGGTGGTGGTCGGTGGTTGCACCTACTACAGGGCACTGTTCTCGTTAGTAGCCACACGTGAAGGACGAACGCGTTCTGAGGGGTACTTACAGTCTGACCATCCTTTGACATGTCCACGCTGGGGTGGTTAGGTGGGAGCACATCCGTGGTAGTTCCGATAACTGGGCAAGCCATGATGAAGTAGTGTGTGGTATGAGCTTGATGTTATTGTCTTTGTGGTGGAAGTGATGAAGGAGTACAGAAAAGCCAGGTGAAGCAAATGGAGGGGAAAGACAGCAGATAAGCGGTCAATAACAAAGCCAAAGCGCAAGCTAAGTTGCTAAGGTTCCAGTTTGCGTCGTGGATCCACGCCGTTGTTGAGCTACCCCAGATTTGCAGGGATGCGGCTGCGCGACGTCATAGTCAGCGGCTTTGTCGACGCGCTGATTGGTCAGACGCGCTGTGGGGCTGAACGGGCGCGGAAAGGGAGGTTCGCGTCGTTTCCACAACTCCATCACCAGCTAATTCGCGACATTTGCCTGCTCGAAGATATCACACTTTTGCTATAAAGATTTGATTCACATTGCATGCTTACTCGGAACCTCACTTGGTCCCATCACAGGCACATTGACTCAAAAACAGCTATATTTTGAACTGTGCTATGGTAAGTTCTACATCACAGCAGAAGCTGCCTACAGTATTTGAGGCATTGCGCAGCGACTCGATGCGTCGGGATGAACCACAAGCTCACCCTTCTTGATCATGATCATCTTCTTAGCCTTGATCCGCTCAAATTGGTTCAATTTCACCATCGTCCCAGCCTGGCGTCCCTTCCAAGCGCCTGACCTACGGACGACCTCGACCTTTATCTCGCGCTCTTGACGTACGAGAAAGCCATGCAGGAACCACTTCGCTAGATTTCCGAGCGCATCGAGATGCTGTGGCATGCCGCCTCTCCGCGCAAGACCGTATGCACCATCGAGGTAGATGTACTCCAATTTCTCGCACTTGAGGATGTCCTCCAAGCAGAATCGCGCAACAAGATCCTTGATTGGGGTAGGGCGTATGCCCCGGTGGGGATCGTCAACTGTGACTTTCGACCAGTGGAAAGTCATGTCGATTTGCTTCAGATTTCGACATGCTACTGCAAGACCAATGCTTGGGTTGTCGATTGAAGCGGGATAACACAGGTGATTGAACCAATGCATATGAGGGAAGTTGAGGTACCTCACTGCATCCAAGCCTTCATTGTTCGGCAGAGCCTCGAGAAACTTGCGCAACCAAGTGGCGATCTTGAACTTCTTTTGGGAGTACATGTACTTCAGGTCGAACCGCTTGGTCTTTTGAAGCATGTAGACAGCCACCTCGCCAAGCATATCTTTGTTAGTGAATGCGAGTGCTGGCAGCCATCCACGTGGAGCACGCGCCGTCTCTGGAGGAGGAAACGTGCCCGGGTCCTGGTTATCGCACGCGACCAACACATTCGGAAAGTCCCAGAAGCAACACGGGTTTTGCCATTCATCGTAATGGCGGTGCTTGCTCAAGCGGCCAGCCTCGCTCTCCAATATAAGATACTTCTGGAGAATCTGGAGCCTGAGCTCGGCTGGTAGCTTCAAGAGCTGTGACTCGCCCATGAAACAATCCATGAGATCCCACGTCATATCGCGGAATTCCATGAAGGCATCGAAAGAACGCCTCAGAACACTCATGTATGCCACGGCTTTCGGCACATCCCTCTTAACGCTCATGTTCAGAGACCTCTTGGACAGCCGTACACTACCGTTCTCGAGTTGGCGTGTATGCTCGCGGAATCCGTCAACCATGGTGCCCATGCGCCAGAGCTCGAAGAGGTCTTCGCCCCAGCAATCGAAGTAGTTGGTGTATTCATCACAAAGTCCCCAGGCATTGGACATATCCCAGAAAGCCCACTCATCGATCGGTGGGCGAGCATCGCGTTCGAAGTTGAAGAGCGCACCTCGGGGGAGATAGGTGTTGCGATCGATTTCGATCCATGTCCAATCGGCTCTATATTGGCTCTTCATGAACTCGATACCAGCCCGGGAGATATCAGCGAATTCTCTCTGGAACCTCCTCTCTTTCTCTGGAGATGGGTGCTTCATGAACCCATGACCTGCGGCGGCGAGGTCATAGAAGGCACGAAAGTCTTTGTCAACAATGGCCCCGACAACCGGTGTACTTGGCGCAGCATAAGGGCTTATACACTCGAGGGTGTCGCCAGCGGCCGCTGCGAGGTCTCGAAACGCGCAGACGAGCTCGATGCTCTCTATTCGATTGTCGGGTGCAGTCTTGGTCGGAGAGGTGATGTCGAATAGGACATCTCCTAGTACCTTTGCGCAAAGTCAGTCCGGGCTAGGTATGTTATGTTGAGTTCAACCTACAGGCTCCATGCTATTGATGAGCTTCATCTCTATAACAATGTTTCGATGTCAAGGGTAGTTGAGGCGGTGGTTGAGAACGAGGCGCTTGGTGTAAACGATATGAGCGACAGCAAAGCGAGCAAAGATATTTATATACAGTCGGGGGCGGAATCAGGGATGCTTAACATTCACCCTAGGCAGCAAAGGAAATGAAAGGATACATGCTACTAACGCTTTCACAGAACCGACAGCCTTATACCAGGTTGGAAAACATAGGAACGGCCGAGGAACCTTCTTTTGTGTGGTGCAATCGGCTTGCTCGAAACGCGGTTGTTAGCAAAGCCTCGAGATGCATTGCCATCCATCAGCAAAGCCAATTCTACGAGGCACAACATGAACACTAACTTATACGGAAATAATCAAAGAGATCGGTTAGCACTGAGCCATGCTATGAATTGCAACAATGGTGGTAATTCTCAAGCCAGTCAGGTTTGGTGCACTTCCTTCAAATGAAGCTCTTCATTCACAGAAAACACTTGATTCCATCCAGTGGTCAAGCTCTACATCAAGTGGTCTACGTACTGATAGCTTTCTAGGAAGCTCATCCGACACTTTGCGGACTCCAAGGTAACGCTAGCTGTCCAAAGACCTAAACCTCGCGGAACGACATAGCCAATTCGAAATGCTTCAAGTCCTTCTTATTGAGCGAGATGATGGTACCAGTCACCCGATTCCTCCACTTTCCATATCGACGAGCCACTTCGATCTCGACCTTCTGTCCCCGACGCACAAGGAAACCCACTATAATCCACTTCGCGAGGCCGTCAAGCCCATCCAAGTCACTGGGACCTCCACCTCGGTTAGGCGCGTTGTGTATACCATTGAAGTACACCTGTTGCAAGCCCGTACAATTGAGGATTGGCCGGAAGCGGAATTTGTTGACGACATCGAGCGTGGTGCATGGAATGGCGAGATCGATGTTGTCGGGATCAGGCTTGCGCAGCTTCGAGGAGTGCCAGGTAATGTCGAGTTTTACGAGGTTCTTGCACACCGCCACAAGCTCGAGACTCGGGTTCGCCGGCGCCGGAATGTCACGCTCGCTGTTGTACCAGTGCATGTGTGGGAAGTTGAGGTGCTTGACCGCACTCAGACCCCCCGGAATCATAGTCAGGAACTCACGGAACCAAGTCGCAATCTCAAAGCCGGAGACCTCCTTGATGTACTTCAGATCGATCTGTCCCGTGTTCTGCAGCATGTGCACAGTCACTTCTCCAAGAAGCGCCCTGTTCACAAATGCAAGAGCAGGAACCCAGCCCTCAGGGGCGCGAGCGGTCTCGGGCGGTGGGAAGGTCTTCGGCTCTTGGTTGTCGCAGGCCATGAGCACGAACTTGTGGTGGTAGGCCTCAAAGAAGCCCTCGCACAGTGCACGGAAGCAGAGTTGGTCGTCATAGGGTTCCATGGCGGCCATTTCGGACGCATGGTATTCTGGGTCCTTCCTCATTTGTCGAATATTGCGTAAGGACTGAATGATTTCGGGATCTAGATCGCGAAGGTCGAATACAGGCTGTGGAAGGTTAGCCTGGCATGTTGGCATGGTCAAGCTATGGGCATACCGAGCAATTCATGGTGGCTGTGTTGGCCTTAGTTAGGGTCGAGAGCGGCCGAAGATTATAGACCTTGGTTGAAGAGCTGTCAAATAGAGTAGAGTACCTGTTGGTGGAGGGGTAAACAAGAGCCGTGGTTGAGCTCTCTTATACACAGATGGTTCGTCGTGAAAAGACTAGCGTGCACCAAAGCCACGGTTGCCAGGTAGCGCTCGGCTGTGGCCGCTACTGGCCCTTTCACGACACTTACAGTTACATCGATGTCATCTACAAGAAGTTAATGGAGGAAAGCTGCGGCAACACCCTTTTCATAAAGATTTGGCGGCTTGTTCGACACCGAGGCAAGTTTGCTAGCAAGGCTTCGAGATTGTTGTACTACGTGAGTAAAGCCACCCGTAAAAATCATGAATCACGACTGTAAGGTATTTCATTTGTATAAACACGACACTCTGATTCATACACTCGACGTTCATATAAGCAGGGCGCACTACCCTTTCATGCTGGAACCCTTCACGATCCGATACCATCACATGAAGTACCACCGCCTCGCCTATCTCCTACACATCAGGATGTCTTACGCACAATACTCTCTCAGACCGATCACCGTCTTCACCGTTCTGCAAACCTTCAATGGTGTTCGCGAAATGCTTACTCGGCATCGTATTCTTCGTAAGCTCGCAACCTCTTTCCGTACCAAACCTCAATCCAGTCCCAAATGACCATCCTGAGGCTAAAGCGCACTACTCACGCACCAACACCTTCAACACAAGCCCATATACTTCCCCGTCTCCCTCTAGAACTTCGGGCGCAAATTTACCACTTCGCTATCCTCCCCCTCTGCTCACGCAACAACTTAAACCAAGTCACCATCACCGCCGCCGACGCCGTCCACGGCAGCGACGCACGCTATCCCTCTTTCCTACCCTCCGTATGCCGCGTCAACAAAGCCACGCGCATCGACATTGGGCTATGGTTTATTAGGCAGACAGAGTTTAGCGTTCTATACGTCCAGCACCTCGTCCACTTCTCCCAATTTCTCTCGACTTTCCCGCACAACCAAGGTTTCGCAGCAATCCGCCGGCTGGATTTTCAACTCTTCAGTCGCCATAAACCCAGCCCTGGTAAACCAAACTCGAGCGTCGAGTTTATGAAGAGATGTCCAGAATTGACACAAGTACACATGAAGTTCGACGTATGGCAGCTTGTCCAGCACGAGAAAGAGCAATGGACACCTGTAGATACGGAGTTAGTTATGTTGGAGGACATTGCTTCGACCTTCGGACTTGCTGCGTTATTGGACGTGGGGAGCCTGGTTACGCTGACGATTGAGTTGTGGCCGAAGACTATAGCGCGTACGAGTATGGGCATCAAGGTCGTGGTGCCGGATTGCTGGCCCGCGATGGAAGATGTAGTAGCGTGGCTAAGGAAAGGCTTCAAGGAGAGGGGCAAGAAAGTTGATGTGAAGTTTGTTGAGAGTGGAAATGCGGGGATACGGTGGTATGGGGTGCAGCAGAGTTTGGGCATGGGAGTGTAGTGGTGTTGGATGCAAAATGTTAGTATGAGAGCATGATTTGAATGATAGTTACACATGAAAGCACCCCAAATTGCCAACTTTGATTGTTATATATGACATCTATCAAAGCTAGAGAGACTCTTTCCTCCCTTAGCTCCTCCTCAAGAGCCTCTCTTTACACGCTCTAGATCCAGCCGTCTCAACGCACCCCTTCTTCTACGGTCTTTCTCCTGCACATCGGCCTCTTCCAGTGTGCAAAAGTGACATTTGCCTTCCTCTCGTGTCTCGAGCCACACCCAATCAGGGATGCCGGTCAGTATATATTGACATGGCCGTCCACGACTGTCTTGTGCACATTTGAGTATGTACAGGTCACGCGCAACGTGGGGACAGTCGACGTGGCGAGTCTTGACCTGTTGACACATTGTGAAGGTATTCAAATAGATTGTGAGCAAAGTTGTTTGAAGATGAAAGAGGAGATTATGTCTGAAGAGTTTTAATATGCAGTTGTGACACAATGACTGAGACTAACAGCTCCCACTTGTCTTGCTGCTTCAAGACACTTTGACCAGTCTAGACCTATACTGTCGCTCCTTCATACATTGAAAGATAACCCACGACGCCTGATCGCGCCCGGCGGCGGCCCCGTACCATTCATGCCACACCCGTCAACGAAGCAAGCGCTCGCGGTGTGAATATACCTGATCTTTCCATCTTCCACCCTAAACAGATGACTGTCCGGCGTTGCCGTGTCATTTCGCGTGCGATCGAGGCCAGTGAATCCCATGAAGACATCAACGACGCCATATACCTCGTCAACAACGTACCGACGATTTACCATCGGGATATGCTCAGGTAGTCCGCCAATATCGCACGTGTTTGCAGATAAGTTGCCGCGTCCAGTGTATGCGCCACCTTCAAGACGAGCACAGGGTGTGCCAAACGGCACATGAACTGAGACGTCGTTGCAGCGGTTTGCGTAGGCGTCACCGGCGGCTTTGATCGTCTCCCGGGGGAGGCGCATATTCTCTGGAATCGGATCCCAGTTCTCTTGACTATTCCAGTATTTGTAACCTGTCGCGTTGAAGGCCCCTTTGGAGATGAGTTAGTGACCATCTTGCAGGCTGAGTGCGAAGCATTGACGTACAGTCGCCTTTGTCTGTCACCAGGCTATCGATCAGAACCACGTTGCCTTCGTCGTCAAGCGTCATTTGCGTGTGAATGACATACGGATGTTTAGGATCGGTCACAATGATCTCCGTGAACGTCTTGCACTGAGTCGTATCCAACATTGAGCGATTCGAGTCTATTGTCATTCCGAAGGCTGGTGTACCATTTATGATTGTGCTGGTCTTGTTGTTCTCAACGTATTGCATAGTGTACGCGAGGTTCTCGAAGAGATCGTGTTGCCCAGTCGCCATCATGCCAACGTACTGTGTTGCGACATTTTCGAGGTGCGAGCGAGTGCACTCGAATGCTGTCGAAACTGTCGCCAATGTAATGAGCTTGAGCGCTTTTGAGATCATGGTGAAATCACTCTTTCGAAGATTGGTCCTTCTCCTTGGTTTGAAGCGACAGGAATTGTACTGCTTTTCAAAGTTCATTTTTTGAAGTTTGCGCAAACCTAGTTTATACCCGGAGAGCCTTGTTCCTGGATGATATTGGCCAATAGCCTTTATGCGACTTTCTTCCGTCAATATGGACTGCCGTAAGGAATCCTTTGATCATATACACATAGTGTGGGGTCTACCGGCATTGTGTGTTCCTGGGCGTACTACAGCTCGACCCCACATGGCTCTCATATTGAGCATACCAATTTTTCCAGGACTTGGAAGTAACTTTGGCGATCCGCTCCAGCTTAATGGTTACTCCAAGCACATCTTAGGCGATACTCTATGCATGAGACGAATTTAATGCCGTCCCGACTCTTCCTCATAGTTCATCTGGTCTTCGCACTCCTGGCACATCTTCGCATTGCCTCAGTCGACACGCAATCCACGATGCTTCGCATATATTTTTGCAATGTTCCTCAGCCTCTTCCCACGTGTCCCAATGCGTGTTCATCGATGCAGCCTAAAAAAATTAGATTTCAACATGCAACTCTTGCGGCAGGTTAAACATACAATCTCTTGTGGTGAGGGAGCTCGCGGTTTCGCAACCTCCGTATCTTCGGTTGGCAGCTGCTCATCGGGCAGGTGAGGAGAGCCGCAGTGCACCATTCCCATCATCATGAAGGTAATGATGAGAGCAAAGCAGATATGCGATACTGGATGTGCTGCCATTGCGTGCACATATACAGGAAAGAGAGGGTAATATCTTGCGCGGTGCAACGCGCCCGAGTACGAGCGAGATGTGGCGCGGAGGCCGCCGATATTCCGGTCTAGCTAAAATTGTACTGGCTCGATTCCCCTGGCGAGACAGCGTATTCAGAACAACCGACCGCCTCGAGTACTTCAAAATTTGTAGTTTTCGATAATTGAGTATTGTGATCACTTCATTCAAAATGTGCAAAATAGTTCAACGGGGACGCTTCCTGGTGGCTCCTTCCGCGAACATCCATTGGATGTCTCTAGCCTCCGAGCAACAGCCTTACCCCTGCTCCGGAGGTTAGGGATTGTCAAACATGAGTAAACCAATTGCTATTTTGCAGGTGGTCGGCGCTTATATGTCCTCTTAACCCGGGAACTTGCTTACTTGAGCTTTTTCACAACGCACAGCCAGAATATACACGCTTTTCCCACGATGAAGAACTATCACTGAACATCCAATATGGCAGATAAACGTAAGGTCCAGCTGCAGGCACCACTCTCTATGCTTTCGGTGCTTGATTCACGCGAAACTTCATCATTCCTCTCTCCAGCAGCAATTGAGCGGTATCGCAGTGCAAGTCACCCGGACGTTGTAAGTCGTCAGAATGTGTATCCTCATGATGGTCCGATCGATGATATGGAGGATGGTGGTGGAGGTGATGACACTGTGGATCTGTATCACATGGTATATCTCTGATCAGTCGCGCCGAACCCTTCAGAGTATGAGGATGTGTTGCGTGTGGAATGATTGGTAGAATGGTCTAGAGCGACGGGGAAATGACAATGGGGTATTTACGTTACGCACAAAGATTCCAAAAACAAAATAATACAGCTCGAACTTCAATTCAGGTCGCCTTGTCTTCGTGCAGGCATGATTCTATACGCAGCATTATAATGCAACAAATTGTGAAGAATGCATGATGAAAGAATGAATTTGCGATCTCCATACTCAGTGCATGTTCTATCCCAGGTCTCTAAACCGGCCAGGGCCTCCACTAAAACCACAATTTACCACTTCCACTCTCCCTTTCTCGGACCAAAATACTCACCTTTGGCGACAACACTCCTCACCGCCTGTTGAGACATGTCAAGGGTCTCGGCGACCCATGTTGTGCCCCAATAGTCGGGCATAGCAGCTCCAGGTAAAAGAACGCAGAAGAATAGGAGGATGTTACAAAGCGCAAGCCCAACATCGAGCGCAGCGGAAGTGATGTAGTTGTACTGCATCCACCAGCCACGGTACTTGTTCCGAATCCATTTGTTGAAGACATAACCGACCAGGACCCATGAAAGCTAGATGAGATGGTTAGCATAAAATCTGGAGGCGGGAATGGTGGAAACTTACAATGTTCATGGGGGAGTAAGGTGGAACGTAGCTCATGCAGCCGAAGACCAGGGGCATGCTAATCTTTCGGATCAGGCTGACTCTGGGGAACATGCGCGAAAGACCCCAGACGAGGAATGGAGCAGCAAATCCAGCAAGCCACATGAATTGGAGATTCTTGTAGGTGGAATCTCCGGAGAACAAGTGCTTGGGGCCAATAGCACCCCAGATAACACTGGCGTTGTAGAATGTCTTGATGTATGCGCACGTGAATGAGCCAGTTGCGGCCGCCGTGCACACGCCCTTGATAGCTCCCATCGCCCATTCGACTGTGGCAAGCTGGCACAAGCACGACCATACGGTAGCCACCAATTGTGCGGTGAAGAGCGAGCGCTGGGGTACGTGCATGTAGTGGCCAATCTTCAAGTCCTGGCAAAAGTACAGTGCTTGAGTCATGACGATGTAACCAAAGGTCTTGAACATCATCATGGCGATGGGGTGGCCAGGCTGGACATAGCCGATTATGAACTCAGTGAACACATTGAGACCAAGCTGGATGTTGGTGAAAGCTTGGATGATACCGATTGGAATTGTCCATGTGGCTGCAATGATCAAGGAAAGGACGACAGAGTACCAGGCCATTCCGGTAGGAAATGCGAGAGCGGAAGCGAAGGCAAAGGCAACCATAACTGCCATGAGACCGAGATACCACCAAGTAGGCACGAGCTTGTACTTGCGCATGATTTTCATATGGACATCATCAAGCTCTCCTGTGGACGACCTCCAGCGACGCCAGATCTCGGCTCCATGGAATAGGTAAGTGTGGCTGACAAGAGACGCGATGCTGGCGAAGCTGAGGCCATATGCGAACGCATTCGCGGTAGAGAGGAATAGAGGTGAGTATGCCTCGTACTTGGAGGGATCTACAACGTGCTCTGGGGTGAGGATTCGGGTGGTGTTGTAGACCTTGCCAGTGTTGTCCAAAATGCTGTTCTGAGATATGGACACGTGGTCACCATACCAGACGTTGGAAAAGTTGAGGGCGGGAATGATGATCCAGACGAAGAATATAATGCCAATACCAGTGTTGGCATGCGCATGCCAGGGACTGATCAACGGACTATTGAAAAATCCGTTGATTTGTGCCCAGTCAAGAGTGAAGCCAGTGAAGGGAAATCCGAGGCTGATTCCGGTTGACTGACCAAAAAGCTGGTTGATGACAACGTTATTGGGTCTGATCCAGGTGACCCAGGCGAAAGTGCTAAACGCCGGGATGATGAAGTCAGGTAACCAAGACCAAACAAACATACCGCCCATACAATACATGAACCACCGGTAACGGGATATGGACCAACCATTGGTCTTGGAAGGGTCACTCTTCCGATGATCGTGAAGAGCATACAAGAAGCCAACGTTCACCAAAGCGCCCGGCCAGATCATAGCTGCGGGCTCGACAAGGAACTTTCGGACAGAACCTGCAAGTCCAAAACCGAGACACTGAGTGGACAGGGCGAAGAGAATGTTAAAACCCCAGCCAAATGAACTTGTGTCGAAATTGTAGAACTTGCGCAGTGAGACCACAGTATCGATGAAGTAGCCAGCTCCACCACCAAAAGCGGCGTTTGACATTGCAACGATGATAACATGCTCCTT
This sequence comes from Parastagonospora nodorum SN15, assembly GCF_000146915.1. NCBI lineage: Eukaryota > Fungi > Ascomycota > Dothideomycetes > Pleosporales > Phaeosphaeriaceae > Parastagonospora > Parastagonospora nodorum. The sequence goes on from NW_001884552.1 coordinate 1,392,390, forward strand.
GACATTGAAAGGTCCAGGGTTCAGATTGCCCTTAAGGCCGAAAATGGAAAATTCCTTGTTCGGGAGAACTTTCGCAAAGAGGAGCCCGATTGGGTAAGCCAACAGCAATACGACGTATGGGCCAATTGAGACGATCGGATAACGCAACAAGAAAAGAGCGTTCACCGATGAGCAGATAGTAGTCATGAGAAGGCCGATTGTCCAGGCTCGGATCGTGGATGTTGGCACGTCTTCATCGTAGTTCCGGACAACTGCGCGGACCTCAAGAATGATTAGCTGAGAGCATGGCATGGTGAACTTCAATCACTTACTTCGGGATACGGTGAATTCTCAATCACTTCTCCGACGAGATGTGCCTCGCCCTTGTGGTCGTGAGCGTCAGTGACCGCGTCAACCATCTCAATGGCTTCGTCTGGCATGTTCGGGTCCCATTTGTGGTCGCGGCGAAAAGCAGAGAGCCGATGGTTGGCTTCGGTTTCGCTGATGTCGCGCACCACCTCTTCGATGATGGGATTGGCATCTCCATGGCCTGCTACCATGCTACTGTTGCCAGCCCGTTCTCCGCCTTCATCGGTGAATTCGGTCACAGTGACGGGTTCCCTGTCAGTGTTTGACCTCTTGAAGCCCATCCGCTTACCAAAGCTTTTGGACGACATCTTGATGGTGGGGAAAGGGTAGAAGAGGTAGAAGGTTACTCGGCCAGGGACAAAAGAAGGCCATGGGAGAGGACACTGGTTAAATGTAACTTGCCCTCCCAGCCCGTCCACGAGATAAGCTTACACAAACGGTTGGAGAGACTGGGATCACCGCGGCGTCAATACGTTATCTATGGAGCTACTTCCATGTTTGGCAAAGGGTTCGAACGAAGCATGGTAGCGCGACCAGAAACCCTGAGCTCGGTGTAAAGCAAACCTAGCACCATTGGTTGGAGGTAAACGCCTTTGGCCGCGTACCAACCGGCAGCACGCGACCTTGGATGCTGGTGGTAGTCAAAATATCGTCGACACTATGGCGATTGAGGGAGGAGCGGGGTAGATGCTTGCGCCTAGCGCTTGCCACGCGCGGGAATGAATGGAGATGAGGTTGGTACAAGCTCTCGGCCTGCCTGATTTGGTACAGCTGTTATCTTGGACAGTGTTGCTTGATTGAACACAAGCCGCACAAGCGCGCGCCCCTAAAGTTGTTCCTCGGGAGCTTCTCTGCTAGTAGCTCCATGGTTCGTGTCTTGACAAAGCTTATGGTGCCACAGGCGCGGTATCTAACTCCAAACTGGGCTGTTACCGAGAGCGTGCACAGTCTTCGGTCAGACCTCGGACAACTCAACGTGTACTTGCTCACATCTGTATACGAAGCAAATAGAAGGGTCGAGGCTGAAGTCAGGCATGTTCGCATGAACTAGGGCCCGGCAAACCAGCTAGTGTCTGCCAGGTGACATTGAGCAATTGTGATGGGAAGCTTTCATTCGTGCCACTTTGCACTCACGGGCCTGGATGTCCCGACTCACAGACTGTGCCGCAGTGCCGACATATGCCAAAGACATAGCAGTCGCATCATTGGGCTGCATCGAGCAATTGTGTGTGGACTACTGTCACGTTCTTCGCCCCTGTCATAGATAAGCCCCTCAAGCCCTGATCCTTCGAAGCGGAAATAAGTTCTGGCGCTGTCAAATCCCGGCCGGTCGGACTGCGGTGGCCCCTGCGCGGCGCTTGATCCTTGGGCGGCGCAGTACAACTCCATATGATCAGCATAAAGCCGCCCTGTATTGTCGACTTTCTGCATCTTCGTGGCGCTGCTCATGACTTCATCAACCAACACTCGATGCTGCGCACGCGCTAACACTGATTAAGAGGCACTGTGTTTTTCCGCGACAGACATGGCAGTATATTTGACGAATCACGGCGAAATCTTCTTCCATGAGAAGGGTTCGTATCGCAATGCGCTACAATGCTTCTCTGCAGGGGATGGCAAGTTAAGCCTATCGCGTTACGACACTAACCCCACATCAAGGAAGCTTAACCAGGATAAGGATGTCATTGCCCAATGAGAACCTTTAGAATGGAATTGAGACTCTACGATCGAAGCCGCGAAACGTGCATCACGCATGATCATGGCGGCGAGGAGCGTCGCTGGATAAACAAGACACTGATTGCGCATCTCTGCAGCGGGAAAACGATGTCCTTCTCAGGTCGTTTACACTTGTGTTGCATTGTTGGAGTCCCCATGTGTCTCGTGTGCAATCTGTGAGGGGAAACGCTAGTCTCTAGCACGCTTCGGCGCGTCTTTCTCACCCCAGAAGCACCGTCCCCGATCAAACCATTCCCTGACATTGACATCGACATGCAGTTGTACTATACAAGCGGTCGTCGGTATCGGCTGGCCACACGACAAATCATCTGAAAGGTTTCGCAAAGCATAAGCAGCACGATGCCGTGTGGCCATTTGTGATCGATCATACTTCTTCCTGCAGAGCATACTTGTGCACTTCCCCTTCTTCATACAAACATCGACCTCTTATATGAGGGGCCCAAGGATTTATAGCTACACTCATTGGCATTCTATGGCTTCTTTGTGCCGGAGGCCGTTAGCGCGGTCAATAGCCTACTACGAGTGCTGGATTCATACCATTCGGTCCTGAATGACTGAGCAGATATTCGCCACCTAGCTTTCACGACCCTTTCTCAAATGAGCAACAACATCGAGTGTAACAGTGTTCCAGCTGGTGCCTTGGACTGGCGGTGCTCAGATGAGCTATGGCCGGTATGCTAGTGTGTGTAAAAGCAAAATTTTGTGGGAATCCACGTCGCCATACTCACCACCCTCTTGCCCATCAGCATCCAACTCTCAAGTCCTCAACCCGATTCCACTGTGCGCGATCCGGAAAGCGTAATTGCGGCGCACCAGGATAACTTCTGTATCATCTCCAGTCTACACAGCCATGGATAGCTACAACGATGACGACGACCACGATGACGATCGTAGAGGAAATCGGAGAAAGAGTCATGCGTTAAGTCGGCGCCCAAATTTCCTTGATGACTTGTTCGATCAAAGTATTCAGCAAAGCATGAGCGCGCCGCTTTTCAAACTTGTTCGCAAGTGGATCAGTGGCCAGGTTGGATTGGACCTCACCTACTTGGTATGGGCTATTGCCATCTTTGCTTCGGTGAGCAAGTATGGCAAAGTGGCCATCTCATGGCTATCCCAAAATGTGACCAATTCACTGGAATTAGCCGAGAACGACGCGGCTCTGACTGATCTACGCATCTGGATCCGAAGACAGCCGTCGCATGCCATGCTTTCATTGCTTCCAAGCTTTGAGCACCTTGAGTGGACAGATGTTTCTCAAAAAAACGGGACCAAGAAGATCGAGGGAGAGAAGACTCACGAACTGCTCAGCTCTGCGGGGTGTACGCCTTTCTCCTATCAAGGTATACCTTTCGTCTTGTGCAAGCCGAAAGGTTTGTGGGAAGTCAAGAGTACGCTTCGTTGCCTATGGGGCAACGCCAAACCCATCGAGAGTCTGCTGAAAGAGGTTCAGAAGAACGCCAAGTCCCAGACGAGCAACCTCAGCATTTTCTCTAACATTGCCTATTCGTACCGTTCCGAAGGCGGGTGGCTAGAGCGCAGGTGTCGCAAGCGCCTCATAGAAACGGTCGATCTTGATCCACTGGTCAAACAGGAACTCGTTGCCGACCTCCAGGACTTCTTTGACGAAGACACCGAGGGATATTACCACCAGAATGGGATTCCATATCGAAGAGGATACTTATTTTATGGCCCTGCCGGAACCGGCAAGACAAGCTTGTCTACCGCCATCGCCAGCCACTACGATCTTTCTCTTTACATGATCAATCTGGCCAACATGAACGACAGTACCTTGCAGGAACAGGTACAAAAACTACCCACGCGATGTGTCATTCTGTTCGAGGACATTGACGCTGCTGGCGTTACAAGGGAGAGCACAATGGTTTCTCGAAAAGGGAAATCAGACAGTGAGGATTCTGAAGATGATTCTGAGCGCGATGGAACTCGAAAAAAGCGCGCCACCCGCAAAGCAAAAGAACCACCACCTCGAAAGACCCAAGTTACTCTTAGCGGGCTTCTAAACACACTCGACGGACCAGGCTCAAAGGAAGGTCACGTTGTGATACTCACCACGAACGCACCCGACTCGCTTGATGGAGCATTGATCCGTCCTGGAAGAATCGACCATACAGTATTCCTCGGCTATAGCACAAAGATAACGGCTGCGATCACGTTCATTCGCATCTTTGGTAGTGATAAGCGTTTGGCAATGCCAAAGAAGGAAGTCGACCGACTAGGTAAACGATTTGGTGACGTGGTACCAAACAACGTCCTCACACCTGCTGAGGTTCAGAGGTTCTGCATGAATCGCCGAGGCTTTCCTCTTACGGCCATCACAGAGCTACCAGTGTACTTGAAAGAGATGCGATCCGGCAAACCTCGATTCGAGTATGACATCAACCGTGCAGCGCCACAACCTGTAGCTGGACGGGACCCTGCGGAAGACGACCATTCTAGCGAAGAGACCCAGGAAACACCTCCCAGCTCAGATGAAAGCATTGTAAATTCCGAGAAATTCAATCTGAGCTTCGAGGAACAAGGCTTCTCATCTGGTCTCAATCAGTCAACGGAGACGACGGAACATTACTCCAGGCCAGAGAGTCTTCCTAAACTTTCCGCGTCAAGTATCTCGATTACGGGCTCGGAGGACGGCCTCGCATATGGCGAGTATTATCCACGCCGATATGAGGCTTCTAGCGCCAATGTGAACGACAAAGACATCAGACAGAGAATTTTGGGATTCCTCGACGTGCTTGCACCAGCATCGCCCATGCCAGTAGTTGAAGATGTTCGCGGTCACAACTTCAGTGTTCCCGAAATGGTCATGCCTTCACTGAGCATGAATGCAGGTCATTCAGTCTCTGCGTGGACAAGCCAACAGGCAGCTCTTCAAGCTTCCGACCAAAACAGACTCATTACTACAGAAATTTTGCAGCCGTTCCATGGCAACCAGTGTCGCCAAGGTCTCTTGAATCCCTCCGGTCTACAATCAACACAACCCTCCCAACAGTCGCCCTCGCATGCCGAGCCAGAACCAGCGCGGCCGCTACATGTGGGCAGAGTGACTCTAGAATTGAGCCATGGCGAACAGCCATCGCCGGCTGTGTCCGCTGAGTCCTCGGTGTACTATACGCCTTTGTCTCTTGAAGAGCAAATCGATGCGAGTTTTCATAAGATCTTTCAGTCAAGCGAGGAAATTTATCAAGAGCAGTCGGCCGCGAGAAATGAACGTAGCACACTCATTCTGCGCACTGTGGATCCACAACCACTGGATGAGCTTGAACACCTACACATCAATGACGGCGGAGACAAACGGGACTGAGGAAGTTTGGTATGATAGTTTCGCAGTTTGTAAAATCTCAGCGGAGGTGTCCTAATAATTACAAGTTCGGTACTAGATTTTGATGATGCTCGAGGAGACCTGAACATGCACGTCAGTTATTAATCCCTATTTATGTTGACAACAATGACACTTGTTACTTACTCACAGTTTGCCTCGCACGCACGATATGCTCCACTGGCAATCTTTGTGAAGGCACTAGACGGTCCTTGATGACCCTGTCAACGTCTGTAATTATCTGCAGTGTCTATATCAGCGCACGCAGAAAATGTTCTCTCGACACCGCATCCTTGTCACACGTGCTGCGCGGCTGTTAGTTTTGTCGCCACTAGTGCGCCGTCCGTATTCGGTAAGCACGACCGCAATCACGCCTCTTTCATTCGTTCGGATGAGATTTCCGTTGCCAATGAAGTGTCTGCGATCATGTTTCGGTGCGACTCGAGCGAGATGCGGAAGAAAATAGAAAATACTGGCTGGAACTCGAAGGACAGCATGTCCTCGCTGACTGTACTCCTTCTCGCTCCTAATTTCACGTTCACCCCGTTCAAAGGGCAGCTACATCATCGTTGCTGCTGGTCGCACCCGATTGTTCCACTGTCCTCGCCCCTCCTGGCGCACCCCTCGTCCCGCTGTATTCACTCCCCCTCCGAATATTGTCATGGGCCTCCTCGATCTACCCCCAGAACTTCTAGATCTCATCATCGGCGCAGCCGCGCCCCATGGCCTGGAGAATTTCGTGCTCTCGTGCAAGGCTGTGTTCGAGCGTGCGAAGTCACAAATTGAGCGACACAATGCGCTGAAAAAGACATGGAGCCATGCCACCAATGCAAGCCAGGCGCGTTGTGGAGACACCCTCAACGTTCTTTACGAAATATCACGTGAGCCCATCATTGCAGAGTACATTACGTCTTTGAGTCTGTGGGACCAGCGCGTAGACAACCAGATGCCAAAAGAGCCCGTGGCAGATGACTTCCGTAACGATGAGACGGCCATGATGAACATCAAGGCCTTGCTCCAGAATGCCGACTACTCCGCCCTCGTGGGCCAGGACGAGTGGTGGCAACAAATCTTGGACGAAGATGCGGCGGGCGAAGAAATGGGTGTCGATAAGCTGTATGCAACGGTCGCGCTGCTGGCTCTTCTCCCTAACCTCAAAACACTTCAGTTGCCTGATCGATGGCATGAGATCCGGAGAGACGAGGCCGCCGAATCTTTGGTGCCCGTTGTCGAATCGCTGATCAGAATGTCGAATACTAGCCGTAGTGCACGAAGGCCACTGGGTTCCCTAGAAACCCTATTGCCTTTTGTGGAGGAGGGTTACGATGTGCGCGCCAGCTTGCAATGTATCCAGCCTTTCATGTGTCTCAATAGCGTCCGCAACCTTTACGCTGTTAGTTGCGTCGCTCTAGAGGACGACTGGAGCAATATGCCATTCGAGTGGCCAACAAGCCTCAAATCCCCGTTGACCAGAATTGAGCTTGCCAGTTGCTGCATCGATGCCGGTGCACTGTCAGTCTTATTGGCCAATACTCCTGCGATTACAATATTTCGCTATTCTCACCAAACCAAATGGGATGGTCTCGAGACCGACTGGAATCCCGGTGCGTTCGTGGAAGTGATCGCGAATTACCTCGGCAATCAGCTTCAAGAGCTCGCAATAACGATTGACGAACTACACGGCGAAGTTGTCAATGGTCTATCCTCTTTCATGCGCTTCGTCAGGCTCCAAAAACTTGAAGTAGACGTTGCTGTCTTCTGTGGTCCACCGCTCGAAAGCGGCCAGCGTCGCGGGCGCGACGCTTATGCGCCAGACGGTGCTACGTTGTGGGTACATAACGACATACCATGTATGGGCGACATGCTGCCTGATAGCATCCGGGAGCTGCATGTAAACACCGACTATCCCTATCCATCCAAGGATGCGCTGCAGGCGCTTTTCAAGAACATTAAGATACGACGAGAAGACAAACTCCTCAATCTTGAGAAGACCGTCATAAGGCAGTATAGATCAAGTACTGCATGGAGAATGGCAGAAATGCACCAGGCGACCCTAGAAGTGTTTGATGAAGGCGTAGCAGAACCACGGCCGCGGTCTATGATGCCAGAATGGAAACGCGAATTCGACGCGCGAGTTGGTGGCATCGTAATGACCACGAGTGAATTGACATAGTGGTAATGAACAGGGAAGCCGATGTGGAAGTGTCTTCATTGCAAACGCGAGAAACAAACAGGCAGATTCTGTCGCACGTTCCACGACCAGTCTCCGCGAAGGTGTCGCTACTTATCTATTTTATGAATGTCGGGCCTATTCGAATTGATTCGTTGTGGCATACATCATGTGTACGTCATGCTTCAATGCCAGGGGACCTCAAACTAGACTACTTCGGTCCGGAGACTTACGCAATGGGCATCTACGAGAACAACTCGTTTCCAATTTCGAGGTCATTCGACGACACTACAGATTACATCCAATGCGGGACATGACTTGCGCCGGCGACACTGCTCTTTGCTAGAAGTCTAGTGAAGAATATTACATCGAGATGCTAGATGAGAGGCTGTACCACCGCTCTGTATTGCAACATCGTCCTGGTACAACAAATTTCTCCACATGTATACCTACTTTGATTGGTCAACGCGAATACGAGGATTCTGGGAACCATACTTCAAAGCCACATCACATAAATTTGGTACAGGATCAAAGAATGCGGCCCGTTTCCGGCACTAAAAATCGGAGCTATTTGTGTATAGTACATTTCGGAACCTCACTCTGCAACACTACAGAGTGCGTTTGCATTTTTGCTTGATAAATCGAATAAGACATCATAACCTAGCCGCATTTCACTTCATCACATCATGCTCTCCCCGCAACATGAAGCTCACACAATTTTTCGTCGGTCTCCTTTTCGTCCTGACTACTGGCAAAAGTGCTTCACATCGACGAGCTCAGAGGGTAGACATGGGCGTCTTCCAGTATTTGTTACTCGGGCTTATCGATCAGCGGGACGGGCCTGTTAGGCTTCCTTAAAATGCTTCGGGCATGTACCGAACAGCATCCGCACATTGCTTCATCTTGATGTTAGCTGAATTGCCGGAACGCTAAATTCAGCCTCTGTCTCGCAACTATAAAACCTTCGAAGCCCTTCCATCTCTCCCATCTCGCGCCCACTCACCAACATCCAAACTACTACCTCAAAATCCAAAATCCTCACCACTTTACCCCCATCTCAGCACATCATGAAGTTTTCCCCGGTCTTCATCGCCTTCCTGGGCGCTCTGGTTACTCAGATCGACGAAACACGCGCCTTCGACGTCCCCAACTGGTGGGGTTGGGGACCGGAAGACTACCAGAAAGTCTTCTACGGCGACCGCGTGGAGAACTGCCGTCGATACATGCCTCCCCACGTCAGGCGAGCTCTTTGCACGCCTGAAGCTCTTGCGCAATAGGCATATCACGATATGCCGGAGCCTTTTCTGAACTTTGCGATAATGCTCATCGCTTCCACTCGAGAGAGTAGAACTCAGCGCTGTACGAGCTGAGGTCGATACTACAATGCGACGAATCTGGCCTGAAAGGAGGTACACCTGGGTTCTACAGTGAGATCTTCCATCCTGCTAGATCTCAGGTGTGGGAGAACTTTTTTTTTTCATTCGAGTTTCAGAGCCAGGGTTTCGGTTCGGAAGTGTGGAGCTGGTAGAAAACGGTGGTACCGTGGTTGTTCATCAGCACGACGCGCCAAAGGGCTTCAAAGTCATCAGCTCTTATTCATTTAATATACACTACAACTTCGCACTCGCTTTATCTTTCTCCACCGCCTGCTTGACCGGCCTCAACAAATTGCCCAAGAACTCTTCATCCATTTCCTCTTGTCCCGTACCCTTGACTCTGAGCGGCGCTACATTCCACTCCGGGATGATTCTCGTTCCCTCAATCGTAAGCTCCAACACAGTCCCACATGCATATTCCTTCTTTTGCAGCAGATCAAGCAGATGCTTGGCACAATCCTGCGGCGTGAGGTAACCTGCCTCCGTTGCCGAGTACTGTTTGATCTTCTCGGCGTCGAAAAGCGGGGTCATGACGCCTGCAGGGCAAAGGGTGGTGATTTTGACTCCAGTAAGAGACTCGCTGTCCTTCATCGACTTTACGAAGCCTACCATGGCATGTTTTGTGGCGCAATAAAGAGGCGCGGCTAGACTTCCTGATATGCCCCCAACCGATGCCTGGGCGAGTCAGTATCCATTGCAAAATTCATTGACGGCATAGCAACGTACAATGATACAAACACTAGCTCTCTTCCCTTTACCCAGGCTCTTCCTCAGCGCCATCCTCGTCAACTTGATCGGATGATTTACATTGACGTCGACCTGCTTGTACCCCTCATCTTGCTCTGGATCCTGCCAGAAATTCGAGAACGGCGGGTCGAACAGGCCAGCGCAGATGCCGTACGCATCAGGCACATCATTCCACTTCTTCTCGCATGCATCGAAGATTTTAGTAAAGTCTGCCCAGTTCGTCACATCGGACTGCACGTAGAGGATGTTGTCTTTGTTTGCGGCGAAGGCATCGAAATCGGGTGTGGTTTTGAGATCGGCTACGAGCACTTTTGCGCCTATGGCGTGAGCTTCCTTGGTGAGTCCCAAACCGATGCCTGTTCTTGATGAGTTGATATCGCGAGAAGCATGCGGCGCTTTACTGCTCACCAGATGCACCTCCCGTGATGAGCAAGATTTTGCCGTTGAGCGGCTGATCGATGGACTGCATTTTGAGAAGAAAGCAGCCTGAAAATTCGATAACTGGAGATATGTTAAGATTTATGGTATTCAAGTAGCAGTTGAATGGATAGAGAGTTTGTTGCTGTCTGCTGTTGAAGCCAGTAGCGCCGACATTAAGTAATGCCGGGTAAGCGTCTCCGAACATCCGATGGGACAGATGCTTTGCCCATGCGGCACGGATTGATAGAGCAAGAGGATCCCGTACCACAATTTGATTGAGCAGATCACGCGTGGAGTTCGCTTACGATGTAGACTTGAAAGCCAGGTATGCGATTTGGTAGCTTGCTACGTTTTTGATCCTGTCACTGCCAATTGCAGCAAATTGCGAGGCGCTCAACAATATTAAATAACAGCAGGCAAAATATCGCTAGAAGCTGATAACAGGTTGTCCAATATCCTTTCTACTTATGGTGCATCGCTCGAGACGGGGGAGATGAAGAGTACCTGCGGGGATGCTAGGTACACCTTCCCCAATTCAGTTTAGGCGATTCTCTTTCTCGCCTTGTACACTTCCAATCGTCAATCACGAATCACGAACGACCTTTCCATCCTCGATGATCGTATGCTCAGTGCCAGTCGTTACTGTCACACTAGCCATATCAAACAGATACTCTTCGTCCTTCTTCACCACGTTGAGGTAATACTCGTCCTCGTAGGCTTTCTCAAAGTCTTCATAAGACTTGTACCAAAAGTCTGCAATACCATCGTATGGCATCGTATTTAGTGTAAGTCGTGATTTGTGCGCGGACGAAGTCCGATACTGGTTTTTGAGTCAGTGGACAGCGATGTGGAAATGAGCTACTGTTACATCGTGGGTACAAGAGAAAGTAGAGAAGTATACCTGCACATATCTGGCACAACCGTACGTCTTCAGCCATGAAGTGATCAGAGGTCCATGCTTGTTCTTCCAGTGGTCCTCAAATTCTTCCTCCGACAGTTTGGGATTGCGTCTTGCGCAGACGGTGACGCGAATGAGCTGGCTTTCAGACATGGTTGATTGATCGACCGGGTGGCAAAAGCAGGTGTGTTCGGCGATTTTCTCTGGAATGATTTACTGTTGTTACCTTCAGTGAACAAGCTCGTTGGGAATTGACCTGTAGTTGTACTCAGGTGATGACATCATGATCAGAGTTTGGTACTTGTAGTCTCTGGAATGCGTATGAGCTCAAATTATCTACGGAGCGTCTTCCGGCAGCGTCTATCCCGTCCCTTAATTGCCTTAAGGTGACGCTCTGGCTCGTCTGTTACGACTTCACCTAGATTTTGTGCTCTGCATCTAGCAAAACCATCCTCCATCAATCTGCATCGCATTTCCTGTTATAAAGGACGACGCATCGGACAACAAGAACTCGATGAGTGGCGGCACTTCTTTCTGGTGCGCCTTTCGTCCAAGTGGAAGGAAACTGAAGTCTGTCGCATGGCCTTGAATCGCAGACGCGTTTCGCAGCATAGGCGTGTCAATCGGCCCTCTACAATCTTGTCAGCATTCTTTTCTTTAACACTGCACACCCTACTCACGGGCAGATGCAGTTGACGCGAATCTTTTTTGGCCCAAGCTCCTTCGCCGCAACTCTGGTCATACCAACAACAGCATGTTTTGACGCACAATACGCCAAGTTCTTGGGTGCGCCTATCACGCCGAGGATACTGGAAGCATTCACAATCGCAGCTCCTTCGTTGAACTGCGTCACCTGAGCTCGGAGACAGTTGCGAAGGCCGGTGACGTTCACGTCCATGACCAAGTCCCAATCATCGTCGTCAATATCCTCAATCTCAACGGCGTTGGATTGCTTTCCTGTGACACCTGCAAGATTGGCGGCACCATCCAGCTTGCCAAACTTTTCGACCGTTGCAGCGATCCAAGCTTCGACAGCCTTGCGGTCCCTGATATCCACCACGTGGGTTACAACATCAGCTCCTGATTGTTTGAGTTCAGCTTCCAACTCTTTCAATAAATCTTCCTGCACATCCGCGAGAGAAAGTTTGGCGCCTTTGCTTGCGAGAAGTCGCGCGGTCTCGAGCCCAATGCCTGAGGCCGCGCCCGTGACAACGACGACTTTGTCTTTCATAATAACCCCGCAATCAGTTCACAGGCTTTGTAGTGGAATGGGATATCTAAATTGGTGAGTCGGGTTGTGCGCGAGCTGCAGGAAAATCATGCAAAGAATGATGATGCAGCCCACCCCACTGAGAGCTTCACTAGAATATAGACCCATGGTGATCAGGCTCGCCGCAGCTTTACGAATGAAAAGCTACTGGAGAACGGTGCGCCATGTTCCGAGACCCGAGCACTGTGGTGGCTTGATTCTCGAACTGGAAGGCGGAGGCTGACCTTTCCCGGTGAGGTACCGCATTGGGCCCCACTTCGCAGTCCTCATTTTGAGATTCCGCATCTTCATCACGTTGTTTGAATGTCGCCCAGTAAAGAGATGGTAGCAGAATTCCTCGTTGAAGAAAAATGTTGTTTTGTGGTGCCTCTTAGGTAGAAGAACTTCACACAATGGAAGCAAAAAGAAAGCAAAAATCAAGGGCCGAACCGGAGTCGAACCGGTGACTTCGGGATTAACTGCTATGATGGGCTGCAATCCTACACTATTGCTTGTTAGTGGGGTGTTGAATTGTAGAGAGTGGGATAAACAAACCTCTACCACTGAGTTACCGGCCGTTGCTAATTTATTGATGACTAAGGTTTCGTTAAATAGATATATAACCTTACATCAAAAAATATGACACTTTCTGGGCTTGACGACTATCGAGGTCGTGGACTAAATTGGACCTCGCTGACGAGTGCATGGTGGGGTCTGCGGGGCATAGTCATGTGGGTCAGATCTCATTTGTGATTCATAACGTAAACTCCTCCATCGCCTAATTTTGACTTTGACTGGCTGTGTCCAACCCAAAATTGCTACCGACATGCGTTTAAATACGAACATGGCGGGCCTAAGGCCATTTTCTGTCTCTCATCACTGTCGTTGATGTTGCACACTCATGGCAGCCTATGGCACGAAGTGCTGGCCTTTGCCCACTCGCCAAAGTACACAGTGGCTTCTCATGCGACCGGCCCTACTCAGAGCTGTCAGTGCGACTTCCAAGAGGAACGGCATGGTCTTGTATTAATGCATCGCGCAGGTATATGGTTGGTCCCAAACCCCTGATTATACCACATTCAGTCAGAGGTTGAAGAGCTTCAAGCTCTGTCAGGAATTCGAGCATGTGCATGTAGACGGAAACCTATTTGACAGATGCGCAGTATGCTGCGCTCAGAGGCATGTACGATGAGTTTGTATGAAGTTGACGGGCGAATTGAGGGCGGGAAGCTTCACTGTCGCACCGCACATTGAAGATGCGATACATGTGAAGCAGGCCGTACGTGACTTGAAGACTGGATAGTCACATACTCAAATGCAGTTAATAAGCTGACTCACTGAGCTGTACACGACTCTTCCCAAATTGATAATCGAAAGTGTTACCGCTGTTTCAAAATGCAAGGCGGCTGTCTTTTATCACTGCTCGTCCTGGCCGGATTATATACGCTGGTCGTATTGGGTCGCGTTCACGGGATCAGGGCCAACATAGCTCGATCAAGCATGACTGCGACATCTAGCTCATCAACGCCTACAACAGTCAGAGCACGCGCCGAAAGCGAGGAGCGTATGAGCTTTGTGTTATATGTTCAGACCTCGACCACACTCTCGACCTCGCTGTCATTCATCTTGTATCCTCCTCCCACATCGTTCACAACATTGAAGCCTTCGAACTCTACAAACTCTACGCCAGGATCTACGCTCACTCCCACTCCTCTGAACTCGACAACTTCGCCACAACCTACCACCGTCCCTGAGGGAAAGCCCAAGCCAAAAGAGACATGGACGCTCAACATCGAAAGCGGAAGCAAGGGCATAAACATCGGAACCTGGTCTCTCGACGAGACATACTACGGCCTCCGCAACGGCCTCCGCGAACGCTGCGGCGACCCCGTCCTGCCCCCGATAACGCCGCGCAAAAAAGCCAAACAAGCCGCGCCCGCGCCCGCGCCCACCAAGCAATGGGGCTCCAACACCTGCAGCTCCGAAGCCTCGCTCTTCAACCGCGAATACTCGACCTCTGGCGGCGAGCAATTCTGGGCCGAGAAAGTCGTGCACGTGAGAATCGCATCCAGCTTCATCCCCGCGTCGTACGGGCTCAATCTGCAGAACATCTTCATCGAGCAGGTGGTGGATATCTACAGGCTGGCGGTGGTGGACGGCAAGAATTGCTTGCAGTTTGACTCCAAGACGACGTCGTGTCCTGCGTGCATCGCGTTGATGTGTACGCAGAAGATGCCGGGCAAGGACCTGGGCGTGGGTGTCAATAAGAAGACGAGGATCAGGCGCTGGTGTAATGTGCCGGATTATGTGCGTGTTGCGCTGACTGATGCGGGGGGGAAGGAGCAGGCGCATATGAAGGTCGAGGTGCAGTTCGTCTGTCCGAAAGAAAAGGACCAACTTTTTCCGAAGGGGTGTATCAAGGACATGGGCAGGTTTGATTGCGTGGCTGTGATGGGTGCGGTGAGTGGGGAGGCCAGAGGGAATGGGACGAGGGGTGCGATGCTGAAGAAGGCAACGGATGGGAAGGATGTCGATGTCGTCGCTGACTGCCCGGATAAGGAAGTCACGGGGACGTGTCCAAACAAAGGTACGCACAGATTGTCTATGTTCCTACGCGCTCTGATCTAACGCAGGCGCAGAATGCATGTACAAGATCGGTGGATGTTTCAGAGGGCTTCTGAAAAACTATTGAGGAGGAACGGGGAGTCGAATGAAGGGAGTTTCTTTAAAGCAAGAGACAGCCTACCACGAGTCAATTTTGATGCGGAAGTCTCTGTCGGTACGTATCGAATGACGGGGTCTGGTCATTTCACCCAAGGTCTCTCGCACGAGTTGTCACACAACAGAAGCTTTTTGCTCATAAACATAACTGACCAAAATGCACTGCTCTTTACTCTACCCCCTCCTCCCTCTAAATTTTCACACATCCTGCTTCCACTCCTTATTAAACGCGCGCCCAATAACCATGCGCCTAACCTCACTCGTCCCCGCCCCAATCTCATAAAGCTTCGCATCCCTCAGTATCCTGCCCACGGGGACTTCATTCATATACCCCATGCCGCCCATCAACTGCACTGCATCGGCCGCGACCTCGCTCGCCCTCTCCGCCGCATACAAAATCGCGCCCGCACAGTCCTGCGTCCGGATAACCGGGTCCGCGTGCGATTCGTCCACAGCGCGGGCAATGCTGTATGTAAACGCCTGTGAGGCGCGGAACTTGGTGTACATGTCGGCTAACTTGCCCTGGACGAGTTGGTTGTGCGCGATCGGGTAGCCGAATTGCTTCCGCTGATGTGTATATGGCAGGACGTTGTCGAGGGAGGCTTGCATGAGGCCGAGGGGGCCGGCGGATAGGACGAGGCGCTCGAGATCGAGGCCCTCCATGAGGACGCGGACGCCGCGGTTGATGTCGCCTAGGGTGTTTTCTTTGGGCACGAAGACGTCGTCGAAGACGAGTTCGCCCGTGTTGGAGCCGCGCATGCCGAGCTTGTCGAGTTTCTTGGTGATGCTGAAGCCCTTGGACGTGGTGTCGACGATGAAGGCGGTTATGCCTTTGGAGGCGGCGGTGGGTTCGGTCTTTGCATATACGACGATGGTGTGGGCGTCTGGGCCCTGGGGAGGTGTCAGTATGCTGTGTCGGTGTGAAGGATGAGGAGACGTACGTTTGTGATCCACATCTTGGTGCCGTTGAGCAGATAGCCGCCATCGACCTCCTTCGCGGTCGTCTTCATGCTGACTACGTCTGATCCAGCAGAGTGTTCCGACATTGCCAACGCGCCTATTTTCTCTCCGCTTATGAGACCCGGTAGGTACTTCTTCTTCTGCTCAGTGTTGCCGTTGAGCATCAACTGGTTGACACACAGTTGGCTATGGGCGGCATAGCTCAGTCCTATGCTCCCAGACGCTCGCGACAGCTCTTCCATGACGACGCAATGTGCCTGGTATCCCATCGCCAGCCCACCAAACTCCTCATCGGCTGTTATGCCCAAGAAGCCAGCTTCGCCAAACTTCCTCCACATGTCGTTGGGGAACTCATTGTCTCGGTCGGTCTTCGCGGCTATGTCTTCCGGAATCTCTCGCCGTGAGAACTCGCGGACTGATTCGCGAAGCTCGTCAAGGTCAGATTGTGTAGGCGGTGCGAAGTCTTTGGGGTGTTTCGTCGAGGCATGTCGGCGAGCGCTGATTGCTGCGGTCCGTGAGCACCGGAAGAGAGGCCGCGCACTGCGGGCGAAAAGACGGGGTGTTATTGAAGCCATTTTATGTCCAAGAAAGATTCACAGATACAGTCGAATGCAAAACTACTTCGCGAAAAGTGTGAGAACGCAGTCTTGTGCGGCTTCGGTTTGCGACGGCTGTAGCTCGCACGCCGAGGCACCTGCCAAATGCGGAGCCTGCGGTTGAAGTCTGGGGTAACAGCGGCTTAATTCCGCGACACTTTTCACTCCCAGAAACCTCCATGTATGTAATTGTCTTTCACTCGGAGTAAACTACTACAACTCCTCCACCTTCTTCATCGCCCGCCCATTACACTCTCCCACATCCAGCGCAACCAAAAACCTACTAACAGCATTATAAGCCGCCACCGTCGCCGTAAGCTCCACTACCTTTGTCTCGCCCAACACCCCCTTCAATCTCTCCACTACCCCATCCTCCACCTCCACCCCAATCGTCATCTGATCTGTGTACAACACCACCGCCTCCTCTTCCTCCGTCAACCCTGCCATATCTCCATCCCTTCGCCATCCACGCCCTGTAACCGGCATGTCCAGCACCAACTGCATAGTCTCGCGCGACACGCCTGCTTTAATCGCGAGCGCGGCGTGTACGTCCCATTCGTGGACGGCCTTGTTGAGCACGGCGACGCGGCTGATGGCGAGTTCTTTGAGGGCGTCTGGGATGCTGGTCTTGGTGCGGATCGCGCCGATGAACGAGTTCCAGCCGTCGGCGACGGCGGGGTTGTGTAGGAGCGCAAGGTCGAGCGGGATGAGGGGGCGTGGCTTGCGGCGCTCGGCGATGCGCTCGTAGATGGGACGGGCTTCCTCGTTGGGAGGCTCCGAGGGGGCGTAGGAGACGCGCATGGCAAGGTTTGGTGATGTCGTGAGTGCTCGTGTGAGGTTTGTATGTAGGAGTGGCGGGGGCCGGAAAAGGTATCCTGCAATGCGTAGGGACATTGGGGTAAACAAAAGGCAGGATGGTACCTTTTATACCCTACCAGTGCGATATGCCGAGTAACGATCGCATGCGGTTACGGCATGCTCTTCTCCACCATGTGAGTGCGTTAGACCGAGCCATTTTGCCTTGACGTATGCTGCTTCGTCACTGACACGTGCTGTTGTGAACTCTTGGCTGATTTGAATAGACGTTTGAAATCACTAACTGGAACTTAAGTTCAAAAGTCGTGGCATTCATAAAGATGCAGGAGATCGAAAGGTATCACTATATACAAAATTCTGACTTTTAAGCCACTCGCACTGCACCATATTTACAACCTGCTGCTCTCGTCAAAAACGTTGGGCAGCCTGGGAATACCATCGAGACGTCCAGTCTTCTTGCCTGTTGGCGCCAATGTGACGTTGTACAGCAAGTCGAGCTTAGCCTTGGGGTCCTTGGAAGGCTCAAAGTCAAGCAGCAAATCGTCCTTGACCGCGAACACGGTGTCGTTGGTGACCCAAGGGTCGTCGCGGGGGTAGAGCTGGGTGATCAATGGCTTGTAACCTTCGGCTGAAACCATCAAGTGAATGTGTGCGGGACGGAAGGGGTGGCGGTCCATGGTCCTGAAGAGCTGACCAGCAGCACCTGCGAAGATTGTTAGCAACAGCTTTCTCGAGAGCATTGAAGGGAACATACCATCGGTAGGCAGCGAGTACGCAGTTGGCTTGTAGCAGTAGTAGTGGTATTCACCGTTCTCATTTGTTGTGAACTTGCCCCTCAAGTTGTTTGGCTCCTGGTTCTCTGGGTCCTGGAAGTCGTACTTTCCGTTCGCACTGGCTTGCCAGATGTCAATGACGGCGCCCGGGATGCCCTTCTTTGTGTCCAGGTCGCGAACTACACCGTGCATAAGCGCAGTCTGGCCATCTGGATGAGGGTTGCGGATGATGGTGTCGCCGAGGTCGCGGAAGGGGGAGTGAGGCGACCAGAAGGGTCCGAGAATTGTGGAGGAGGTGGGTGTCTCGCCAGACTCGTTGATGTGCTTGTGTGCAATCTCGTCGACTAATCTGTGACATTGTCAGATAACTGTTATACTGAATGAGGAAGATTGAAGACTTACGACTCAACACCGAGAACATCAGAAATGCGATGTGCCTCGTTCCTGGTGTTTGTGGTGGTCTTGCCAATGGAGTTGACGAATCGCACACCCTCGAACCACTCCTCGTTGGTCAGCTCGACCTCGCGAATGAAGTCGTGGAGATGTGTGATCATAGAGGTCAGGACAAAACGTGTTCGCTCGGGAACCGCAGGGCCCATAGCATTGATGACTGCGGCTGTGAAGTTGGGGTCGAAGCGGTGCTTCGCATCGTCGCTCTGGTACTTTGGCGCTGACTGTGTGTTTGGGTCCATTGTGAAGGGAGAAGAGATACTGGGAGAAGAAAGATTTGGAGCAGTGTATTGGTGTTATATTGATGCAAGTCTGAATCTGGGGGGAACTCTTTATAAACCTTTCGATGCACAAGCAATCCAGCCAACCGAACTAACACCGTTGACAATCGCCGTGTCGCTAGCCGGTGCATCAGGCGATGCACTTGGAAGCATAGCGCTGCGGGAAGCCAGGCCGGCTTTGATAACATTTGGGTGAGACTGCGAGCGTCTGCCGAACGTCCCGCCGTCTGGAGATGGCTTGCCCCGCCATGGACAGGGGCGATTGGCCAATGAGATAAGACGCAAAGTGGGTGAAGTCTTACCCCTCTCTTTTCCCATGCTTCTAGCGTGTGCCCCGCCATCCTCTTTGGTTTCGGTAAGTTTACTAACAACGGGTCGAGATGCGTCGCGCTTTCTGGTGTCGAGGATGGTCGCGGTCCGAATCTTGCTGACGGATTCATTTCGTACGACGTGAATTCTTGAGCAAAGCTTCTCTCTTTCGATACGCGAAACAGTCAAAATGGTCAAACATCATCTGATGATAGGCACGTGGACGCCGCCTGGTGTAATCATCACCGTCGCGTTTGACGATGAGACGTTGGAGCTGGAATTAGTGAAGAAGACAGAGATCCCTGAAGATGAGCCCATCAGCTGGATGGCATTCGACGTACGCAATGCTTCTTGATTGTATTTTAAAGACTGCAATGACTGACCGCAGGACATGTAGCATCAAAGGAAGAACATCTATGGCTCGTCCATGAAGAAATGGAGCTCTCATGAAGTCAAGAACCCTGGTGAGATTGTGCATTCTGGAAGCTTTCCGATCGGTGGCCATCGTGAGTATATGCGGCCCTTCGCAGCTGCCAGCTACTGACCAAGTTGAACAGCCAAAGCCAACGATGCCGACACCAAAACACGCGCCATCTTCCTCCTCCCTTCGAAAAAACCGCCGTATGCCGTATACTGTAACCCCTTTTACGACTACGCTGGATATGGCAATGTCTTTTCCGTCGACTCTTCTGGTCGCATGAAGGAGAACATCCAGAACTTCGAATACTGCGACAAGACGGCGATCCACGGTATGGTCTTTGACCCCACAGAAACATACCTCTATAGTGCAGACATGTGGGCGAACAGGATATGGTGTCACAAGAAGATCGACGACGAAGGCAGAGTTGAGACGGTAGGATACACAGAAGCACCTGCGCCAAAGGATCATCCACGATGGGTTGAGATGCATCCCAGTGGGAATTACCTCTACGCCTTGATGGAGGCAGGGAACAGACTGTGTGAGTACGTGATTGACCCGCAGACGAAGCTACCAGTCTACACGCACAAGACGTACCCATTGATTCCACCTGGTAAGTCCTTTCAATTCAGCTTCATGTACAAAACTAACCACGACAGGTATCCCCAATGCGAAAACAATGTACCGATCCGACGTTTGCTTCCTCACAAAGTCCGCGAACTACCTCTTTGCAACCTCCCGCTCGAACTCCTTCTCGCTCACGGGCTACATCGCAGCTTTCAAGATTGCGCCATCTGGTGTAATTGAGCGACAGATATGCTTGAATCCCACGCCAACATCCGGTGGGCATTCGAATGCAGTATCGCCATGCCCGTGGAGTGACGAGTGGCTGGCGCTTACTGATGATGAGAAGGGCGGTGTAGAGATATACAGATGGCAAGACGAGTTTCTAGCCAGAGTTGCGAGATTGGAGATTGGAGAGAAGGGATTTGGTATGAATGCTATTTGGTACGACTAGATAGATAGGAAAGAGCCATAGTACAATAACATCGAATCAGCCAAAACTCGAGACTATTCAATACAATTCTACTATCTCGATTTCTTCGGAATCTGAATGTTCATCGATAGCTGCTCATCTGAATGCTGCTGTGATGCTTGCACATGTCAGATCGGAATTGTTTTCCGATCTCGGAATGAACGATGAGGGGCAGCTTGGGGAAACCATGATCCCTGAGCTTCGACACGTTAGTGTCAGCCGGCAGATGTCATCGGGGAAGCTCTCTTCCAAGCAGCTAGTTCATCATGGCGTCCATCCGGGTGCAGCAAGATATCATGTTTAACAGTACTTCCAATTGCCTTCTGCTCCGCCTAGGTCATACGCGCACAGTCCTGTCAATTGTTGTCCCATACTGAACCTCGAATCATCCCCACATCCTCCATTATGGCGTCTAAATCAACACCAGGCATCCTGTACGTGACTATGCAGCCCAAGGAGGGTCTGCCAGAAGCACAGTTCCACGATTGGTAAGTTGACGCACTCCAGCCGGATCCTGTCAAATTCGGCACACCGACTAATACCTCTTCAACCCAGGTACCAGAATGAACACGGTCCTAACCGCCTCCGACTGCCGTTCTGCAAGAATGGCTTTCGCTACCGTGCCACAGACCTTGAGAATTCACCTGGAAGTCAGGAGAAGCCGGAGTGGATGGCCATCTACGACTTCGACGAGCTCGAGCACCTCACGCGCGAACCGTACTTGAAGCTGCGATCCGCACCGGTGCAATCGCAGAGGGAGAGGGACACTATGAAGCAGATCTTCGTCGATCGACGGAACTATGATTTGCTTGGGGAATGGAAAGGTGACGATTTTCGCGACCTACAAAACGTCGAGAATGAGGGAGAGAAGAATGTCATGATTGCTGTCAGCTTCCAGCTGCAGGATGGCAAGGACAAGGAGGAGGAGCTTGAGAAGTGGTATGTACAGGAGCATGTACCGTTGCTGCAGAAGGTGCCAGGATGGAGGAGGACGAGGAGGTTCGTGACGAGCTACTTGGATCTGGAGAGTGGGCATAGGAAGGAGAAGGAATATCTCGCTCTGCACGAGTATGCGCCAAAGAATGGCCTTGGAGGACCAGAGTTCCAGGCTGCTATAACGACCGAGTGGTGCGACAAGATCTACAAATATGTCGTGAAGGAGAGGAAGAGGAGGGTATACGACTTGTACTACACATTCGGTGCCGCCCAAAGAGATCTAAAGAGCCTGGCAAGTGACGACACTTTCCCCGCAGAATCAACAGACGCCCTGATCAAAACCCATCCCGCAAAAACCACCCCCGAGAAGCGGCCCATCATCGAAAGCTTCGTCACGACCCCGGACGGCGTGCAACTCCCATACCGCCTCGAAGGCTCAACAGACCCCAACGCGCCCCTCCTCGTCCTAATCAACAGCATCCTCGTCGACTACGCCATCTGGGACGACTTCGTCACACACTTCCTCAAACTCACAAACAACAAGTTCCGCATCCTACGCTACAATACTCGCGGCCGCAACACCCTCCCCCAAACCGCTACATCCCCCGTCAACATCAACCTCCTCACCACCGACCTCCTCACCCTTCTCGACACCCTGCGCGCCAAAACCGCTTCTGTAATCGGCGTGTCGCTGGGCGGCGCAACGGCGCTGAATGCCGGTCTCAACTATCCGTCACGTATTTCTGCCTTCGTCGCTTGCGACACCAACGCCTTCGCTCCCCCTTCAAATGCTACTGCGTGGAACGACCGCGTCGCCATGTGCGAGAAGGAAAACGCCACTTCCCCCTCCGGCGAAGCCATTGTCGGCCAAGATCTCGCCGAAGCTACCGTGCGGCGCTGGTTCGTCAAGGAATCGTACGAGGATCCGGAGCTGGCGGGTAAGATCCAGCGGGTCAAGGATATGGTTAGTTCGAATTCGCTGCAGGGATTCAGGGAGAGTGTGGTTGCGCTGCATCAGTATGACATCCGCGAGAAGATGGCGGCGTTTGAGGGTAAGGGGGCGTTTTTGGTAGGCGGCGGGGATGGAGTGCTGCCGAAGACGATGAGGGAGAATATGGCGGAGAAGTTGGGAAAGGGGGTGGAGTTGAAGGTTGTGGATGGCGCGGGACATTTGCCGATGGTGGAGAGGCCGGCAGAGGTTGCGGAGTTTGTAGCAAAGTTTTTGGGATAGAGAAGTGGATTTGATACTGTACTATGCTGTCAAGTCTATGATATACGCGGTCCCGATAGTACTGCGTGTTGCTAGCTATAGGTGTACATAGCTACCCCTAGAACTCTAGCAAGCATCTCGTACCTCTCAACTTCATATAACTGTTGATTCTGCGATATCTCAAGTACCAGTCGCTCTCAATCAGCACAACTTCGCCCCATCATACCCTAACAAATCCGGTCCAACTTCATATCCCGGCTTATCCGCCTCCTTCAAACTCTCCGGGTCAATGTACCGACAGGTCAGCGCAAACCTCAATTTCCCCGCATGCTCGACAGAATGCTCGTAGTACTTCTGCACGTCCGCGCCATGCATGACCACGATATCTCCATGCCCCAACTCCATCTTCAGCACGTCCTTCGCATTTCCCGAGTGCTTGAGTGCCAGCTGCTTCGGCACCTCCTTGAGGCGCGCGCGATACGCCTTCGGGTCCGACAATTTCAAGGCGTCCAGTTCGGGCTGTAGTGCCAGCCGCGCTTCGTACTGTGAGCAACCGGGGATCGGAGGCGCCTCGTCGTAAAGACCCGCGGCAGAGGACACGCCGTGGTAGTGGCGCGCCTTCATGCGTATGCGCATGGTACCCGGGGCGCCGAGACTGAGCGTTGCGATTGTGGGGCCCAGGCCGAATTCGCCGTCGTCGTGGTAGTTGATCTTTTGGGACTCGAAGTAGCCGAGGGCGAGGACTTCGTTGAACTCCAAAGGATGGGTGGGTTCTTGCATGATTTTCTCTGTCTGTTGGGCGAAGAGGGCGTGGTAATTTGTAGAGTTTGGGGCGATTCGCTGTCTGGCAGTCTCTTGCGCGGCGAGGAGCTTTGTTGCCCAGATGAGGCGGCTGCGAGTCGCGTTGATGGGACGGGCTGCGCCCTCGAAGGGGTGAGAGTCGGTTGCGGCTATAAACTTGTACGGCATGCCGTAGTTGACGTTGAAATGGCGACAGTAGGTGTCGCCCTTGAGTTGGCCGTTGGGCATGATGCGACGGCGAAGACCGATGTCTGTCTTCTGGAGCTCTTCGAACATCGTGCTGGGTCCTCCATCTTCTTCTACCACGATCTTGTTGGCGACCATGTGCGTGATGAAGCCGTCGAGGCCGGGGATCTGGTACCGGTTGATGCGGTATCCATGAGCTAAGCTTATTGAAACATCCAGAAGAGGGGAGCTGAAGTCTCTGGAATGGGTATAACTTGCACTGAGCGGCCAAAAGGTCTCGTGCAAAGACTTGGCAGATATAAGGGAATGCGGATGTTTCAACTTGTAGTTACAATTTGGAGTCGAGCATTCCCAGCCGGTCCATGCTATGCGTGAGTTGCACCGACCACAATCTGGACAAACGATGCCCGAAGAGAACGATTGAGACGTTGATTCGCCGGGAAGAGCGTAGTCAGATATCTCAGGACGGTCGAACTTCAAGGAGTATTCCATGTTGTCGTTAAGCCATGGAGTCTTCTGCTTGAGGAATCGTGGATCATAGATCAGTTCCGCCTCATCTGGTTCTCTCGATATCTTGTAAGAGCCAGAACCCGATTCTTGGATGATGTGCCAGAACGCACTACAGTTTGGCTGCAAGCACATCCAGCCGTTGAGGTATACCTGCATGGACAGCTCGCAACAGGAGTCGCAGGTCTCCTGAATCGGTGGATCAAGCGATCCCAGTTCGACCTGGCTATCTTCGTTCTCCGGACTCCACCAAGACTTCTTTTCGGTGTTCAGCTTCTCGAAGCGATACCGAACAATCTTGTTGTTGTTACTTTTTTCAACCCATATGTGCGTTGGTTTGAAGTAATCGAGGACACAGTACTGATGCGGTGGCTGTGACGGCATATGTGGGTTGTCAGCACCTGTTATAAGCACGACCGGGTTGCAGTGGGTTATGCAATTCTTCAAAGCTGTGACAACTGGCCCTTGGTCTGCTTGGTCTTTGCCACTCTTCATCTGGCCCGAGTCTGTATCTTTGACCAGACCTCCACCAGCTCTTGAGATGACGACATCGTTGTCGATATAGTCTCGGGCGTGGGCGATCTTGTCAAACATGAAGCCTCGTGCGAAGCCTCCGTTAGCGTAACATCCGCTCTGATAGGAGCGGTAGTAGTGTAGAGTTTCGCACAGCTCCTGGCGACCCGCAGCCCAGACCTCAGGATTGCCAGAGGGCGCAGGCTTCTTCAACCCCGGCTTGCGATTAGCGAAGAGCCGTTCAGAGATCTTGTAGAGCTCTGAATGCTGTTGCGAGAGACACATAGTATTCCGAGGAACAAAAGGTTCCTCCTCCACTGTCGTCGCATCTGAGCTTGCGTCAGATGCCACATAGCCTGGCCTTGGTATTGCGCAATCCCTGGCGCGCAAGAACTCTAGTAACCATTAGCATGGGATCATATGTGGCGCCATGGGACTCAACTTACTGTAAGGTTGGCTTAACAGCTGCGTAGGCTGAGTTTCGTCGATGGCTGCCGTTGCCAGCTGGCGGGGTACCTCATCCACAATTGCTCGCTTTCGTGACTGGGTTGCGTCGATCAAGTCAGACAATAGGCCCATGGGGTTAGAGTCCCCGTTGCGGTTGTATGGGGGCGTAGGGATCGTTCCCCGTGAAGTGATCGTACTGGGCTCTTGCGAGACGAACTTCTGAGATTGGTGTGGTTGTGTGCGCAGAAAGCTGGAGCCGTCGGTGGACGCGGTTTGGCTGGACGCCGGTACCGGTGCCCACAAAGGCTGTGCGTATTGGTTCTCATCATGAATAGCTGGCCGGTCGGTCATACTATCGAAGCTGACATTCTCTTGTGTGTGGGAATCGGGGTACTGTGAGACCGTCAATCTTTCCAATGGGCCACCAGGTGAGAACCACAACGGAGAAATCCTCAGGGCAATGACCAGGGAGCTCATATCTGGTGAATCTTCGACGAGAGTTGCTTCTAACAGTGTCTGCTTCTTGGATTTGGTTCGAGTCCGTGCACTCCGTCTTGGTGTGCTTTTAGACTTGGTTTTTGACTTGGATGGAGCATCGACCGCAATCGTTTTAATCTTCTTGGGAGAGGGCGTCCGTAGGTCCTCTTTCACAGCCTCGTTGGTCTTCCGCTTTCGCAATTGACGGGCCGCTGCTGGCGTTGCTGGGGATGACTGCTTGTTATCTGCAAACGCAGACTCGGCAGCGAACTTAGACCGGGCGCTTTTCGTTGTAGAAGCTCTTTTCAGCTGCTTTGGTTGCGGTTCTGGGGTATTTTCACTGGCTGCTGCCTGTTTATTGCGCCTAGAACGGCGTGCTGGTACCGATGCTGGTGTTGGTCGTTCGTCGACCTCTTCCGTAGCAATGGCCGGTTGCGCAACATCTTGGGCAGTCGCAGAAATCTGTTCCACCACGGGCTCCGATATCTCCTCGATTTGTTCGTTCAATGGGAGCAGGCTTTTGGTCCCTCGACGAGGGCGCTGTGAAGCAGCAGTTTCGCAATTCTTCGGGTCTTCAAAAAGGGCGAGGGCCTGGGTGTTCCTGCTACTCTTGTCATGGTGTGGATCATTGTATACATGACTCAGAGCCGAAGATGAAGGGCTGGAGAGCGGGGAGTTGTCGCTGTCAAATATAGTCGAGAAGGTAGTGCCTGGGGTATCGCTCGAGTCGTGCGCTTTCAGCGAACTCGGTGTTTCCATAGTGCTTGGGCGCAGGCAATCGCTCTGCAACTTCTGCTTTGCGGGCAATGGACAGCGGAGTTTGTGGAAGACGGGAAGATGTGAGGACAGGCAAAGGTACAGGGAGTGTATGGGAGGACGGAAAAGATGGATTGACACAGCTGTAGTAATTTAATCGGACTAGGGCGGATGATAGAAGGTCGGAGGTGCGCAAAGAAAAGATCGACAGACTTCCGCTGCCTTCACCTCGAGGACGTCAATGAAGTGAGCGCAGGTGAACGTGAAGGCGGGGAAGGCACAAGCCAGGGCCAGGTCGCTACCATGGTACCACATGGAGACCGGCGCACATGAAGACGCCATACACAATCTATTGCGGCCGACTGCGCGTTTGGTCATCGCATGCACCTTGCAAATGGGATTGACAAACGCTCATGATAGACACGATGGTGTCGTGTGTCCAGCGCCAAGGCGGTTAACCGCTTTCGTAGCCATCCTCGGCTTCCCCAGCTTCTCCACACCAACGACTGCGGCTGTGAGGAGCTGACAGCTTCCGATGCCTGCTAGCGTGCATGCTCGCTGAACTTCGGCGAGCTTCCTCTTCCCTGCGTCTCCCTTGGAAGCTTTAAATCTCAATAAATATATCTGCTCTTTCTTGTCGCATCGCTATTCCCTAGGTATTGTCCGCTGACTTGAGTTGTATTGTGAGTGCGCGTGCTGTTTTGTGGGGTAGAGCATCGCTGATAGCTTCCAGTCCCTGCCGAACATGGTCTTCGTTCCGCCGTCATGGGTGCCGCAACTGCCCTTCGACCCGCCAGACTCGATTCCCATCTGCGATTTTATGCTGGATGAGAGATTCGGCAGACATCCGCTGGGATACTCGCAGAATCCGTTCACCTGCGGCTTGACTGGCAAGACGTATACGAGCTTGGAAGTCAAGGAACGCGTGGACTGGCTCGCACGCGGACTGGCAAAGGAGTTTGGGTTCCAGCCCAACAACGGCTCCGAGTGGGACAAGGTCATTGCTGTCTTCTCAGTAAACACCGTAGGCTCTGCGCATTCACTCGAGTTATGCGACCAGGCTGACATGGGATAGGTGGACACACTGCCTTTAGCATGGGCGACGCACCGCCTGGGAGGCATTCAGTCGCCTGCAAATGCCGCGTATAGCACCGAGGAGCTCGTGTACCAATTGAAGAACTCGGGCGCAAAGGCGCTTTTCACCTGCATCCCATTGCTCGAGACTGCGCGTGCTGCAGCCAAACAGAGCGGCATCCCCGACAGTCGCATATACCTTCTCGAGCTACCCAGCCAGGCTACTGGTGGGAAGAGCAACCCTGATGGCATGAAGACCGTGGACGACTTCGTCCGCGAAGGCAAGGAGCTCGACCGTCTGGAACCATTGAATTGGGCATCTGGCGACGGCGCGAAGAAGACTGCCTTCCTCTGCTACTCGAGTGGCACATCTGGACTGCCCAAGGGCGTCATGATTTCGCATCGGAACGTGATCGCAAACACTAGTATGGAGACTCGTTCAATGGGGTAGCTTTTGCTAACAACAATCAGTGCAAATCAGCACATTCGAGAAGCCCTACAGAGATACGATGATTAATGACCTCCGGAACCAGACCGACTACACTGAAAACGTGCTCGGATTGCTTCCCATGTCGCATATCTACGGTTTGGTTGTCATTTGCCATTCAAGCGTCTACCGAGGAGACGGTGTCATTGTCCTGCCCAAGTTTGAATTCGCATCCACACTGCAGGCAATCCAAGACTACAAAATCAACACACTGTTCTTGGTACGTGTATACACTTGCCTAACACGGTAGTAAGCTAACAGCAATCAGGTTCCGCCTATCATCATTCTGATGACAAAGAACCAGCAACTGCTTGCAAAGTACGACCTGAGCTCTGTGTGGTCGCTGTTTACGGGTGCGGCGCCGCTTGGACAGGAGACAGCGGAGGACTTGCAGAAAATATTCCCTTCTTGGAAGATTCGTCAAGGATACGGTAAGTTAGGATCTCTAAGCTTTTGGTACACAGCTGACATATACTAGGGCTGACCGAGACGTGTACCGTGGTCTGCTCCACGTCCCCTGACGATATCTGGTTCGGGTCTTCTGGTTCGCTTCTACCTAGCATCGAATGCAAGATCGTGACGACTGAAGGCGTTGAGATTACTGGCTACGATCAGCCCGGCGAGCTTTTGGTTAAGTCGCCTGCTGTCGTACTGGGCTATCTCAACAACGACAAAGCCAACACCGAGACCTTCCAGGATGGATACATGCGGACTGGCGACGAGGCCGTGATCCGCAAGTCGCCCGCGGGCCACGAACACGTCTTCATTGTCGACCGCATCAAGGAATTGATCAAGGTCAAGGTATGTCACATCGCAGCGCGTCTCCAAGTGTCTCACTAACAGTGCAACAGGGCCATCAAGTCGCACCAGCAGAACTCGAGGCACATCTCCTTACTCACCCAGCCGTCGCCGACTGTGCTGTCATTCAGATTCCCGATGAGAAGTCTGGTGAAGTACCCAAGGCTTTCGTTGTCAAGTCATCGAGCGTCGGCATCGAGGAGAACGACCGCGTGATTGCACGTGAGATTCAGAAGCACGTCGAGAAGACCAAGGCACATTACAAATGGATCGTGGGTGGCGTCGAATTCATCGATGAGATTCCAAAGTCGCCGTCGGGCAAGATTCTGAGGCGGTTCTTGAGAGACAAGGAGAAGGAGAAGCGCAGGAAGGCTGGCAGCAAGTTGTAAACACTGACTCCCACTGAATCTTTGAGTTACCTGGGTACTCCAGTTGTAGTCTGTTATGTATTATAGCCATGCTGCAATCAATGTCCCGAGTACTGCGTGAGCCGAATGGTCGCTTACAAAGCCCCGAAAATGACGTGGGGCGGAGCCCCTCAAACGCCGACTAAAAAAGTCCGCGATGGAAGACATATTTGCGCATTTCTAAGCAACGTGCCCAGCAGCACCGAAACCCTCATAAAAAAGCGCAAGACCTGTATCGCAACAGGCACTCCACCCCATCCCATCAAACCGGCACCTCTGGAACCGTAAAGAAACCGCGAAATGGCAGCGCCAAATTCAAACCCGCCCCACCAAGAGGAAGAGGTCGACATCGACTACCACGATGAAGACAACACGCTAGACGCAGAGGAGGCGGACGAAATCATCGAAGATGACGGCGACGTCCCCATGGACTCAGATGACGAGGAAGGTGGTCAAGACATGCAAATGGAGATTGAGATACAAAACGACTCAATCGCCCACTTCGACGAGCACAAGGACAGCATTTTCTGCATAGCGCAACACCCGGTGAACCAGGAAATCGTGGCTACCGGCGGCGGCGACGACGTCGGCTACATCATCGACCTCTCCACTGCAACGGCAGCGGCAGCACAGCCAAGCGAAGACGGCGCGCAAGTCGAGCGAGAAGGACTGAAGAGCGTATTCAAGCTAGACGGACACAAGGACTCGATCAACAGCATTACCTTCTCGTTACCCAAAGGCCAATTCGTCGCAACAGCGGGCCTGGACGGCAAGCTGCGCGTCTGGCAGGGCGTCCCCGACGGCAAGAAGTGGAAATACCTCGCCGAAGCCCAAGAAGTCGAGGAGATCAACTGGCTCGTCGCCAACCCTTCGCCCGACCACCCCAACGTCGTCGCCCTCGGCGCAAACGACGGCTCCGTCTGGGTCTACCAGCTCAACACGGAAAAGGGCAACGAGCTGCAGGTCCTGCAGGCATACTACCTCCACACCGAGTCGTGTACGGGCGGCGCATGGTCGGCCGACGGCTCGCTGCTCGCCACCATCTCCGAAGACTCGAGTCTCTACGTGTGGGACGTGTTCGGCGACGCAGCATCCCAGGGCCTCACATCGACTTCCGACGCGCAGTACGTCGTCGGCCTCAACGGGCTCGACGAGCGCTTCCGCGTCGAGGGCGGCTTGTACTCCGTCGCCATCCCACCTACCGGCGCCTTCGTCGCAGTCGGCGGCCCCGAGGGCCAAATCCGCATCATCGGGCTCCCGCGCCTCTCCCTCACAGCGCCCGCAGAAGCATCGACGTCCTCGGGCGGCGGCGGCGCGAAGAACAAGGCTGGTGGTGGGAAACAAGTTGCTGCAAAGGGCGGCGCGTCGTCGGCGGGTCAGTCAGGCCAGATCCTCGCGAGTTTGCAGGCGGGCAGTGATAATGTCGAGTGTATATCCTTCTCCTCTGCGCCGCTGACGCTCATGGCGGCCGGGAATGTGGACGGCTCGATTACGCTGTTCGACACTGCCCATCGCTTTGCGGTCAGGCGGCGCATCGAAGACGCGCATGCCGACGAGGACTCGCCGCAGGCTGTTGTCAAGCTCGAGTTTGTGCGCAAGGAAGGGCCGGGTGGGTGGTTGTTGACAAGTGCGGGATACGACGGCGTGCTGAGGCGGTGGGACACGAGGGGTGGAACGGCGGCGGCAGCGAGGGGGCTTGTGGGCGAGTGGAAGGGACACAGGGGTGGAGGTGAAGGTGGTGGTATCATGGGTTTCGTACAGGGGAATGGAGAGACGGTTGTCACGGCGGGAGACGACCATGTCGCGCTAGTTTTCAAGACGCCGTTGACGCAGTAGGAGCGCACAAGGCGACAGAGTCAAAAAAAGAAAAAGCTTCACTGTGGAGTTAAAAATACCCTATTTACCTTGCAAGAACGGTAGTTGAGCATAAGTGAATAGCTCGAGCAATGTCGGATGCTGCATTCATACACGAGCACTCTCTTATCTTCAAGCACCACGGGCCAACTGTTCCAAAATCTCAAGCAAAGTCTTCCAACGCGTATATCTTCAGATACCTTTGGTTATTTTGAAAGAGCCCCAACGTATCAATCTGCATGTCAAAACATTGCGAGACGCAGTCCAACGCACAGAGATTAGACATTGACAAAAACCCGCCTTTCATTGAATTGGTCAGAGTTATCTCGTCTCCACAGGCCACCGAACAAGCAGCCATGAGCACGAACACATCACACGACTGCCAAATCACACAACTGCAAAAACTTCCTTGAGAAGAGAAAACAGGTGGTAAGTTCAATTACCAGACGCGGGATCAAGACCAATCTAGCTCTGCTGCGAACGGAGGGACAGCTCTAAATAAACCCTGGACGTTTTACTACCACGTTTCGAACAGCAGTAAACTCCTGGCTGGTAATGGGCCAGAGACGTCTCAAGTACGTCAGGCCCCGACGTCAGGAAAGGGGAAAACAAAAACACGTGGCATCAATTCTACCTTCGCCACAGCACCATACCTAGGTACACTAGTTTCTTTATCACACTTCTGATGGCTAGACGTGCATATCGTATCTGATGTGTAGTGGGTGGATCCGCAATGCAAGTTCAGCCAAATACATGGGGTATGTACGAATCGTGCGTTCGTGTTCTGGTTTTTTTCATTGCGTGTGCATTACAATCGAAATGCTGTTGCAGCCGTGTCGCATGAGACGAATGCTGGGGGTTGAGCGATAGACATGGCTTTTCGAACACGGACCAACGACGGTATCGCAAATGTAATTTTCCACGTGAAGACCCGGTATAGTGGACTTAATGGCGTTCAACATTGCTTGATATGTCTAATGGTCTCCAACGTGCTTTTTTTCCCGACTTCTGCTCGGCTCTGGAAAGGTCATTCTTGATAGGTGATGAGACAACTTGGTGAAATCAGATTGACGGCATCGTGAAGACATCAAGTCTCTTGTGGTGTATCGTGCATGCAAACGCAGTTCGCTTCAAGAAAACTTGGAATGAGTCTTCGCAACATGTGAAGATCTTTTTTTTTCGCAAGCGAGGGCGGGGGTTGGTTATACGAGCTTCTGTCATTGTGCATATGTTCCTCAAGGGTCATGTCTGGATGCGATGTATCCCGTTGTGCTTCGAACTAAATTTCCGAGAGCGAATTGTTAGGAATAACATGTACCTCATGGATCGGCAATAAGACCTCAAGATGAACACCACCGACCTCTTCAGGGAAGCGCTCGAGTTCGTTCCTGGTGCAACGTCAGAAGAAGCACCACTTCCTCATCATTGGTGGCAGGGAACGCCGGGGTTTGGTTTGCCACTGGGTTGGGAGGCCCGTTCCTACCCCTAGACAGGCTTCCGAGTCCGTGTGCATCGAGAAGTGAAATTCCATGTCGCATCCATGGATATTTATGGGATCTCGATGGCATAAAGATCAGCGGGGTCTAGTCTCGGACGTTATTCGCAGCTTGGCTTGTGTTGGATACTTGATTCGTCCCAACATGCTCGTTCGGAGGCTAAAGTTGGTAAGAGATGGTTAGCAAGTTGATCACACTTATGGAGCGCAGTAGTGGCTTCGATACGACACTCAGTTGTGAAATCTGAGTAGGTTCTCGGGGAGCTGCACTAAGGGAGCATCCATTGAACTCAACTTAGCGAAGCTAGGCTCGTAAGGGGAGGAGCTGAGAAGAGGTCCGCGGAGGCAACATATCAATTACGTCACATGCTCATACATGCGGAGTGAGTATCCAGCAAGCTAGCCATGTGCATGGTCCATGGACAAGGAGCGCACGAGATTGACGGGTGAGAAGTCTGAGAATCTGTCAATCCGCCAGCCGTGGGCATTTCCATACCTGCGGTTTTGAGGTATTTTGAGTGTGACGAGTGCTTGCCGTGACGTGCGTTGCCGAAGCGGCGGCAGAAAGTTTGTGGCTGCCATAAACAGGCTTTATCTGCCGCATCCGGCACTGCCCTCACAGGGGAGCCGGCCACTGCCCAGGTGTAATATGGAGGAGCATACACGTGCAACGAGAGCGATTAGCGAAGTAGACGATCGATAGGATAAGCATGCGTCGAGACGATGGATGAGTGCGTTGGTGGAGTACGTTGTGTGTAATTTGCCCCAGAAAAAATTGCTTCCAGTCTTGTGCTGATGTATACTCGTCGGATGCTCTGGCTGTCACAATGGGTGTATAGCGCGGACAGCGTCGAACTGCCTGGCCTCCAGGTACGTGTGGAGAAGAGCGCAGAACGCTGCGGCTACGGACCGCGGCAGACCCAAATGTCTACTACATAGTGGAGGAAACACAGCCCGCAATAGCGCTAGCAGAGGTCCAGAACCCACCATGGTGTTATGGCAGCGTTGATGCGATGGCGGCAGTGTTGAAAAATCAGGCTCAAAGCAGAACCGAGCGCGAGAATTGCTACGACTTGCTCGGTATCGCAGGTGGCGAAACGGTCATCCCGTGTTGTTACCAAGCACGGATCGGCGATCGAGACGTCATCGGCGATGGGGAAGACACGCTCGCCCTTGATCCCTGCTCTTTTTGGACATGCGATTTTGCACAGCTTGATCCATTTGTTTGAAATGCGGTCTTGCTAGAGTAGGTAGTGCCTTCCCCACTTTTTCTGTGTTTGCCTTAAGCTTCGTTCCTGCCCCCGCCGTTCGCTCTGTCTGCCTCTTAATCCTTCTTTTCTTTCTGCTTTCAGGCAGCTCTCCGCTAAACATTCCGCATTCCACAGCCCCTCACAACACAACGCCACTCTATACAAACACCCTTCACAGGCTCCCTTTGGACACTCAACCCGCCAACAGCATCTCTTACCACAATTCACGAGTCAATTCGTCCCCGGACCGGTCACTCACACTTTTTGAGCTTTCTTGCCCAACATGATGGAAGTCCAACAACCCCAACAGTTCGACTGGGCTCATGACGCCTTTACTACCCTCAACGACCCGAGCATGCCGCTGAAGCCTGAGAAGTGGGCATCCATGCAGAACAATGCCTTCAGTATCCCGCCTTCTCTCCTCACTCAAGCTTCAATTGAGCGCTTCGGTCAGATCACTCCACCAGAGGATTCGCCAATCAAATCCCCTCTTCAAAGTGCACGGGAGAGCTCCATTCCTGTGGAACAACTGCAGAATGAGGCGCCCTGGTTGCAGCAGTCTCCTCCACAGCAACAGGACCACACAGAGCCATCACCCAAGCGCCGTCGTACCAGTCGGCAGACAGCAGCCAGCCAAGCTCAGTCGAATGACGGCGCCCCGCCTCAGCACGAGAACGTCGACCCGCAGCCGCCTAAGCGGAAGCGGGGCAGACCCAAGTCGCAACCCCAAATGATCGAGGCCTTCACTGCCGACGGCTTTCCGTTCCAAGTCTCCTCCGCTCGCCAGTCACATCTCGAGAAGAATCGCGTCGCTGCACACAAGTGCCGGCAACGGAAGAAGGAGTACATCAATGGTCTTGAAGACCGTGCCCGAGAGTTCTCATCCAAGAACAAGGCACTGAAGGAGAATGTAGCCATGCTGCGCGAGGAGGTGCTAGAATTGAAGAATGAGGTCTTGCGACACGCTGGCTGTGGGTTCTGGGCGGTCGATGAATACCTTGCGCGATGTGCAGGTGATCTCCTGGGAATGGAGGTGCCAATGCAAACGGGAGGAAGATCGATGAACCAGACGAGCCCATTGATGATGGACACCCAACAATACATGAACCAGCGGCACAACAGCTACGGCTCTGTCAACAGCAGTGTCACCGAGGCATCGAGCGCAAACCTCAACGATGATTTCGGCGGCCTCGAGCTACTGCGCGACTACGAGGAGGAAGACATTGAAGACAACCAATGATTCCTTCTACTCTGCTTCATCTTGAGCGTCTCTGCGCCGTTCTCACTTCTTCGATGCTTCTTCTACGATACCCCGGGCTTCGCCAATGATTCGACCCAAAATTTCCTTTTCACTGGCACTGTGCTGTATGGTTATGTGGCCACGATTTTCATGACATTAGCGTTCCCACCAAATATTATGGTTTTGCAATGCCATACCCAGAGAAAAATAGTTAAAACAAGACAAGGACAGCCATGTCCCTGTCCCCATATGAATGCATAAATTACTGCTTTCAAACATTACTTCACGTTTGCGAATACCCGTGACAGCTTTCGCCACACTCAACATGCGCCAATCTTTTCCTCCAACAAAACCCTTTGTCTTTCTCGTTTGATGGTGACGAGGCACAGCAGCGCGCACGGGAGGATGCTTGCGGCCCATGCTACACAGAAGCTAAGCACACTAGCTCAGCACTAATCTTGCTCTTGTTCGCTCATCCCTTGACCAAACATGCTTGCAAGGTGTCGCCAATTTTCCCCGCAGCGTCGCACAACATCGCACAGTATCGGCGATCCATTCGTCAACGTAGGGTCCACTCATACGTCACTGTCAATTTTCACTGTTCGCTGCTTCAACTTCGGTGGGGCTGGCGGTGACGAATTATGGTCGTCCCGTCTTCCGAGGGTGGGGCAGCGGCTACGTAAAGGATCGACGGCCGTGTTGAGAAGTTCGCGCAGCGTGTTTGGAGTTGCGCATCATTTGAGAACTGGGGTCATATCTTAGCTTACATGTTCGTACAGTATCGCCGAGAGTAAGACCTTTTTTTCAGGGGAAACGGTGATGACATGGGAAGGGAGAAAACAGAGTTCTTGCGAAAGATATTTTTCTCTTACTATTTTCCCCGGTTGATGGACGGACGACACTTGAGAATAGACGAATGATGATCTCTGATCCAACACGCTTTAATAGCCAAACTCAGAATGAACGCCCACGACTTGCATACAGCACTCTGACATCAATTGCTTGCCTGTCATCCCTCCTCGTATTCCTGACAGTCCTCCCTCTCTCCAAGCAAAACACCCAGACTCCGTTCGGGAATAACAAACCCAGCACCAACAAACTACCAATAGGAACGCAAACCACATCCGCACAACATCTCCAACATGACGTAGCAAAACAATGCAAACCCCGCTGGTGGGCCCCCAAATTCTCGCATCGGTTGATATTCCCGACGGATTTCACTTCCGAGAAGCAGCGTGCTCGCCCTCGCTTCGCAAACGCTGGGCCTGGAACATGTCATACTCTGGCGCAGCTGTGGGGTGGGGGTGACGACGCGCAGGATGAATGCAAGCGGTCCACGCATAGCTGTCGTTCACGGCCAAGTTGCCCGGGGCTGAGGCTTGTGTCGGGCAACATGCCCGCTGAGTCTGGGTTCGCTTAGATGTGAAGGGGTGGGGATGCTATCTACCCGGAGGGGTGCTATTGGGGTCGGGCTACATGGCCGCTGATGGACGGGGTGGGGAGCGGTTGGGTTTGTCTTCGCGTAGATAATGAAAGGCGTTTGGTGTTGATCGTGTAGACTAGATACCTCGTTGCCCACTTTGCGGGTTGTGAGCGCTCGGATTTTCGGGTGGAGCGGATTGGATTGGGAAAAGTTCACGTGGCTTCATGCATGATAGAGAAGAACGGAGGGTTGCACATATGCATGTCTTCATGTTCTCATGATTGCAGGAGAAGATTGAATGATACTTTGACGCACGACGTGATGGGGATAGTCATGAGCAACTCGCATCACGCACAACAAACGCAACACGTGAAGAAAGTAATCATTGGTATAATCGTAAACGCCGTAGCTATTCGGTTTGGGGAAAAAAGTACTTGTACACAAGCTCCATAGAAACAACGATACCTGACAATTCTCATGACCCGTTCCGTAGCACCCACAACCTTTTATCCCTTCTGCTGGCCCTCCACAAAATCCAGCGCTGCTTCCGTCTGAACAACATCGATACTACTCGTCTTGTTGCTGTAGCTCACACCGTAACATTTGTCCGCGACGAGGACCATCTCAGGCCTGAAGGTAGTGCAAATGAATTGTCCACCGCCTTCGCCCGTCCGCCCGCCCTGTCCACTGAGCTTCTTCAACATCTCGGCAACGGCGGTACGGTACTGTGCGTCGAGGTTGGCATCGATCTCGTCGAAGAGGTAGAAGGGTGCTGGATCGCACTTCTGGATTGCGAAAATGAGTGCGAGCGCGCAGAGTGACTTTTGTCCACCTGATAATTGCGAGATGCGTTGCTGCTCGTCGTGCTTCGAGTTGAATGACACAGCAATCGAAACTCCAGTGTATTCCGCGACCTTGCTGCCCTTCTTCGCTTGCGTCTCTCCCTCGTTGTCGCTGCCGCTCTCGTCGTCGTCATCGACACCACCGCGGACATCAGCGTCGGATCGCCTCTTGATGATGAGACGACCTTGGCCGATGGGCACAAGCTCTTGGAACACTTCTTGGAATGCTTGAGCGACTTGTCGGAAAGTACGCGCGATAGCTTCGTCTTTGCGCTGATCGAGCACGGCAATGAGGTTCTCAATCGACTTTCGTGACGTGTCGAGTTCAGCGCGGCGGTCAATAAGGGTCTTGCGCTGGCGGGTCCAACTCTCGTATTGCTCAAACGCCTTCTTATTAACATGTGCGAACTGCTTCTGCGCTGAGGTAGCTTTGGTGAGCTCTTTGGCGATCTGTTTCGTTGTTAGTATTCATCCACAATCTATTGAACTGTGCACACACCTTTGTAGCATCCCATCTTGAATACTTGCGGTCGACATCCTCTGGAAGGGTTCCAAGGTTGCGAATCTCTTTTCGCACCTCGTCGAGCTGTGCCTTGTAACGACTTCGATCCGTGTCCTTGCGCGATATCTGCTGTTCATGCTTCTCCATAGCAGCTGCAAGCTTTCGGTTGCTCGACTCCTTCTCAGCCTTGGCCTCCTCCAGCGCTCCGAGCTGCGTTCGGATCTCCTCGATCTGGGCGTCCGTTTCTTCTATCTGCTGATCGATATTTGCAATGGTCTTGTTGATGGTGTCAAGCGCACGCTTGCACTCTCGTAACCGCGTCGACTGGCTGTTCGATCCGCCTGCACCGCCCTGCTGGGCTAACAAGCGATCGAGATTTGGCTGCAGGTTCTCGCTCAGATCTAGCTCGGCCTGGACCTTCTGAGTCTCGAGTGCAGTACGCTCTTCCTGGACCCTAGCAAGCTGCCGCCTCAGATCTTGTACGGTCTTTGTGAGTGTAAGCAGCATTTGCTCTTCATCTCGTGACAGAGCCTTCTTGAATTCAGACTTGATCTCTGCCTCCCAATCTTCTTGTTGTGCGCCCAGCTGATTGATTGCAGATTGCAAGTCTGCTGCCGTCTTCTGCTTTTGCGCCAGAGTGCTCTTGGTGTCTCTCAGTGCATTGATCTTTACACGTAGTTCCTCTCGCATCGGCTCGAAACTGTCTTCGCCTTGCCGTCTTGCATGCTCACGCCTCAGCACCTCGCTTTGCGCGGCTGTGATTTGCTGTCGTTTTTGTTGAACTTCTCTGTCGAGCTCTTCCCTGCGTTGCTGAAGTTCCTCGACTAGAGTGCGGCACTCGACCATCTTTCGGTATGCGGCAAGCTTCGAGTTGTTTGGATCGTGGTAACCTCCTCGATATTGCCCCTTTCGTGATGCATTGTCACCATCAGGAGTGTACGCTCGCACGTTGAATTGTTTTGCGTTGCTTTTACATGCATCGAGTGTCGGACAAATGACAATCTTAGCGAAAACGTGCCTGATGGCATCCTCGAACTGCTCGTCATAGCGGAGCTTGGGTAAAAGAGGTTGCATGTCGCTCCTTGTTGGAAGATTGAGGTCAGGCGCGTGTATGCGGTTGAGCGGAATGAATGTTAAACGTCCAGCCTTGTCCTTTATAAGTCTGTCGATGAGCTTCGTCGATACCGAGTCATCATCTACTACAACATTGAACATGGCGCCCTCGGCAGCATTTTCAACGACAGTCCGGTACTGCTCAGGAACTTCAAGCAAGTCGGCGATGGTGCCGTGTACACCAGGCAATGGAGACTCTCTCTGGTAGCGACGCAGTGCTTCGAGACCATTTGCAGTACCGCGATCGAGCAAGCGCGAGCATCTCTGATCGGCTCTGCGCCACTCATCTTCAGCGGTTCTGAGCTGGGTGCTCACCTTGTTCTGCTCTCGAGCAAGGTTCTTGTGCTCGTCGTCCAAGGCCTTGTGCGCATCCTTTGCTTGTTCAACCTTTGCAGCAAGATTGACGCTGGCGTCGCCCTCACTTTCAATAGTGGATCGCAAGTCGTTGATCTCGTCTTCGAGTCGCTTAATGTCGCCTTGTAGCGCTTGAATCTCCTCGTTGGTAGACATCAATACGGCCTTTTTGCGACTCAAGTTGGCGTTGGTCTCCTCGATCTCTGTCCGCAGAGCTTCGTCTCGTTGGCGCTTATTACTGTAGAAAGCGGTGCGGCCTTGTTTCTCCTCGAGGCGCTTGCGGTGGGCTTCTGAATCACGCAATTGTTCCGCCACAGCAGCCTCCTCTTCCTGCTTTGCCGTGTATTCTGGTAGCAGCCGCTGGAGATCAGCTTCACGGGCACGGATTTGCTGCTGGATAGCTTTCGTTTCTTTGTCGCGTGAGCGCTTTGCCTGCTCAGCACCCGACTGGCCATCTTCAAGCGCCTTGAGCTCCAGCTCGATCTTTGCTTTCTCCAACGTGGCTGATTTGCGGTCGCCTTCAAATTGTACACGATCTTCACGAAGTACCTCTAGGTCGCCGCGGCGCTGGGTGATGTCGCTGTCGATTTGTTGGATGTCTGCTTCGTTTTTCATGAAAATGGCCTCATTGTGCTCCCGTGTGTCGCGTCCCTGCTCCTCGAGCATGTCGATATTCTCAATCCTGCCTTGGAGATCTGCCTCCTCGCGAGACTTCATGGTATACAAAAGCGATCTCCGCTCCTTGTCGTTCTTGCTCCACGCTTCCAGTTCCTCTTTCTCGCCCTCGAGCTCGTCCAAGCGCTCGTTGATGGTCGCCACCAGGCTGTCGGTGTTCCTGCACTTGCTGTCCGTATCGGCGAGCAGCTTCAAACTGTCGGCACGACGCGTCTCGTATACGTTTGATCCAGAGATCTCCTTCAGTAGCTTCAGCCGGGCAACATCACCCATGCGCGTAAGGTCCGAGATACGGCCTTGCGGGACAATGTAGTATGGATTCGAGCGCGAGAAACCGGCCGATTCGAGTATCTGCTGGACTTCGGCTTTCGTGGCGTTCTTGCGATTGACTGAATACTCGTCCTTCTTTGCGCCAATGGTCCGGCGCAAGAAGAACTCTGGCTTGCCAGTCTGGAAGCGATCCTCTGTGTTGTCGAAGCATACCTCGACATACGCGGACATGACGGCTGATCCAGAACCTTCGTGGAGCAGATTTTGACGCTGCTCACGACTGAGCATGTAGTAGTCATCACCGAGCACGAAGCGCACGGCGGCGAAGAAGTTGCTCTTTCCAGAGCCGTTGCGACCAACAACGACATTGCATTTAGGCGAGAAAGGTTCCATCTGCGTCTGGTCCTTGTAGCTAAATGACGCCTGTCAGCAATTGATGATTTCGAGTCATCATGAAGCTTACCTCTTGAAGCCCTGGATGGTGATCTGCTTGATGTACCCCATTGCGACGGTTGAGCGCGAGCGTGGCGCGCGCTGCCTGTGGACGAAGAAAGTTTCCTAGGAAGTGGTCGCACTCGGGGTATGTTTGCGATCGCGTAGTGGAGCTTTAGGGCATGGCGGGGCAACGGGAGTGGTGCGGTGAGCGTGGATAATGGCCAGCTGGGAACATTCGATTCACGACGCGCTTCGCGACGCGACTTCAACGCCAAGCATCGTTGTCACGCTAGTGCCTGCCATCTTCCCCGCACACATCACTGGCCGGCACAACATCGAATTATATCATCATAAGCGCGGAGCCTGCATGTGATTCCATTTCTTGCTAACATTAAAGCCACATATGTTCGACTTCAGGTGGTCCTGACTGCTTCCGCTGAATGGTCTCCAACGCCATATCACTGATGCCACGCATGCTTCCCTGTGCCCAACTCCGAAAACAGTCGATCGCTACCATTTTCTGCTTCGTAACGGGCGTATGAAGTGCAACAAGAAGCAATGGCGCTGCCATGCGCATGTATGCACATCCGACGGAACAGGTCTGCAGATACAGCGCAGCTTGAAGTATGCTTCGACAGTCATCCGCAAGGCCAGAATGCGACGCCTCATGTTGTGGTCCGGTCAGGAAGAGAAGGAGACGGGTAGCGCTGAAGTATGCAACAGTAAGGGCCGTGAAGCCATCGCGGAAGTGTGTAGTGCTGGTGGATGGTTCGTGCCAGGTCAGGATATCACCGCTACGCGCAGCTGACTCCGTATACTCGTCCCATAGGCTCTTGATCTCATCTTCGAAAACTTGGAGATGTTCAACATCAAGGACATGTGTTCGTTTACTTCTTGCGACCGACGACTCCACTTCGTTGTAAGCATCTGCCAGCTTCGTGAATTGCGTTGTCAGCCGTTGAAAAATGGGTAGCTCTTCGTAGTCCAATGTGTCATGCAATATCTTCTTCACATCAATAGCCGTCCTTTCCCCATTCGAAGTCAGCTGTGCAAATGCCAACTGCGTCCGAATATGGAAAAAGATCTGGCACAGGACACCCTCTGAGCACTGCCTCGGATCTGTGACCTCGAACATCTTTGCCGCGCCGTATACATGTGAGCGATACGCATCTACATTGGTAGCTTGCATCGCCTCAAAAAAACTAAACAACACACTCGTGGAAATCATATGCAAAGTGACCGCCGTCGCCGCGCTTCTCGATCGAGCGAGGAATCTACCATGTCGTTGCATAGCCCGGCCGTACAGATCCCACGCATGACGTGCGAGGGCAGGGTTGTTCGTCTCGGCAGCGCAGTAGGAAAAGGCAGTAGCTTGCACTGCGAAAGTGAGTGCATCGTTGGTGCCGTCCACAGAGAGTTGCGGGAGACGGTGTAGCCAAGACTTCTTATTCCGTATGTCCTTCCCATCTCCTTCTGATGTAAAGTGTGACAGGAAGCGATCATAGAATGCTTCTGTTACAACAGCTTGCTGTGATATCCGGTCAAAATTGACGTGAGATCTGCGCGCTTCGAGCTCAGGCACTGGCTTGATATCGACGAATAGCTTTCTTTTCCGCTTCTGCATCCCATGGCGAGCTTTCTTGGTCATATCAATAAACAGTGGTCCGTCATCTAATCCAGGGCATTCAGCCCCAAGTCGCCGGCACATTAAGCATCGCGGTAACGTGGCATCGCATTTGATACGTTTCCTTCGGCAAACAGCGCATGCTCTGGTTCGCGGGGGCATTTGTGCTGGTTAAGGAGGAAAACGCAAGTGAGGGTAAAGGAGAGCAAGCTGTCATGTCGGGTGGTATGGTGTATGGATTAAAAGTGTCAGCAACTGTCCAAGTGCACGCTAGTTTCTGCGCTAGCGAAAATTTCCAAATCAGGAAAGGTTGGTGCTCAAATACTGCGGGAGTAAACTTGGACCAATGTTCATCGCTCATGATCAGACCAGAATGGTTCTAAAGATCTCCTCACGTATCTCACTGAAGCAAGCGCACGTGAGAGAGAATATATTTGCTACTCTGCAAATCCAGGCAGATGGCATGACGTATTCCAGTCACACTCAGCCTGGAAGATCTTATGCAGGGCAAGCCAACCGTTGAGACAGTTCAGACGCCAAAGATTATCAAACAGCCTCCAGCATGCAGTATTACGCGATAAGGGTGCCTGTACATGTACACTGCCACTATGAGAGGTGCTTGTATGCAACGTCAGAGATTTACGATGTGCGGCAAAGTGCTAATGAATTCACGATCGTGCACAAGCGCGGAGTGATCGTCATTTCATGTGCTTCATGGCGGCGTCATCTTCAACCTTGGGAAATTCAAAAGCGACGACTTGCCCTAATAGTTCAAAGAACCTACCTATGAACGAATCTTTTCTTGTTACCTGCAGCATGAGCGGAGATTTTACAGTTCTTTGCGATCGAGCGTAGTGGTCAGACAGTCACGTTCTGACCTATGCAGCCACATATTTCAAAAAGTCAACACAGCCATATCTCAGGGCGATCAAAATATCCACCACATCGTTGACGCTTTCATGAGCCTTATGGGCCTGGTCTTGGCCTTAAGAGTTGGGAAACGCCTATCCATGGACCTGACGTGCTGTGGTGTTACAGCCATGCCCTGTAACGAAGACCGACGGTTGATATGCCTTTTACGTACAATATGACGACACACGAAGGCCTCACTCGCTCGGGAAAGTGAAGCAGCGTTCCCAGATTGTTGCGTCAACGCCGCTAGATCGTACGATCCATGCTCTCTGGTAGTACCCCCACAGTTTTGTGAACAAGCGGAAGCTTACGAAGTCCGTAGGGCGCAGGGACATATTATAGAATGTTTCAGGGTCAGATCCAGCTTTCTATGAGTGTTTTGGTAAGTGGTGGGGAAATGCATCCAAATGCGGGGCCGTCACTCGCCTGGTTGACCAGTTCGTCCTCCTCGGAGTTTCAAGGTGGCCGACCATCTCGAGAGCGGCTGCCACAACGATCTTGCCTGCATCAGGCCTGTGGTAAGGACAGAAAATTGGCCAGGTAATGCCACGAAATGCTACCAGCCTGACGCAATGGTTGCACAGTTGCGCTTACATGCTACCCGTCAAATCTGTGGAGATAGGCTTTCAAAGAACACTGCAATTGATTTCGATCAGCTTACTCCACAATCTTTTTTAACAGGCGCTTTCCACATACCACGTGACCAGATTTCGCTACTGAGTTTGCTTTCCAAGGTTGTATCGCCCATCACTGTGCAGCACATGCACGAAACAACATCCACAAAGAAGCAGCATACGCACATATTCGTGCCGCAGAGTAACATGTCTACAAAGAGCGACAGCAAGGCCGACGGAAAAATTGCGATTCCTAGGCTTGAACGAGCCCGACCGCCGCCGCCGCCTCCACCTAAGAGCACCGAGCGGAGACCAGAGGATCGTATGTACGTTATAAAGTTGCATATTGTAGCGTTTCCCGAATACTGATCCCTTCTGTGCAGAGTACGAGCTTGTGAGGCGTGCCGAAAGCGAAGTTGGTGATCCTCGAGGAGCACCTTTTATCTGTCGCTTACATCCAAGCCAGAAACTAAATGCTCTGGTGAGACCCCGTGCATTCACTGCGTATCCAGCGGCACCGATTGTATATATGGACAAGCTCGGCGCGATCGTCTCAGAGAGTATGCATATACCTGTTCAAACAAGCAATACCCTTTGTTGGTTGCTAATGAGGTCCAGAGCAATGGACAGGAATCAAGCATTAGCCAGCCTGTTGCGAGACGTGAGCGAACGCGTGAGTACAGAAGACAGAAGAAGGATCAGAGATGCGCTCAAAGATGTAAGCTCAAACTTTTGCCACTTAACAGTATGTGGTTACAAATGTTATCCATACTTATTCTCATCCAGACAGATGACGACCTCAACTCCCAAGACACTAAGTCTACGCGCAGATTGCTTGGCAAGCGTTCTCGTGTCGCATCTATCCGTGACGAAGAAGAAGAAGAAACAGAGGGCGGCGAGGCATACATCACTGCCTCTGCTGGGTCGAATGAAAATCTTGATCATCTGGGAGAAGATCTATTGCGCAATCGTGAATCTAGGGAGGTTGGCTACGTTGGACAAAACTCGGAAGT
Organism: Parastagonospora nodorum SN15; assembly: GCF_000146915.1. Lineage (NCBI taxonomy): Eukaryota > Fungi > Ascomycota > Dothideomycetes > Pleosporales > Phaeosphaeriaceae > Parastagonospora > Parastagonospora nodorum. The sequence continues at coordinate 1,437,244 of NW_001884552.1, forward strand.
TCAGTGGTTAAGCAGTGTACAGCGCCAGACCGAGCACACCAGCGTAGAGCCTCGCGATCAGTCGGGAGCCTATGGGCCACCTGGTACAGAACGCAAAGATGTTAACGCACGCAGTGAAGCTCTTCATGAGCGTCGAAGGAATGCTGAGGATTATGGAGAGGAAGCATCGTCCAGACACGCCGCTGACACCACCTTTTATCTCGACAGTGACGAGATCGATTTCGACATCGTTGTTGACGCATACGCGGATCCAGAAGCCGATGTAGCAAAGCGACTCTTTGACTGTTACATCGACACTGTGCATCCTTCTTTTCCATTGGTGAGTCTATTTTCGAGCTTCTGTTCAGGATGAGATTACTTATTGACGATGCTCTCCAGGTGCCTGAAAATTTTCGAGAACAGTTCCACGCATATCACAGCAACCTCACATATGACAGCAAGCTCAACCCGGAGGATCCAGACAAGAATAAAGGAGCCCGAGTACCCAAAAAATGGCGTGCGCAGCTAAACCTGCTCTTCGCCATTGGAGCCAAGCACTCGCATCTTGTAGGTGCCGAATGGGCTGGGGCTGAGCGAGACGATATCATGTACATGCTTAGAGCTATCTATCTACTTGGACTGAAAGATAGTGTCATGTTTGTCTCGGAGCCTACTATAGAGATAGTCCAAGCAGTAGGTGAACCAAGGTCTCTCTTTTGCATTTGGGTGACAAGGCTTCACATACTGACACACATCGCAGACCGGAACACTAGCGCTTTACTTCCTCGTCATAGGCTATGTTAGCCGAGCGTGGATTATGATAGGAGTGTCAATCCGCCTAGCTTTGGCTCTCGGTCTCCATCTTCGAAATGAAGATCCAAAAGCGGAAGTCTCCAGGAGAGAGATGCTCGGGCAAACTTGGTGGACGTTACATCGCATCGAGTGCCTGATTAGTGCCATTACCGGAAGGCCCCCTACAATTGGCTACGAAGATTGCACTGTCAGTATCCCTGGCGAGCAAGAAGTACCTTGCGGTGATCTACCGACGAAACGTACCAACATTGAATCGGATACAACCACAAAGCCAAGGCGTAAATCTGGAGTCGGGCGACAATCCACTTCACCAGATCGTTATGTGGTGCATCATATCAAGATCACAATCATCATTCAGGAAGTATTGATAAATTTGTACTCACCCCGTACTGCTGCCAAGTCATGGCTGGTGATTCAGAGCCACATGTCAAAATCCTTGGACAAGCTCAAAGAATGGCAGAAAGAGGCTATACCCACCATTACCCGAACCTATAGGGGGAATCATAAGGCAGTTCATGAGCGCCAACAATTTCTCCTCAAAACCGATTTTTGGAGCACGAAGATGCTCATTACGCGGCCTTGCCTATGCAGGATTCAGCAACGTATTCCGAATGAGAGCACTACTTCTGCCAATTTTAATGCATCCAATTCTGAGCAATGCGTCGAAGCTGCGATGGAGATGGCGAAGCTGTTCCCCGACGAGCCGGACTTAGACTTCATCTATAGTCAAGGACCGTGGTGGTCAGTAAATCATATCAGTAAGTTTCCCACGCAGGACATTATCTCCAAAGCTCACACACAGTCCAGTTATGCAGTGCATAGCCGTGCTTTTGCTAGACGTGACTTTCCAGCACAAGGACATTGGAAGCACCAACCCGCGTAAAATCGCATCAATCAAGAAGATGATGCGGTGGCTGCACGCCATGAAGGACAATGATCCCGTCTCTCAAAAAGCGGATAAAGTGCTTCGGAAAATCCTCAGACAAGTGGCCCCGAGTCTGCAAACTATGGCAAAGGATCTGCTTGCGTACAACGATGGACCGACCATGACTTGGCAGGATACCACGTACCAGAGGACTGAGGAATACTCGACAATGCAGAACGACGATTCATCGCAGCTTTATGGGTCTATGCCACCTCCCAACGACCAGGGCATGGGCGCAGACTTCCTCCAACATCAACAACAGCAAAACCAGGAACAGCAACACTCCTACGGCTTTGGGCACGGCGATAACCAGTTTTCGGCGATGCAATCCGGCCCAGCCCAGATGCCCTTCGGCAACCCGTTCTTCACGCCTTTCGACCAGAATGCGCCCTTTGCAAGCATGCAGAATCTGTGGGCAGACTCGGGGTCTTTCAATGAGTTCGACTTGGATTGGGCGAGCTTGAACATGCCACAGGATGAGCAGGCGGGGATGGATCAGGATCAGGATCAGGATCAGGATATGGACTATGGTCGTGACAACTAGTGCCGATGTCGCAGATTCAGAGAGCATGCGTCGCCTCAGTGTACTTCTTTGGTCTGGTATGCGGTATCAACGCTTCATTAGCTTCTCTTAACGTATCCAAATTGGAGACTCTGAGCTTAATATTATTGGTATTGTCAAACAGATTGTGCCTCAGTACGCGCTGGCGAGATACACCACCGGTTTCTCCCCGCCCAATTCCGTCGCCTCGAAACTCGCACACCACGCAGACAAAGTGTGCGTCATAGCAAGCACTTCTCAAATTCACGCGCAGCCTCGGCCTGTCACTTGAGCTCGTATACCCAGACAGCCGTGAAATCCTCATCTCGCCGTGACATGTACAAGTCGCCGTCTCAAAACGGTCACGGGGCACGACCCAGAATCCCAAGTGACAAATTAAGATTCAAAGCAAACTAAATCAACGATCGACGTCATCATAGCGGTAAATCTCCGATCTGCAGATCGTGTACCGTGCCCAGATGCACCCCACAGACATGGATAAGTGTTTAGGCCAGGCTAAGGCCTATAGATATAGTTCAGCAAGGTGGAGTTTGACAGACTGTGGCATGTCGGTGACAGGCGCCACCTCGGGCGCGTCCATGAGATTAGTGAGGGTTGAACGCTGGTTGGCGGTGAGCGCCTCAGGATCCGAAGAACTGACCGTTGGATGCGGAGGCGAAGATCGTGATCGGAGGTGACGATCTTGAGATGTTTGAGGTTATGGACGCCGCGAAGGATTTTTGTCGAGGTCCGCGTGTACACCGAAGTGGATCCGGAGAGATCCTCATTGCTGGAAAATGAGGTCGGCAACGAATGCCCAATTGAAGATGCCGACGCGTTGGGTAACAGCGTAGATGTATTAGGGTGATCCTTGCTGCTAAATGGTAGACTAGTCAACAAACTCGGCGAATTGGTATGCTTCGGCAGTTTAGCGCCCCTCCGACAAGCGGTGTACAGCGGTGAACGCCTTAGAATTTGAGAATGGCGAAGAGTCGTGTAACGCTCGTTTGATTCTGTCGGGCTGTTGATGTGCCGATAGTAGTAGCTAATTCTCAACGGTACCTGGCGTAACTTTTGAGTTTTGTAAGCGCTCAGGATACTATATACCTGAAGTTGTATCGAAAGACTGCTTGCTGGTGATGTAACATGTGACAGCGTTATGTGTAACTGTCATGGAAGGCGAAAGAAGTAGAACAAGGGAGGTACCTGATGGTCCAGACCGTACAGTCCCTCGTACAAGTCGTGCGACATTGAAATCGTCTCGAACATTCTGCAGGATCTCGAAGTTCGCATGAAACTCGTCGCAAACGAGATGCATCTTCATACACCCGCGATGTGAAGTCAAGAGTAGGCGACAGGTATTCGGTCAAGCTTACCGGACAAGTAAACCTGGAGCACTCCATTACGCCTGCAGGACGAGAAAGTTCAAGCCACACAATCTGAAAGTGACACCGGGCTGGACCGAAACTTTGGCCATCAGGGTCCTTGTGACACGAGCTGTCACAAGGTTCTTAGTCAGATAGTGAGAGCCGCACACAGTAGAGGCGCGGTTTTAGATGATACCAGCCTCGAGTGCCCAATACAGCAAATTCAAAAGAACAGCTTTCGTAAGCGCGAGCAGTGGAGTTTGGGGCTGATGTCAGTTACGACTTGATTTCAGCCTGGATGCGCTCAAAAAGTCCTGCGCGGCGTATTTGACAAGCTGGGTGGGTCCGTTATTTTTGAATTGGTGGTCAGTAGCAGGCCACCCCGACGCTTCAAGCGGCCGGAAACAAGTATTGCTACGAGCGCCGGGCAGCGGGCGCTAGCTGAAGATTGGCGAGTGAGCTTTCTAATGGATCAGATGGCATTCTACCATGGCGCCTCCTTCGCGCACGCCTGCCATTGTAAGGAAGTGCTTGTAATGAGTTTGTAAACACAATATTTGGCAGTCCCGTGGTGGTGTTGGGTGGGCAAGAACCCGTGGCCGTCATGTGAAACTAGCATCCACGGCGGATGTAGTCCATGATCGTTCGAAGATACTCGAAATGAGCTATTGTGTCTAAATGGTATGGTCAGCCGTCAAAAGCATGTACCAAACGAATGTTCACGCAAGCACGCCTCGTCACCATCCCTGCAGGACGCGCAGGCCGAAAGTGGCATATCCAAGGGAGCTTTGAATAAGTCAGCCGCCTGCAAGGGCACAAGCGAGCGGTGTGGCAGCAGATGCAGATATATGGACACTTAAACGAGGGTGAGGCTGGGCACACACAAAGGTTGTAGAAGAAGGTTGGTGTCGTGATGCAGCCATTTCCTAGGGTCGCGCGCTTGGCGATGCTCATGTAATTTTCTCCCCACCACCTCGCCATGGGTACTTCGTCAGGTCACTACACATCTACAACCCGGGCCATTGTGCTGCCGTTCTCCAGTACAAGCCCGATCGTGCCCTTAGAACTGCATCGATCGACAATAACCTGCATTAACGGCCGTCCTAACTTCCGTGTTGCGGGTCTGGTGGCAAGCCTCGTGCAGCCTAACCTAAGCTAAAATGGCTGCAGATGACCGGCAGAAAGAGGGTGTGGTGCGACTAGGGTGCGATTGGATCATCTGGGTATTCCACACCCACATGGCCAGTCATTCATTCCTCTGCGCCTTGGAATTCATACTCCTTCTGCCCATACTGGACTAAGCTTTCCGTGCTGATCCGCTAATGTGTGTGCCCTGCACCGACAAGGGCCCGGGGTGTGCATGAGCACCGCGTCTTCCCATCTGCTCTCATGGTGCATATAAGTCCTGCATGAACCCCCATAATCATGTATCGCATCCGGAAACCTCGTGGAGGATATTGGAACACTGGATTTCTTTTTCATAGTTCATCACTTCGTTGCCTCTGCCAGTCCTCCCAACTAGGCAGTCACCCGTTCAGGCACCACTCCTCTATGAGACACCGCTTCTCTGAATCATAGCACGCGGCTCTCTGGTGCATCCCAAGCACCTGTCACGTATAAAAGTTATCCCCCCGCCAGACTTTTCGCTGGCTCAGTTACTGGAGCTTCCCATCACTACCACCACACGACTCCTAGCAATAGCCAGCAGTCTCACGCTGTGCTTATTTGGATTAACCGGCCAAGCGCCGGGAAGGAAAAGACCAGTCACTACTAGCGTTACCATCGTAAAGACTGAATCAAGTCAAAAAGCATCGCTGCCAATCCGCCATCATTCCCAAGTTCGAGCCATCAAAGATCTTATCGCAACAATGCCGTCTTACCTACGCAACCCATACAGGTCCTACTCATACCCACCCACTCTTGAAGGTATCGAGGAGGACTATGAAAACAACCTACCAGATATTGACGAAGACCCCTTTGCCCACTTCATCACTCCTATCGATGACGAAGACCCATACGACATGTCCCTGAGCGCGGGCATCATGGTCGCCGATGGACCTCGAGCAAGCAAGGCCTCAAAGTTCAAGTTCAACGTAGCAGACAAGTGGACTCGCTACATCAAGCAAAGCCACACTGGACTGCACAAGCAGCACCATACCACAACCATCGTCGAAGAAGAAGAGGACGAGGACGAAGAAGAATCCTTCATGGGCCTCGACGACGCTCGCCTCAATGAAAGACCCTCCCCAGTAAGGCACACCACACCACCAAGAGGCACAACCACAGAGTCAACACGCGGTCGCGCACCAGAGCTCGTCACCCGCAAGCTCCAGAACAGACGCCGGAACTTGCGCACACTGTCTGGTCATCGTCATTCATGGAGAGCTCCGAGCCCGGATCTCTTCACTGTCGACGAGTCGGAGGAAGACGAGCTTCCTGTGTTGAGGAGATCGAGGACAAGGAAGGCCAAGGATGGCGCAGAGCGCCGGAGGTCGTCGACGCGGTCGCAATCGCGGATGAGGGGGGACATGACTGAGCGAGCGAGGCTCTAAAGAGAGTGGAACAAATTGCATCGGGCGGAGTCACTGGCGTTTTGTCTTTACAGTCTTGCATTTTCACAGCATCGGGCGGTTTTCTGTTTTCACGTTGCATCACACACGGAGTTTTGTTCTTTTCTCAGTTCGTTTGGGCATTTGCAATGGGCGGCGTTCCTTGTTCAGCATTTACACATGGCGTCTAATATCTATTGTCATGCGCCGCGGCAGCATTTAGGAAGATACACACACACACAAAGCAGAGAAGCATATTGGTACCAAACATCACTTCACTCTTCACTCTTCACTCTTCTTCATGTTCAGCACTTTCACACTTCCCCAATATCCAGCCATCACGAGCCAACTTCGCAAACCCATGCGCCGCTACCCCCACACAAGTCCGTAGCCCCGCCCTAGTCGCGCGTCGTGACCTCACCACACATGCAAACATCCGACTTAACTTACCCCTCCACACCCGCAATACCGCCGCGTTTACCGCCATATCGTAAATCTTTCCACCGTGCCTCCGGATCCAGCTCGCTGCATGATGTTCCACTCAACTCGCCTCATTCCAGCAATTCATCTTCATGGCGGAGGAAAGTTGCGGTGTCCCTTGCATGTCGGGCATGAATTCTTTCTCTCTTCTGATCACTATGATATGGTACAATGCGTTCAATTCACTGTGATGTATGGAACCTCAGTTTCATTCCCGCCGCGTAAGCTGTCGTGCAGGATCGTCCCGCTGGACCCTTCCCCTTCCAACTGAGTTCTGAGTCTCGTCGATGGCGAGTTTCACGACAGTGAGGGGTGATGGCCAGATGTGGGACCCTCGTAACGAGGGGCGGGGGAGAAAGAAGGGCCGACTGCATCAGCGAGAAAGTCTGTCGAGATCGACGAGGGCGTTGAGCGTAGTCGAATTGTGTCTTGGCTGGGTGTCTTTTCCAGATGTTTCCGCGGACGCAGGTGCTGTGCTGGTCCACAGACACCGAGGATAGATGGTGCAGGCGCAGACGCAGGGCGAATGCAATCAATGTGGATTTTCGCCCGGCTGCGAGGATGGCGTAAGATGGGCGTTGGGAAAGCGGTCAGAGGTCGTGCATTCGCTTACAAAGTTGGCCCTGAGAATTTTTGCGAAATCCACGGCCAATGGGATTTCTCTGCCCAGCCTGATATTCGACAATGTTGAAGACGGACATGACGCTGGGTTCAGCTGGCTCCGAGCAACTACGGCACCTTTCGGCTGCTCGAACATGTACAATGACATACCTGCCGAGCTCAAGCGCAGAGCCTCTCCACCGAGTCCACTCGTTCCCCCGTCATTGGAGCGGCAGCATTTCCCCGTAGATTTTGTGTCGAAACACTTGCCCAATAGCATAGTCTACCCACTTGCGCGCGACTATGTTCCTACAGCCTCATTTTGCACACCGATACCTGTGGAGATACCTCCTCGACTACACTCGCGAAGTCTACACCGCACGCTCGCCTCCAAGTGCGACCGAAAGGTGCATGTATGTACCGTAAGACGGAAGTAACTCCTGGCCTTCCTGAAGTACCGAGAAAGAAAAACTTCTCGCCCACGATGCAGCAATGCCCAAGACTGTGTGATTGTCTTGCAGCATGAGGTCGAGACTGATGCGCTGTCTCTTCGGCCTCTTGCAGACGAAAGATGTACAATGACATACCAATCTCTTGTCCTGATCATCAACGACACCGTAAGACAAGGCATCCAAACCATATTCCGAAACATCCAATTGCAGGCAGACCCTTTCAACGTTCGATCGACGGCGCAAGTTGACAGGCATCTACAGCACCGTTGTCACCCCACTGGTTGTTAAAGCCGATGCGGCACTTGCCTGCTTGACTGGGGGTGGACTGTTAGATATCGGCACAATGTATCTCGATCGAGTGCATATACGGTATCAGAAGGAATTCCAAGTGCTTCTTCGACGCGAGATGACGCCCATCTTCGCAAGTCGCGCCAGCTGACCACAGCGTGTTTCTGAGGATTTGACAAAATCACATGCTTAGCACGGAGAAGTGTGACCTAGCACAGCTTCAGGCGATCGAAGTTCGGCTTTGCGATAAGAGGCTGTCGATTCAAGTCCATCGGGAAATGCCTAAGCAGTGAGTGGGCTGACTGCCCACAGGAGTACGTATGCGATCCATAGCATGGAGCCATACTGCAAACGCTGAACTGCGAAGAAGATCAGACAGGGTCTTGCTCAAGGAGCGATTGTCTGAAGCTATACACAGTGTTGCTAGACTTTGAATACCACGGTAATGCTCTGTGGTCAGCTTCAGGCTATCACACAGGCTGCCACCTTGTTGCGCCACGGTTGCGCCTCGTCGTAGTTGACGATATGTTGCGTGTTCATAGAGAGCTACCGCACGATCAGTTTCCATCGCATGGACATACATGTAGTATGACATACCACCTTGTATGGTTGGAAGTCGAGACCATCAATAGAAGCACAGCAACGAATGAATTGCCTTTCACGGTCCGCGACCACCCACACTGCACCTCTCCTCCACACCCTCAACATCTCCCCTTGTAATCTCCTCAAAACCGATAAAGCACATATACACACTCCAAGCCACGTCCCCCGACGCTCGACCAGGATCCGTGTATAATGCCAACGAAGCCCTGAAGCTGTTCGCAAGCCTTCGGTCGTTCTGCGGAGCAATCGCATGTACAATGACATATCCCCCTGCATCTCCACGGTTAAACTTGCTCGAGTGTCCGTATGCTTGGGAATTACTGGGATGAGGTGATCGTCTTATATTGAGAGATGGGGGATATAAGATCTCGATCTGCTTATGAGCACTGCTCGGTGTTACGACGACTGCTTGGTTTCGCGCCATAAGACCGCCCGGATTACTTGGACGCGGAGAAAGAAGGTTTGTGGGTGCGTCATGTATAAAGAGATGTGTGTGAGAGATGTAGGTCGCAAGGTATTGGGCAGGTCTGTCTACTGGGTCCTGTCCTCCCTCCCGTCCTGCCAGGACGTGCAGTTGACGCATCGCTTCGCCTTTTCGCTTTTGTACTTGCGGCAATATTTGCACTTTTCGGGTTAGTGTCATCCTCTCTACAGGCTGCCACGACTTACCTTGACTTGCTTCTTCACAATGTTATCCCCCGAGCCCCTCGAATACGCAATCGCGATAATCCACAGGGTCAGCGCAATGCACACGAACCGCACAACTTTATCTAGAAAGCTGCCGTATGCAAACACCACAGCGCCGTCATCGAGCGCTTGCTTGACGGTGTTGTAGCCGTTGGTAATGGTGCCGTTGTAGTGCGGGCCATGCTTGAGAATCGCGAATTTCTCGTCGAGATTGCGGCTTAGGAAGGGTAACAGGCTGATTATTGGTAATATAATGTCTGAAACGAGAGAGTTGGCGCATGAGGTAAATGCTGCTGCGAGACTGTATCATGATTAGGTATGACTTCGAAGGGGTTGGTGTATTCACATCAAACCAACGGCGACTTCGAGCACGTTGTCGCGGAGCGCAAAGTTGCTGAAGCTGTCCCACGCCCAAGATGTGTGGCGGCGGACACCACGCTCGGCATCTTGGAGGTACTCTTGTGTGTTTTCGTCTAGGCGGGGCATTGTAACGTTGCTGATGGAGTGAAGTGTCGGGAGATGTGAAGCTGGGATGCAAGACGCGACTACGTCACTGGCGCGACGCGTTGTGCATCCTCCAATCATAGCGCAGCGACCCTAAATACCTAGAGACGCAAGCTACCCGCTACTCGGCACAGTTCTTATATCTATGAGCAGCGAGAATTGCTTCAGAGGCGAGCCTGGTAGAGTAATAGGATTTTTTAAGGAACGACTGGTGGCAAGCTGGAGCAATGTACAACATGCTTGATTTCTCTGCAATAATAAACGTCGAACGCCAGAACCCAGGGTATAGTAAGGCACCTCATTGCCCAATGCCAATCTCATATCCAAGCATTACTTCGGTCGTAGCTCCCTCCCAACCTCTATTCCCGCCCGTCGAGATCATGAAGCTGCATGTCGGATCCAGGTAGAGTTGCGAAATAACACCTGTTCTATGGCCCGGCACAATCAAGAAGGGTACTGCTGCACCCTTTGCACCGGCTTCCTCCTTCTCCTGTTGGCTGAGATCGTAGAGACGCAAGATGTCGTAAGATGCGCTTTAGGGTGTCAGTGCTTATCTGGAGAGGTGGTTTGGAGACTTACCAGATCAGATGCTTGCCATTTGGCATTGCTCGGACGGCGCTGACGGGCCCACTCACGTTGGGGAACCTCAAGGTCCGCCTAGGTTCCCTCAAGCCTTTGTGTAAACTGTACTCGTCGACTGAACCGTTTCGCCGACCTGCGTATATGAAATTGCCGTCTGGAGACCAGCATGCGTTCATGCACCACGGCGGTGTATTCCGTGGCGGTGATATTCGGGCGATCGGGTTTGATTGCCGTCGGTCCCAGATGCGCAGTGTACCGTCCATCGAGGCGTCAAAGAAGGTCGTCTCTGATGAAATAGGTTGCTCTGCTTGTCCGATAGACGTGTTTCTCGGCTTCTCTACATCTTCTGCATGCGGTAAACCGTTTGCAGTAGCCGTGGACTGTGAGTCGGTTGTGCCGTTCGCTGCAGCATCTCCCTGCGCAGGCGCTGGGGGCTCCTTTAGGGTCTCTTCTGCCAGGTCTTGCGGCGCTTGCACAGGCCCGCCCATGTCCATCATGTCCATATCGCCCTGGCCATCCTCATCCGCCTGTTGTATGCCGCTCGCGATAGCTCGTGAGAACTCGTCGTCATCGTCGCCGAATGCAGGAAGGGCGGAAGACGGGTTGTTCTCCTGGCCGTCTCCGAAGAGAGAGTCTTTATCCCCGAAGAGCGAGTCGTCCGGTGAGCCTTGAGCATCTTCGTTGCCCTCGTCCTTGACTGGGCCAGCGCGTGCCGAATCTGTGCCATTGGCAAGGCTTCCGTTGGCTCTCGGTCGCACAGCGTTGTTGGATGTAAAGGTGCCGTTGGCATTGGGCAACGTCTCGGTGTCCTGAGGAATGGGCAGCGTCGACAGGGGTCGTTGCTCGATGGCAGAGATCTGTCCGCCGCTCGTCTCGAATTTCCTCTTGACCTGGCCGGTGTTGAGGTCCCAGTCGTTGATTGTCTTGTCCCAGCTCCCACTCAGCACCGACTGTTCGTCTTGTGCCAATGTCAGGACCGAGACGGCCGAAGTGTGGCCCTTGAGCGTGTGTATCCGCTTGCCCTCCTCATGCCGTACGGATTGCAGATTGATGCCGCCCGACTGGACGCCCGACAGCAGCCACAGCGACTGGTGGTGGACTGCGAGCGAGTACACGGGCGACAGGTTGTCTGAGGCAAGTGACGAATCCTCGTTCTCCCAGTACGAGAGAAGCACGCCCGCCTTGGTGACCGAGTCGACGAAAGGGTGTCTTTGGGCGACTGTGAGGGCGAGCTTGCCGTTGGCCGTGTCCACCCAATTGAACTTGCGTATGTAGCCGTCGGCGCCTCCCGTGAAGACCCAGCGCATGTCGGGCGTCGCAGTAATGGCATTGATCGAGGTGCTGTGCGGTGCTGCTATCGAGGGGATGATGTCGTAGACGGGCGCATTCAGAGCCTCTTGTCGCACGCTCGGTCGGAAGGGCAGGTTGCCCAGTATGCCTGCTGCAGCGGCGGCGCGTGGACTCGGCGATGTGAGCGTCACGGCTGGGTTCGCGCCTGAGGGGCCTGGTGTGCCGCCGTTGGGGAGACTGCCGCGACGTCGTTGCGAAGGGCTGTCTGGCTCGTCCTGATCCTGGTCTTCGTCGTCGTTATCGCCGTCACCGTCGCCGTCGCCGTCTTCATCGTCATTGTCTCCCTCGTCTGCCTCGTCGCCTTCCTCCTCCTCGTCTACATCCATGGCGTCGCCCTCCTCCTGCTCCTGCTCCTGCTCCTGCTCCTGCTCATCCTCCTCCTCGGCGGAGCCTGTACAAACATTAGCCTGACTGTCCTTGTCAATTGTTTGGACTAGCACACACTGTTGCCATTTTCAAAGTCATCTTCCTCGTTCATGTTGCTTCCATGCGTCTAGCGCATGCGCAAGTTGTGGGGTGCTGGATGATCAAGTCGCTGTGCGCATAGTCGCGTTGGAGGCCAAAGCGCGTCATCCACGAACCCGACGCGGCTGGCGACGCGGCTGGCGACTACCGCTAACGCTCCAACATTCACTTTTCCCCATCGACCACATCAAATGTAGCATGTCCTGCTCGCATTACTTCGTCATTGCAGTCTTCTTAGTAGAAATCACGTGTAGAGCGAGAAGTGAAATATTCATACCCGCCTTCGAGCGATCACGCTGGTCAAGTGATTCCTATCCACGGTCACATTTCGTCCTGAAAGTCTAGTCTTTTCTGAAAGGAATCATTTGTCTGGCCCTGTTAGCGTTAGACCCCGACATACTGCGAATTACTTGCATACAACTCTACTTGCCAGAGATGGCGTGCTTTTCAGATTCCGTTGTCAAAACTGCTCCTTCACTGTCCTCGTCATGTTATGTTCTCTCCATCTATCACTCTGTGCTACAAGTCATAGTATTTTGCTTAGCTTTCCTTCTCAAGAGATGCACATGGGACTGGTACATGGCCAGTGGACTCATCAATGGTTCACCCAAGAGCACTCATGGCAATCATGTTTTGAAGCCATGCATGATTTCTGTACCTCGACATTCGGTATTTGCCAAGTCCACATCTGTTTGCTGCTTGCCAATCTCGAGATTCCGCCGTTTGTCTTCACCTCTGTAGGTCTCGCGCTAGTTCCGTTTGTTTGTTTGATCGCGCCTTCCATGCAGCTCCCAAACACCGTCGCTCCACTTCAGCATCAACTCAAAATTATTTACCGGCAAGACTGCATTCATTCTTTTCAATCCCTAGCCAGTAACAGTAATAGCTGGCGCTAGAGCTCATGCGGTCGCCAAGCACGAGACAGACCCGATCAAAATGGCCAAAAAGCACTGGCGGCAGAACGGGCCCTCACAGCAGGGAGCTCGCAGTTCAGCTGGCAGAGTGAGGACTTTTGCGCAGGCAAACCCAAATAACATGTATGCGGGCATAGCTGACGCAGAGCAATATGGTAAGTGTGTTTCCCTAGCAAGCCGTCTTAGACAACGCCGTGTCATATGAGACATCTCCCAAATCACACTCGGATCGCACATTCGACTCGCTTCTGCTCTCATCTATCACATTCCGACGGCGGCTCAAAATGCGCTTTGCTCACAGAACTACAGATGGCGAAGTTAATGCGCATCTCACCGAGCGCTTCGGGCGCGCCTCCATTCGCGAAAGCACTGCGGTCCCGGACGACAACATACCAACCTCAGCACCTGCTCGCATCAACAACGACATCCGCGAGTATATGAAACTGGCGCGTAAGCCAGTCATTGCTGGGCCATGGGTCGACAGACCTGAGGTGCCAAGCTCATCCGAGATACTGCCACCCCGTAAGCCTGGTTTCCTCAGCACCGACCTGCAGCCTCTGATCGACGTCGGTGGAGGTATACGTCCGCACAGAGCTGAAGGAGCCTATGGCAGTATCGAGGAATATCTAGGCACCACATACGAACTCCTCAGCGAAGACTCCAACCGGCCGCTGCGCGAGGCTGTCGAAGAGGTACGCCAATCGCCATACAAGGACGAATCGGAGTACGAGAGTAAAAGCATCGGCATATACGAGCCTGTCTATATTACAGGTGTAGTTCTCCCTCTGCGCGGCGGATTTGCTACTCGTGTCGCTTTTTCACTCTCGCGGGTGAAGAAATTCATCCGATGGGAGCAGAGCAAGAGACTGATCACCGGGCAGTCTTATTGCTCTGTCACCAGTTGATGATGCATTCAAGACTATTTGCATCCTCGCTACTGTCGCGGCGCGTCCACTGTCTGCTCTTGGTCAGAATCCACCTGAGATCGATTTGTTCTTCGCAAGGCCTGAGGAACAAGAGATTGATCCAATGAAGAAGTGGATGATGGTCGAGTGTCGTTCCAGCTTCTTCGAGGCTAGCAGGCACACGCTGATGGCCTTGCAGCACATGATGCGCGAGCCATTTCCCTTATCGGAGCATTTGGTCGAGGTCAACAAGGATGTCGGGCCTCCAGCCTACGTCAAACACAACCCCTTCGTCAACCTTAGCTCTTTAGTCAGCATGGAGGAGAGCGCAGCTTTCGAGAACATCAATGTCCTCGACGAATGGCCGGCACCCTCGCTATTGTCGTTAGATAAATCTCAGAGCAAGGCTCTTAACCACATGCTCACAAAGAAGCTTGCAATCGTCCAAGGACCGCCTGGAACTGGAAAGACCCATGTCAGCGTTGTAATGCTTAAAGTGCTCCGCGACAATCTACGGCGAGACGATTCACCTATCATCATCACCGCTCAAACAAATCACGCCGTTGACCAGATCCTTCGGCACACCAAGGAGTTTGAGCCCAACTTTATACGTCTCGGAGGACGAAGCAAAGACACAGATATCAAAAAGCGGACACTGTTCGAGGTGCGACGCAGTGTACCACCGCAGAAACAGCCTGGCAGCCAAAAGAACCAGGCAACTAGTGCGCTCCGCAAACTCGCAAACGAGATTCAGATGCTCTTGACGCCCCTGGAAGCCAACAAAGCTCCGCTTGACCACCGCGTCTTATTGCGACTTGGTTTGTTTACCCCGGAACAGGCCAAGTCACTTGAGATCGACTCGCAAAGCACCATGGGCATATCGCCAGTAGACAACCCAGGAATTCTGATGGAGCAATGGCTGGGAAGATGCCTTGCTCCGTGCGAACGGCCAAGTCAACCTGATGACTATAGTTGGGGTTACGAAGAAGAGGACTTCGAAGTCGAGCAAATCTTGGAGATGGAGGCTGAAGCTGTTGCTCAAGACGATGATGACATCGAGGCACTTCGTGGTCCCTACATCCTGCTCAGCGACAACTACAGGGGTAAAGGAGACTCCAAATTGACTGTGGATGGGATTCGCAAGCTACTCCAAACGACCGACGATCTCACGACTATTCCTGCTATGGATCGAGGCGCCATCTACAATTTCTTCAAGCGCGAGGTCAAAGCGTTCCTACTCACAGAGGTACGGAAGCTAGCCAAGGTGTACAACGAGCAGATTGAGCAACGCAAAATCGGCGCATGGGAAGAAGACGTTCGACTCCTGAGTGAACAGCGAATCATTGGGTGCACGACGACCGGACTGTCCAAATACCGTGCTTTGATATCTGCTCTACGTCCCCGCATTATTCTGGTTGAAGAGGCAGCAGAGACCATGGAGGCCCCAGTCACTGCAGCTTGCTTGCCCACACTCGAACACCTTATCCTTGTGGGTGACCATCAGCAACTGCGACCGCACACCCAGGTTAAGGCGTTCGAGGACGAGCCCTACTACCTGAACCTGAGTCTTTTCGAGCGTCTCGTCCGCAACGAAGTCACGTACAGCACACTTACTCGTCAGCGACGAATGATTCCTGAGATCCGACGGCTCTTGGCTCCCATTTATGAAAACACTTTGAAGGACCATGCGAGCGTTGAGGATCTGGCCAACCGACCTCCTGTCGAAGGCATGGGTGGCACCAACTCATTCTATTTCTGCCATGAGTGGCCGGAATCGCGCGATGGCAATCAGTCCACTCTCAACGAGCAAGAGGCAAAGATGATCACGGGCTTCGTCGACTACCTTGTTCTCAATGGGGTAGAAGCTCCAAAGATTACGCTGCTTACCTTTTACAATGGGCAAAGGAAACGCCTACTTCGCGAATGCCGTAATCACCAGAACTCTCAGGCTTTCGCTGGTATCAAGGTCGTGACTGTCGATGGTTATCAGGGCGAAGAGAATGACATTGTCATTCTCAGTCTCGTGCGTAGCAACCACCACCATAAGATCGGGTTCCTTTCCTCTGACAATCGAGCTTGTGTTGCTCTGTCGAGAGCCAAGCGTGGCTTCTATATCTTCGGCAATGCTGAGCTACTTGCATGTGAAAGCCGTGTATGGGCACGCGTCGTCGATATCATGTACAAAGACTCAAAAGTCCAGGTAAACCAGCACGTTCGGATATAGAAAGATGTGGCTTGGCTAACATTACACTCAGGTCAAGAGTGGTCAGAAGCGCCGTGTCGGGTACAATCTCCCACTCCAATGTACAGCACATAACCGTAAGATCTGGATTGAAGACCCAGCCGATTGGGATGAGATTCATGGTGGTTGCGACCGAAAGTGTGGCGGAACTCTTCCATGCCAACACAAGTGTCCATACCGCTGCCACCCGTTCGGTCACGATCAGATCAACTGTATGATGCCATGTAACCGTCATCTTAGCTGTGGGCACACTTGTGTTGCTGTCTGTAGCGATGCTTGTAGGTGTCAGGTCTGCGAGCGTCGTGGCAACGGCACGAAGGCGATGCTAAAGGCAGTTCCGAATGGACAACAATTGCCTTCAGCGACGAACAACCTCGTTACCAACACTACATACCAGATGCCAGTAAATCCGATGCCAGCCTCGAGAACTCCAGCGGCTCCGGGTGGTTCGAATGAGAAGTGGTCAACATATGTCAACGGAGGCGTTGCTGCCGATGATGCTCGTTACATGCAGAAGAGGAAGGACGAGGCTCAGAACCTGGAACTTATCCGTAACACCCCGCCTACTGCCGGTCCATCTTCGAACCCGAGAAAACTCATCGAAATTTCTCCGGAGAAGAAGGCCATATCAGGAAATGCCAATCTGCTCATCGATCTCGACCTGGATCTAGGAACGGCGCCTAATCCTAGCCACGCGCCGCATTCGTGGGCAAAGGCCGCCTCGTCAAACAAGAAAGGAAAGGCTCCGGCTAAAGCGAACATGAGTTTGCTAGATTAGAGTGGATGACATAGATAGTGGACTACGCACTCGGATGATGGGTTGATCATGGTGCAAGCTTCAAGGATTGCATCGGGGACAGCCTCCTGGCAGACAAGCTGGGACATCAACATGGCCTGCAATACTCGAAATTCCATGGCAGCACAATCAAATAAGCTTCGCCTTGACCCCTGTGCAATAATCACATGTGAGCACACCGGAAGTCGCTGATTATAGCCATAGATAATTGTATGAGCAAGTCCTTTATTGGATATGACTATCTAGTGACAGTAACGAGCTGCCGCGCTAACAAAAAAATGCACATGCTATTCCTCCCAATCGTAGACTCGTAATCGGAGCCAGCCTTTCCCCCCCAAAAATGCCCAAAAGTATGATCTAAACACCATCGCCATGCAAAAAAATTCTAATACCAGAACCGCTTACGATGCAAACCCAACAGCCACAACCAGCGCGACAACCACCGCAAACAAATTTCCGCTCTGTCTATCCACACCACTACTCTCCTGCGTCAGCGCGACCGCCGGCAACCCTTGCCTCCCCACGGGACTCGCGACGCCATTCGCCGCATCCACACTATCAATCGCAGGCCCCATATTCGTGAAATCCGCCATGACAAACGTCGGCGGCTTGCCATAAACCCCCGTACAGTTCTTGATCTGCGTGCCCATACTACCCAGTCCCGTCTGCGCATTCGTGACATTCGCATACGTGGCGTTTGTAATCTGAATGCCAAACGTCTGCTGGTCGTACAAGAAGTGGTTCATTAGGAACATGCGGCGGCTCTCGAGGGCGGCGGCGGGCTGATTCCGCAGATTCGTGGGGCGCGAAGGGTTACACGAGTAGTTTGTGGGCGAGACGTTTTCAAAGTCGTTTTCGAACATGAAGGTGAATTCGTCCATTAGGTAGGGGAATTGAGGGGAGGGTTGCGGGAGGGTGGCGATGAATGTCATGAGCCGCGTGCCGTTGCTGATGAGGTTGTCGAGGGTCGGCCAGGTCTGTGGGGCGCTGGTGATGGAGGGGGGCGTGTAGGCGAGTTTGTCGATGCCCGAGGAGGTGAAGTGTTCTGCGAGGTCGGAGGGGGGCGCGTTGTCCGAGTTGACGAGTAGGATGGTGACGACGTCGTTTGTGTTGGCGTCCATCCAGGTTTTTATCTCGGTGAGCCAGGTGGACAGCGTGCCGGCGTCAAGGAGGCTGCAGCTGGAGTGGCACAGGTGCCAGGCTTCGGTACCGGTGTCGTTGGTTTTGTGGACTTGGGCGCTTAGCATGCGGACGCCCGAGTTGAGCTGCTGCGTCGTGTTGTAGTAGTGGTTGCCCGAGGTAGAGAAAGATGTGTCTTGGTTCCGGAGGAAGGGCGAGTCGTGAGCGCCCAGGTAGGTGATATTGTTGTATGCTCTTGAGCATAGAGATGGGGAGTTGTTGCATGCATTTTGGGCGGTGGTGGGTGTGGAGAGGAACGACAGGATGGCCGATGCCTGTACCAGGCTTCGAAGAAACATGCTGATGTGTGTATGTCGGTGTGGAATGAATAATCAAGGGAGGTTTAATGCAGGCGAGCAGTGATAACTTTATGCAAGTCGAAAGTCGTGAATCGTGATTATGAGAGAGTAAGAATAAAGAACTTGAAGCGATTGTCTGGACAATGAAATATCGAAAAAGATCAAACGTCAAAGTAAATGCCAAACTTCACAACGTGCGAAAATAACCACCAAGTCCTCAGGGCATCAGCGCAGCAATATACCACCTAGATTGCGTCGTGTCAGCCCCCGTAACCATGACCCAAGACAATAATACACCCATAGAAACATCTCGGCGGTGGCCACAAGTCGTAATCGACGTGGCCATCCTATCCTCTCACGACGAAAGAGTGGAGCTTTTGCGTGGCTTCGGGCTGTGCACTGCCTGGCGACGAGTTTCAGAGCGCGTCGTCAGCTGCGAAGCCGAGGGTGCCGACACATTTGCGAAACACAGCGGGTGTCTTGCTGAGCCCTTGCCCAGTGATCGGCTTATAAAGAGACCGTTCACTTCGGGGTCTCGAGTTTGCCTTGAGTGCGAACGTATGGAGAGGTAGTTGGCCATGTGGCATGTGTGGTGGTGATGTCCAAGCGATGCTGTTTTTGGAGTGGCAAGTGCGGGTGTGACGATCCCGGGCGATCTTTCGCGTGCTGCCAGCCCTGCATTTATCGGCGGGCATGAGACGCGACGGGACGCGCCTTCCTTTTCTCTGTTCAAGGCTTCCCAGACTTGTCGAGAGTGTTTTCATGGTTCAAGCGACTTCGTAAAAAGTGTGCATATCGTCTTCATCTAGTTGTTGCAGCTGTCCGAGCCATCAAACCATCGTTGCTTCGGCCTGCACTCAGCTTCCTCACTGCCACGAACAACCTCACAGCAGCATCCAACGGCCCTCGAGCCTCAGGCTTCAATCCGCACCCGCCTCTACCTCAGGCTTCAATCAATCCAACCTCAACCAAAATGGTCACCCTCCGCGCGCCCTCCACCCTCCCCTCCACCGAAGCATCCCCAACCATTCCCCCTCCCGCCCTCTCCTGGCTCTCCGGTCCATGGAACGTCACACACTCCACCCTCCCCATGTGGAAAAAGAACCGCAACGTCGTCATAACCTACACACCCATCCCCTCCACCACGCCGCCCCAAATCGACGACCTCGTAACCTACCAACCCCTCAACTCCACCTCTGTCAAGACTGTCAAGGGCGTCGACAAGCCCTTCTCCGTCCCCAACACCTCCACGAGTGTCGAGTCCGACCCCGCAAGCATGGCGTATAACTGGCGTGGCAAAGGTTGGCTGATGATTGCGAGTAGCAAGTGGGAGATATTGGGCTATGGAGAAGAGGAGGGCACGGGGAAATAGTTGGGTCGTGACGTACTTTGCCAAGACGCTGTTTACGCCTGCGGGAGTGGACTTTTACTCAAGGAAGGGAAAGTTGACGGGAGCAGACGGTGGAGAGTATTAAAGCTGGTTTGGCGGTATTGGGGTGGAGATGTCGCTAAATTTGGCGGCAGAGTTGTTTGAGATCAAGATTGAGGGGGGAATAGGAAAGGTTGGAAGGGAGTGGTGGTGGTGATCCTGGGGTGTGGTCATTTTGCTTTCTTGAGATACCCTGAGTGGCATGATGACGTTTGCAGATCTTCAAACGTCTCTAGTAGTAGGCAGATAATGTTTAATAATACTCGGTTTTTCAGCCCCAGGATTGTGTTCTAAAGGAATGTTATATCATGCCGATAAATGGCTTCCGAGGAAATCTATTGCGCCGTAATGCTGATGCTGCTGTCCAGCCCAAGTCAAACGCACTTGCACCCAACACACACCAGTACAACACATCTACGCTTCCATCCTCTTCCCACAAACCCCCACCCTTGTGGTGAGTATTCGTTAGAAATCTCATGATCTTGTACGAACTGGTTAGTCATTTTCAAATCACCGTCAGGCTTTATTATGAGCAATTGACTCGGACTCAGCTAAATTCCATCAAAGACAAGCTGCACGATCAATATGGGCAGTCAAGATTGCCTTCAAGATACTCCTCCCCTGAGTGCCAATTTTGGATCACCTAAAGACGTACCACAGAAGCTTACCATCTACGATGACCCCGTTCCATCGAAAGTCTTCGCAAGGCTGGAACTGCCTCAGAAATGCTACCTCTCAGGCCCCATACCTTTCACTTTCGTTATTGAGTTTTCTACCAATAGCAAAGAGCCAATCACAATCGACAAGTTACGCTCACCCCTGTCTGTTTGTAAACGACCTGAATACCATCGATAAATTGATCGAATGCCGCAACGTCGACACAGAAGAGGAAGTCAACTGGTCTGCTTTCTTTGGCTATTACGACTTCGATCCCCACCCGTCATTTCTGGCTGATGACGATTTCGTTGAAATATCTATCGACAAGCCCTGGCGTTTCGAATATACTTTGGAGAACATGGTCTGTGAGTACGATACTGTACGCAGTATGTTTGGCTTAGAATCAAGTCAAAAGTACAGTACTAGGATTGCGGACAGTGCCCTCTCGGCGTTTTCGAGGTGGCAGTATGGCCGGAAAGAAGATTTGCTAAGTGGACTTGAAGAGGATAAGAAGCAGCGATGGAAGATCGACCGCGGAAAGCGAGGCATTCTCGTTGTTGAGCAGATGGGCGAGCCAGCCGAGTTTGAAGTCCTACCTTGGTCACCAACTCGACGTCCCAACAACGTCTTGCAAGATCCTGGCTTTACACCGAACACAAGCATGCATGGCTTCCACCCGCGTAAATAGTGCGGGCGATACCGTGTAGCTAATAACCAATCGCAGATCTTACGGCACAGCTCAACGCAAGTTAGATACTTCTTACCACCTGCAGGTGGTTAAGCAGTATAGATAGTAGAATAGAATTGCACATCCATTTTTTCCAGTGCCGCCCTTGTGAAATATATCCCTATCATTGATCGCTTGCGGTACTAGACCATCTCATGGTTCGTTCATCAAACGAACTTTATCCTCCTTAATCACCTAGTTTGCACTTTGCTCTTTGGTGACGGCTGTAGTTGACCTCAAATGCACGGAAGGAGTGGAAGGCTTTCGCGCACCTCTCCTGCTTCTATTTTTTGCAAGATCGACTTCCTACAAGTAACCAAAACTGTTACAGGCGCCACATCGACTACCTTGTGCACAATTACAGCTCCAGTCTCGAAGACAACGGTTACGGAGAATGGCGTCAATGTCGTGATATCAATCACAAATATTCAACCAGCTACAACGGCAACGCAAATAGCTACTGCGCCGGAAATTACTAAAATTTATATCGTTTGTCTAGGCTCGAGTTAGTCTCTCGCGCAAAGCAGATGCCAAGAGTGTTATGCCTGGGATATTGACCACTTGTTTGGAAGATGCTCAGGTGGCACCGCGTGCTGAGACGGGAACACTTGCTATTCAAGGAGAACAAGTCGATCATTCTCGCTTGGACGATCCCTATTATAAGGCTATGTATGCCGTGTTAAATAATATTATGAGCTCAGACTGTGTGCCAGCACATAGTCTCTCAGCAAGGTATCCTCTGCATGATACTCTCGCCAGTTTCATATTTTCCAGCTTTATCAGATTTGTACTTCAAAATCTTAAGTAGAAGAGTACTACATGTCGTATTTGAGGGCCAAAAGATGAAAGCTAATCTTCGGATTGTCCCGTTCGCGACTCTGTCGGAATTGCAGTGCGTCATAGTATCGCATCGACAGTCTACCAGACGCCTGAATTCGCAGAAAAGGTATGGAAGCATGCAAGCGCTCAGCAGAAGAAACCATGGCGGAAGGACAACTTTTACCACAGTTGCTAGAAATGTTTGCCATGCGGTTAAGCTTTTCCGGCTCCCGCTCAGTGAGCCAATGACGCCAATGCCAGACAAGACGATCACGACCTATCCTCGCGCAGACACGACCCACAAGAACAAATACCATACAATTTCTCCGCAGTCTTGGATCTGGGGAATTCATCCGAGCAGACGCGAAGTGGGCTGGTGGCGGAAGCTAGCGTCACTGTCTGCAGTCATGTGGTCCGGGGTAACCGTACGCTTGTATCTCCATGCTCGGATTGTATTTAGAAGGATGTAGATCCTTTCAATTCGACTCTAGAAGTCAATTCCTAGCATTTTTGAAATCTCGATTACGCAGAAGTTTCGAAGTGTGCGCAACATGGCAGCCACGCATGATGATAAGGCTGAGGCCTCGCATATCGAGGCTATTGACAACTCAAACACGTCTGATCACGGAGATCAGCGAGGATATAGTGGTGAAGACAGCGCGAATGAGGAGATTGTAAGACATCTTCAGACGACGGGCGAGGATGTGGGCATGACGTTTAACACCTTCATGGCTGCAGTGAGCATGTAAGTCATTGGCTGCCAATCGGTTCACGATAGTATACTGACATCATGTTTCTAGGGCTATGTGCTACAACGCCTATCTCTTCACTCTCCTCATTCCACCAGCGATTCTAGGCTTCATCAACGCAGACCTCGGACCCGACCCTCGCTTCACATGGATTACAATATCGTGGAATCTTGGCGGAGCGATGCTCGTGACAATCGGCGGACGCCTATCTGACATTTTTGGGCGCCGCTGGTTTTTCATTGCCGGAGCCATTATTCTCATCATCGGCAGTATCGTATCTGCCACAGGCCAGAGTATCAACCAGATGATTGCTGGAGGCGCGCTTTTTGGAATGGGCTCGGGCTTTCTTGAAATGGCTTTTGGTGCTGTGCAGGAAATTGTGCCGAGCAAGTACAGACATGTCACTATTGGCTTGTTTGACGCAGCGTCGATCATTGCGCAGATGATGCCTTTGATTTCTTGGTAAGTGCAATTACTCAAGATGCCTTGATGGATATGCTGACATGACAGGGTCATAATCAAACAGACTGGAAACTGGCGTATATGCTACTACATCATGATCGCTTTCCAGACGCTCAACCTCGCAGTATTATGGTTCTTCTACCACCCGCCTTCGTGGAAAGAGAAGAGAGCTGAGCACGGCAAGTCCGCCATGCAACTAGTCCGCGAGTTCGACTGGCTTGGTCTTTTTCTCTTTTTGGCTGGCTGTACACTGTTCATTGTCGGTGTCAGTTGGGGTGGTTCAATGGCACCTTGGGTCAGTGCAACTGTGCTATGTCCTATCATCATTGGCCTCTTGACCTTGGTTGGACTGGGCTTCTACGAGGCGTACTATCCTCTCACCGCACCACTGTTTCCACCACGTCTATTCAGGGCTCTGCGGCACTTCACTGTCCCTCTCCTCGTCATGGCCATCGGCGGCATGCAGTATTACAGCAACGCCACGCTCTGGAACCGCTTGTCGCAACTTATCTACGCAAGCGATGAAGTCTCCAAGGGTCTCTATGCTGAAGTCTTACCTCTCGGCACCATCATCGGCGGCATAATCGTCGCATTCAGCAAAGTCATCGGTCACCAACGCTGGGTTATCATGTTCGCCGTCGCTCTGCAAACAGCCTGCGTCGGCGCAATGGCAACAAGCACAATGGACAATCCCGTCAAATCCATCATTCTAACTGTCATAATCTCGACCTGCACATCAGTCAATTTGCTAAACGGCATGGTGCTGGTCGGCTTCGGTATCGTTTACCAAGAGGTAAGTGATCCATCTTCCTGTCCGGGTATGATATGCTGGGAAACAAACACTGACATAAACAACAGGACATCGGCACCGCCGCCGGCCTCGCAGGCACATCCCGTCTCCTCGCCGGCGCCGTCGCAACCGCCATCTTCTCCAACGTCACCAACAACAAATACGCCAGCACGCTCCCCTCTGCCGTCCGCCGTAACCTCGCGCCCTTCAACCTTCCCCCCGCAACAATCACGCGCCTGGTTGCCGCCGCGCGCGCCAACACCGCTGCAGGATACGCCGCAGTGCCGGGCATCACACCAGCGATTCGTGCCGCTGCTAGCTTGGGAAATAAGCAAGCGTATCTTCAAGGTGCGCATCTGAGTTATCTGGTTGCGCTGGCGTTTGGGTTGTGTGGGGTTGTGGCGGCATTTTTCATTCCGTCGGTGGATAAAAGGAAGTATACGGAGAAGACGGTGGCGGTGCAGAGGGATGATCGGAGGGCGATGGAGGAGAAGAAGTTGAGGGCTGGGGCGGCTTGATGTTATTTCATATAGATTAGGCTATGAAAGATTGATGGTTGAACACGAATTCACTAATGTGCTATTTGGAAAGTCGTGAAGCTGGGATGAATGGTGCAGATTTATGTTGTGTGGTTTCCAGACTAGGTGTATATCTCTCCTAAACAACGAAGGTGGCAAGACATCTGATACATGTAGAAAGACTAGGTCATCCGCTACCTCTGAGTTGTTGTAGCGAAGTGAAGGAATACGCAAGGGCATGAAGTGAATGTACAGGTCTAATAGAAATATGAAGCGATACCAGAAACAGATGTACACATTGTCACGTATGACATGAACGAAAGTGGAAGCCAAGCGAAATTCAAAAAAGCCAAAAATTCGCAATGAAGTCAATAGCAGGAAGACGAGAGAAAGTTCAAAAGTGTAACCAGGATAAACGCGAATCAGTCAAAAGACAAGGAAGAAAGACAGCACACAGAATCTACTCCCTTACATCTCCTCAACCCACCCCTCACTCTCCCCATCCTCTTCATCCACCTTCCTCCTCTTCCCCACCCCCTTCTCATGCACAGTCCTAACATGCTCCCTCATCTTATCCTCGCGACTCCCAAAGCTCCTCCCCTTACTCCTCCCGCCCCCAGCCGGCCTCTGACTCCGAGCACACCCATCGACCGTGCAGAAATACTCCATCTTCTTCGCCGCGTGCGCGTGTTCGTAGTGCCGCCGGAAATCTGCTTGCCGCCCGAATGACAGGTCTGCACAGGTGGTATCGGAGCAGCGGAACTTGCCTGCTGCGGTGACGTGCCCGACTACGGGGTCAGATGGCGAGGTGGGAGAGAGGGTGGAGGGGCGGCGGCGTTTTCGGGGGGTGGGGAGAAGGGGAGATAGAGATGCTGTTTGGATGGTGGTGATATGGGGAGGGGAGTGCCTTAGACTCCATGTTGTGTTAGCACTTGTAGAAAGTGAGAGTAGAAGATCCAGACTCACAGATCATTGTTATAGAAGACATGCTGCGGGAAGGACTGAGTACGTGGACGAGGTCTAAGGGAGGTTTGGTCGTGTAAATATGGAATTCTGTGGATGAAGTGGTCAGAAATTGATCTGGTAATTGCGGACCAAAGCTTTGGTGTCGAGTGATAGTTTTGCGTGATCGATATGGCCTGTCTAATGGAAAGTTTAATGTTGAGGTTTGGTGTATTAAGTCCTAACTCTATGGGGTGGATCCTCTGTGCGCAGGTTGCAAATCACATGGACGATAAGCTTGGAACAGCCCGTACATTCATTGTTTGATTAATAAAGCGTAAAAGAAGCAGTTGGTATTGCCATTACAAGGGTAGTGCGCTGACGGGGTTGCGAGGCGGCCAGAGTCAATTCCAGCAAGAAGTTTATTTCTGATGTGACAGCAAAACGCAGCCGAATATGGTGAGGTCAATGGCGTGAACAAAACGCTGGTCATGGGTATGTCCATATGTATTCTTCAACACAGATTGTATGTCCACGGGTCGAGATTGGAAAATATAACTGTCTTGTTTGGCTATTCGTGGAGTATGCATGACTTCTGCCATCGGCTCTACTTCTTCACGGTCGATTTGACATAAATAGAAAGACGGAGTGTAGAGTTTAAGAAAGGAACCCACCTCTTTTAGAGTTTTAGAGATCCGGCTTGAAGGCAAAATGCATCCTTTGTTCTGGGCCTGGGACGCGTCCGAATTTTGGTCAGGTCCTAGGTATAACGCATGATCTAGCCCGCGAAAGAGGTCACCGTAGTAGGAAAGCCAGGCCGTGACATGGATTATAAGAGTCTGTTGCGGTGTCCTTCACAGCTGATACCGTCGCTCTTAGCTCAATGAAGTCGCACAAGGACGTGTCGAGTTTGGTATGCACAAGTCGATTTAGATAGGTCGAATCATTTGCGGAAATATGCATGGTGCGACAGGGCTCCACGGATAACCAGATTCTCTTGAAGGCCTTGCTCCTCGCCGGAATGTCCTTTGGCCCCTGGTACCATTGTCTGATGTTGGAAGCTTGTAAACAAACGGAGCAAAATGTTACGAGCGACGGCTGGCAACTTTCCGTCCGGACCTAGGCTAGGATAGCATAATCCACAGGTGGATATGATTTTGTTGTGGAATGTCCGGATAGGATAACCGCAATAATCAGGGTCAGACGGTATCATACTTGACAATGGGGGCGATCAGGCCAGACTCCGGAAATGCCCTAGGAAGGTAATTCGCCAGTATCTTGTTCCACCTCTGTATAGTATGAAGATCACTTACTCGCTAAATGTAGAATCTCCAAGTGTACCACTTCTATTCCTGGCCTGATGGAATGTTTCGCTGATGCTACCAATCTCCGCCATGTGATCTCCTCCGCTAGATGATTGAGTATGACTCAAATTAGCCCTGTTCGATGTATTCGGCCTCGGCCCATAATGTGATACCGTCGCTGCTGACATCGGTAGCGCGTACTCTGTATCCCACGAGGCGTAACCGGTGAGCTCGGCTGGTGGGCTGATGATATTTGGTCGAGGCGCAGTCAACCACGTCTGATAGGCTGCGGGGTTCGACGACTGCTGTGTCGATGTCCGTGACATGCTGCTGGCTCCAAATTCTGAGCCATGCCCCAAGGAAGCACGATGCTGGTGATGTTGTGTCTGTTCGGGGGAATTTAAGGATTGCTGAGATTTAGACCGGCCCATGGCCATAGGATGTGACATCTGGCCTCGTTGTGCCATTTTTGTGTCCGACAGATAAGGCTGGACGACAGCCTGATACGGCGAAGGGCCGCCTGAAGTCGAGGCGCTCGACGGTGAGCACGGAAAAAAGGAGTCTCGACGCTGGTGATGATTTCGATGAATTGGCGACAGAAGCTGAGACTGGAAGTGGTTCTGCACTAAAAGTTCGTGTTCGAGAGTTTGAGGATGATTGAGTTTGGGGCTCTGACCGATAGCTGTCGCGTAAGACTGTTCGCCAGCAACATCTGTATAGAAGTACAGCGGATCCATTCCCAGCATATGGTTGATGGCCTGCGATGCAGACTAGAATTCGGAGACTAGCACCAAGGCCTCGTAGTTGCAGCTGTGGCAATGCGGTTTGCTGGGTATGAATGGACTGGGACGCAATGCGTACTGGAAATTGGCCTTGACCACCAAAGTAAAGAGAGTGAAGCGGATCATATAGCGAATCAGTCCCAGGGCGTTAAACGCCTTGAAGTGGATCTTTGCTGTTCAGACTTGAAGGACTTTCTCTTAGCTTAACAACGTGCAGCAACGACATCCCAATGCGGTCAACTGAATTATGAGGCATACCGGACGAAAAACAGGCAAATAGGCAGACACGGCAGGCACGCTGTGACAAATCAGGCTTGTGCGGGCAGGCATAGCCTCGAGAATACCCCGCTCACTGCGAGTAAACAACATGCGCTGCATTGATTTGCAAGATTAGCAGTGGTGGAGTGTTGTGCTTACGCTTTGGAGGTTGGAGGACTTCGTCATAGTGGGCCGCAGCCACGTGAGAGAGGACCAAATCGCGCCTGGGCACGACCATAGCAACAATACACGGCACGCAAAAGTGTGCACGACGTATGTAGACTAGGTGGTGCACGGGAATTGCGCCGTGTTTCACAAGCAAGTGTGGTATTGGTCTACTATGAGTGTTGCGACTCCTGCGCCTTCACTTGTCAGCAAGCCATGGCAGGTGCATGCGACTCGCCAGGGTCCACAACCTATCAATGCCGATTGCCTTGTCCGCCTCACACTTTTGTAGAGCCGCACTCGACGCCAGAATCCGTCGTCTTTCTTACGACCTTTCTTCGTCGAGGCTGCGGCCCTTTCTAGTTTGGCACCTCTGTGCATGTGCTCATGACGCTTGCTGGGGTGCAAGCAATCATGGCTTCACACTCCATACCTTGATGCTCGCATCGCCTCCCGCACTGATGACTTTTGCAGCCTTTTGCCAAGCGACACCGGTAACTCCATCTTTGTGGGCGTTTAGAGCCTTGATCCGCTTGCCGGGGTCGTCGATGCTCCACACCATGACATTGGTGTCCAAACTACCACTGGCCGCATACTGCTCGCTCTCGTCCCATGCCAGGCAAGTAATGCGTGCCGTATGCGCACTCCACCGGTCCGTGATGATCTTGAAGTCTCCGGACGCTTCAAAGGCATATACTTTGCCGTTGCCGGCACCGACTGCAAGCTTCTGTCCAGACGCGGAGAAGGCCAGTGCAGAGATGGCAGAAGTTGCACGGCGTAAAACAGTCTCGGTTTCCTCGAGTGCTGTTCCCGACAGGATGTAGATGTGCACTAGTTTGTCGTCTCCACCAACAGCGACAGTCGAACCGTGCGCTGCGATAGCGGTTGGCGCATACTTGACGAGAAGTGAGCTCTCTTTCGAGCCGTTCTTGTATACGTTGATCGAGTCGGAAGACAGGACTAGTACGACGCCTGACGCTGCGGCAACACCCTTAGGCTGAGAGCCGAGTTCGCTGGCTTGTCCGGTGAAGATTTTGTTTGGCACTGAGATTGAGCGCAAAGTGTCGTCCCAGCCCACGCTGTGTAGTTCAGCCTCGGCCGTAGGCTCGGCGGTCGCTATTCCAGCAACGTAATTGGAGTGAGCTGCGCCTTCGACCTTGTCCGCGAGGCCTGTGGACAGATCCCACGCGAGGACGCGACCTTCGTAGCTCCCCGTAGCGAAGGTCGAGCCGGAGATGGCGGCAGCGGTGATGTTCTTCTGGTGGCCGCGCACTACACGTGTTGGCCGCTCGCTGCCCTCGACAAGGTAGTTCAGATTGCCCTCGAGGTCTACACTGACTACCAGCCCGTCACCACGGCCCGCGGGCCACACAACGCCGACTTGCTGATCAGGGATGCTGGCAACACCCTCTTCGCCCATGCGCCAAGATTGTACCGCCTTGCCTGCTTCTGGGTCCCAGATGCGGACCGTCTGGTCAGCGCTCGCGGTCACAAACTTCTTCGAGTCTTTCGCCCATGAGATGCCGAAGATGCTGCCGGTGTGCACGCCGTCCCCAATCTGTCCTTTGGCCTCGCCCGTCTTTCCATCGTACAGCCAGATGCGCTTGTCGGCACCCACACTGGCGAAGACGGAGCCGTCTGGAGAGAAAGCAGTGCCGTACACGAAGCGGTTGTGCTGGCCCCTCAAGCTGGTGTTGAACTTGAAGGGGGCGCCGTGGTAGAAGACGATGCTGGTGTCGTCGGAGCCCGTGGCGGCGCGCAGAGGTCGCTGCTGGCGGATGGAGACGCTGTTGACCTGCGACGAGTGCCCCGAGATCTCACCGACGCTGTTGCCGCTGTCGGCGGTGATGCAGTGGCCGAATCGCTCCTTGCCGTCGCCCACGGCGATGATGCGCTGCGAGTCGCCGTCCCAGGCGATGTCATTGATGCGTCCCGCAATGATGTGGTAGTCGCCTGCGATGGCCGTCAGCTTCACTTTCCCCCAGCTGCAGCTGTCTCACACACCCTTGGTCGCGCCCTCGCCCACGCAGTCCCACACCTTGACAGTGCCGGCGGCATCACCACTGGCGACATAGAAGCCAGAGGGCGAGAAGCGGGCAACGGTGGTCTGGGCGGTGTGCTGGGTGTACTGTTTACTGACGGCGGGGTCGTCGATGGAGCGCAGGAAGATGGATTTCCCCGACTATGCAGTCCCGTTAGCTCTCGCGGGCGGTGTCACATGACCGGTCTGCGTACCGCGTATGCGATTCGCTCGCCCTTGGGGTCCGACGAGAGGGGAGTCGGCTGCCCACGGGTGGTGGTCGGAGACGCAGCCCAGATGGCGTCTGTATGGATGAGCGTGAGACCAAATGGCCGTGATGCAACAATTCCTACCTGAGACGAGCGACATGCTGCTGCGGTGCAATGGCAGGAGCTGTGGTATAATGCAAATAGCCGGTGAGGTCGCTCGTGTGTTGGGCGTATTGGGCGTATTGGGCGTATGGCTCTGGCTATCACTTTCACTGTCACCTGTCACGCACCGTTACACGCCGGCGTGCGTCGTCGTCATGATGCTGCACAGGCCACGGCTGCGCGACGCGGGCGGGGCAGGAATGCTTCAAGAACATTGGTCGCGGCTCTAAAGACCGAGCAAGTCTCCGGTGTGCTCGGAATCGGACCGCAAGGCTCAAGCTTCGTCTCACATCGTCGATCGACCGCACGCTCGATTCGAATTTCTTCTTGCAGCACTGAGCAGTCGAGTTCACGTCCGCTGCGTGCTATGGCATTACTGTGTAGGGCTACTCTCGCGCCAAACCTCGTCTCGAAAGCCGCTGCCATCATCTGCGTGTTTCCAGGCGTTGCGCTGTCTCCCCTCGTCCTGTCTGCTCTCGTTCTTCATGACCCACCCATGCATTCAGTGAATATGAATCCCCAGTGCTCGAATCTCGTCTAGAAAGAACAGCCGTGCGCATTACCTTTTTTTCTCTTCCATCCCATGGCGCGCAAAGCCGGGGCTGGGTCACAATGCGGACCTGGTGGACTGATTACAACTTCATCGCACCCGGCCAGATCGCGATGCACGCCAAAGCTTCTGATCCGAGGAGCTCCTAATTGGCGGGATCTGTCCCGACCTCTGCGTCTCTCTGCTGCATGCTCTTCTTGTTCTCCCATGAGGCGACGTACGTCCCAGACTTCGAACTGGATGGTATAAGGCTGGCTCCCTGTCGTCATGTCCAAACCCCCCTCAGACGACATGCAAGACCAGCCCTCCAGAGACCAGCCGCCGCTCCGCCCACTTTTACCCGCTCCTGCGGGCGCACACAAAGAGGCCCATTCACGCAGACCTGTGCGTGTCAACGCGTGTGAGGTATGCCGAACACGTAAGTCGAAGGCGAGTCCTCGCCCACTGCCCGCTGCTGTTCTCCCTTGGTCTGACCGCTCGACAGTGTGATGGTGTGCGACCACGTTGCAGCGCCTGCGTCGCCCGCGACACTGACTGCCGCTATGGCGAGACTGAGGCCCGCCAGATCAGACGCAGGTACCAGGAGCTCAAGTTGAAGCGAACCGCTGAAGAGGAGCTGTTTTACATGTTGCAGACTATGAACGAGCAAGATGCGGGTGACGTCTTTCGTCGCATACGGACTGGCGCCAAGGCTGAATCCCTCGTTCGTCACATTCAAGAGAGCAGTCTCGTCCTGGGCCTCTCTTTAGCTCCGGAGACGCACACACGATACGAGTTCCCCTACCTCGCTACCATACCTCCAGCTCTCCAGGAGAGTATTTACTTTCGTTCCCACATTTTCGATGCCCTCCAAGCTTTGGACCAGGCACCAGACATGCCTCATGCGAATCTCGTCGCGCGCCAAAGCAACTACAGCAAGCCACTCTTCGCCGCTGAGATGGCCGATCCATTGCTATCCGACGTCAAACCCTCGCAGTGGACCGCAGTCAGTACCAATGATTCACTGATGCGCAAACTGCTCGAGGGATACTTCATGTTCGAGTACCCGTGGGAGTTCATCTTCCACAAGGACTATTTCCTTGAGGACATGGCATCTGGCGGGACCAAGTTTTGTTCGCCGCTGTTGGTGAATGCGCTTCTGGCAAAAGCGTGTGTGGGTGAGAGCCCTTCGCTGTGCATCATCGCTTACTGACGCTTCTTAGACTTGTTCCCGGATAATACCAAATAGTCCGAATTTTTGGGACCCAGACACTCTGACCTACCGCTTCCTCGCAGAAGCCAAGAGGCTGTGGGAGCTCGAGGACGAAACGCCGAAACTGACTACAGTTCATGCAGGTTGTCTCATTAACGCTGCCATGGACGTCAACGGTCACGACAGGCCGGGCATTGCTTATGCACGACAAGCTCTCAGTATGGCGCACGAGCTGGGCGTATTTCGCGCGCCTTTGATCGGTGACCCAAAGCTCAATGATGCGAAGGTTTTCACCGCGTGGGGGGTATCCACATGGCTGACGTGAGTGATTTTGACACCAATACTCAATAATTTCATCGCCGTGACACTGACCTCGGGTTTTGAATAGGATGCAGAGCTATTATTACTTTAAACCGCCGCATCTTACGCGACCTCCGCCCCATAATCTACCGAACGTCGAGAATAATCAAAGATGGTACAGCGAGATCTGGCTGCGTTACCCTTCGGACGAGCTGCTGTATCCACTAGGGTTTGGCTATACCATGAAAGCTCTGAGTGAGCTGCGCATAATCATGAGAGACATATGCGCAGTCAGTTTCATTGGTAATGAGGCACCGCAAAAGATGCCCTGGAGCCAGGTTTTGGCCTATCAGAGGCGACTACAGGCTTGGTTCGAGTCTTTACCCTCTGTTCTGTCACATCGGGCTCTTCTATACCCATCCCACATCAAGCTACAGTGAGCCACCACATCACTTTCTGGATGTCTGTAACTAATATGAACTCAGCTGCGAATTCTATGGCGCCATAATCATGCTTTTTGATGCGCAACTGTCCCCGTTACAGAACGATGGGAGCCCCCTGACAGAGACCCAAATCACCATAGCCAAGGAGATCACTGCGCAAGCAACAGCTCAGCTAGAGAGTCTGCTACGCATATACTATCTCCGCCATGGTTTCGAGGCCTACGATTCAATGCTGATTGTTCATCTGGTCCACCTTGCCAACGTTACCCTTACGCGCATAACGTCCATCGAACGGAACCCGGACATGAATGCAACCTCCACTGAAGAGATCGAGACTCTACGCTCGACCCTCATATTATGTCTGAAAGGCCTCCACGATCAGTCCAAAAACTTCTTTCTATCCGGCGTAGTGTTCGATGTCATGAAGAACCGTCTTAGCGCCGAGAATCGTAACCTGGTCGGCAAATTCGTGGCCTTGCAGGATCCCGACAAGGATCAAAGAGAACTTCATAGATCGCAGAGGATTATATCTGACTATGTCATCCCAATCGTAAATCTCAACGAAGACCCAGAGGCTGGGAGATTGGTCAACATGGTACAAGAGTTCAGCCGAATGTCGCAAATTGGGTGAGCACGGCTGTCTATGGCTTTACCTCTACAAAAAGGGTCAGAAGTCTGGAATGGACACAGATAAGAGATGGTGTACGCTTCGAGGCACTGGAGAACCATGCGTGCATCCGTGGTGGCGAAGGATAGCATACAGAAAGGTGTGGCTTCAAGAGGACCCGCTGCGTGAACCAGTCCCAAGAGCCGGCTCAAATTGCTGCAAACAAATTGAAAAAGAACGACCAACGGCTCAAATCAGTACACATCTTCAAGCATGAGTTTTCAAGTAGCGGAAGAACAGCACCACCCGGATCAATAGATGCCCATCATTACTCTAAAACGAAGAATGCAATATCAACAACACCTTATCAATATCACGTCTTTCCAAAGGGTCTTCACTTTCCAAGTGTTAGTTCGTTGTCCGACACATTGTGCAGTCAAGATTGGCAGAAGTGTTTAGTCAGAGGCCAAGGTGAAAGATATGGAACATCTAACATGAAAAACAATGATAATTTCGGGTATAACGCCCTTGCCTCGTCGCTCTAGTTCCACGTAATGTAATTTGCCGAACGATTTTTCCCTCGAAGTTCTGTCACTTGTTCGGTGAGCCCTCATACTTTAATGTCGAGACCTAGCTAGCGCGTACGCTTAGCGAAGTTGGCTAGACTCACTCAAATCCACTTTAGGAATACGCGCCTACGCGACACGGACGCGTTCTACCCGATGTCCCCACAGCAACCCCTCTACAACACCACGAAACCCCAATTCTTGTCAATATAGACACCCAAGCTATGTCTTCTCCAGGGCAGCGTCGCTCACAGCGCACATCTGCCTCGGCAACGCCTCGTCGCAGCGCTCGTGGTGCAATCCCCTCCAGTAGCCCCGCGCCTGTAGGACCAGACGAACAACTGCAGTCCGAGGCCTCACAAGCTTCGCAGCGTGGATCGCAAGCGACCCCCCGGAACAACCGACTTCATTCTGCTGCTACTGCGACAGAATCGCCGTTGTTCTTCCGCTCATCGCCCGCCAACCCCTCTGGCTCAGGGGCAGCAAACGGTGCAGAAGAAAGCGATGATGGCGGAGCAACACCAAGAGCTAGTGGAATGACCATTGGAGGTAAGGCGACGATGCCAGAGTTCAATAAATACACTATTAAAGGCTCTAGATTCCTCTCCGATCCACTACGCGTCCAGTTCTAGCCCTGGCCGTGCTCGCAATGCACAAAACACCGACATCAGGAGCAGTAGCAGCAACCTCTTTGTGCGTGGTCCCGAATCGGCTGCTCGAAGCCGACGAAGCGATGTTCATTCCGACGTCTTTGGAGCCAACTCGAGCACGAGACGCCGCAGACTGTTCGTTGATGAGAATGGCGTGCCCGTCCCCCAGGCCGCCTCGGACACCAATACATTCTCCAACTTGAACCCCGACACTTCGGACGCAGATGTGCTTGGCGGTAACTCCTCGCGAGTCATCTGGGGTACCAATGTCTCCCTTGTGGACGCTCGACATGCGATGAAAGACTTCTTGATGAACTTCCAACGCAAGTACCGCATGATCCAAGATGGCGAGCTCGAAGAGGGCATGAACCTACCGGCAGATCACCCTGCCATGGCTCGGGAGTACGTGGAAATGATGAAGATGATGCTCGAACTCAGCATTACCCCTCTGAATCTGGATGCACGCAATCTGAAGGCATACCCGCCCACAAGGAAACTGTGGCATCAGCTACAGGCATACCCCAACGAAATCATTCCCATCATGGATGTGGCCATCAAGGACGTCATGCTTGAACTCGCGGAAAAGAAGATGGCTGAGATGCGACTTCAGGTCTCTCAGCAACAGCGCGGTGCGCCAGCACGAGCCCGCGATTCGAGTTCTCTGCCCCCGATGCTGAGTTCTGATGCGCCGACTCCTGGCGCTCCATCGCCTGCACCGTTCCCTGACATTCCCAACTTGGCTAGTGAAGTCGATCAGCTTACCTACAATGTCAGACCATTCGGGCTCGACAAAACTATTAATCTACGAGAATTGAACCCTGCCGACATGGACAAGCTGGTCAGTGTTAAAGGACTGGTGATTCGAACCACACCCATTATCCCAGACATGAAGGACGGTAAGCATACTCCTTGAAAGTACCCAATGTGTATACTGATCAGTGCAGCGTTCTTCAAGTGCTCCGTTTGCCACCATGCAGTGCGCGTCGACATCGATCGTGGTAAGATCACCGAGCCCACCAAGTGCCCTCGTGTGGCCTGCGAGTCGCCGAACTCGATGCAAATCATCCACAACCGATCCGGCTTTGCCAACAAGCAAGTCATCAAGTTGCAGGAGACTCCAGACAATGTGCCTGATGGTCAAACACCTCACTCCGTGTCACTGTGCGCATACGATGAGCTCGTTGATGTGTGCAAAGCTGGTGATCGTGTAGAAATTACAGGCATCTTCAAGTGCAACCAAGTTCGCATCAATCCACGCCAGCGGTCCGTCAAGAACATTTTCAAGACGTACGTTGATGCATTGCACATCCAGAAGTCCGACAAGAAGCGTATGGGTATCGATGTCTCGACTATCGAACAGGAGATGGCCGAGCACGCAGCTGGTGATATTCAAGAGACACGCAAGGTTTCAGAAGAGGAGGAAGAGAAGATCAAGGCCACCGCGGCGCGGCCTGACGTCTACGATTTGCTATCACGCTCGCTGGCTCCCAGTATCTGGGAGACAGACGATGTCAAGAAAGGTATCCTGCTTCAGCTTTTTGGTGGCACCAACAAACAATTCGAGAAGGGTGGAAGTCCAAAATACCGTGGCGACATCAATATCCTGCTCTGTGGTGACCCTTCTACTGCGAAGTCACAACTGTTGCAGTACGTACACAGGATCGCGCCCCGTGGTGTCTACACCTCTGGAAAGGGATCTTCTGCCGTTGGTCTTACAGCATATGTTACCCGTGACCCAGAGACCCGTCAGCTTGTGCTCGAGTCTGGTGCTTTGGTACTGTCTGACGGTGGTGTCTGCTGTATCGATGAATTCGATAAGATGTCCGAAGCCACCCGATCAGTGCTTCACGAAGTCATGGAACAGCAGACAGTATCGATCGCAAAGGCAGGTATCATCACTACCTTGAACGCTCGTACCTCGATCCTTGCGTCCGCCAATCCCATCGGGTCAAAGTACAACGTCAATCTGCCTGTGCCTCAGAACATCGACCTTCCTCCGACTCTCCTGTCTCGTTTTGATCTTGTCTACCTCATCCTGGACCGCATCGACGAGCAGAATGATCGCCGCCTGGCCCGCCATTTGGTCAGCATGTACCTCGAAGACAACCCGGAGAACGCTTCGAGGCAAGAGATTTTACCAATCGAATTCCTGACTGCTTACATATCTTATGCGCGCGCCAATTGCCAGCCCAAGATCACGGACGCTGCACAAAAGGCCCTCGTAGAGGCTTATGTTGCAATGCGCGCTCTCGGTGCCGACATTCGATCACAAGAGCGCCGTATTACTGCCACTACTAGACAGTTGGAGAGCATGATTCGTCTCTCCGAGGCTCATGCCAAGATGCGTCTCGCGGAAGAAGTCACTGCGGACGATGTCAACGAAGCTGTTCGCCTGATCAAGTCCGCGCTCAAACAGGCTGCCACCGATGCACGAACTGGTCTCATTGACATGTCACTTCTCACCGAGGGTACATCGACTAGCGATCGCCGCAGGAAGGAAGATCTCAAGCGCGCTGTTCTTGCTGCTGTTGACGAGCTCGGATCTGCGGGTCAGAGCGTCAGAATGACCGACTTGGTTAAGAAGGTCAGAGATGGCTCGAGCGAGCAGATTGAGAATGCAGAGTTCTTGGAGGTACTGCGGAGTGCAGAACTCGAAGGGCAGGTACAAATTAGTGGCGAGGGTATGAGGAGGATGGTCAAGAGGGTTGTCGGCGCATTCTAGAACATAGACCGGTCTTTGATTCGTGTTGGTCTTGGGCGGGTCTGCTCACACTTTGACGTTTTTGCCACGAGGTAGATGATTGAAATTTGAAATGAAGGATGTGGAACGACGAAACTTCCACAGTACAATGAATGCATCTTATTCTCCGATTCCTTTCCAGAACTTTGCAATGTATTCCGCAACGTCCGTCGCTTTGTCCCGTATCACACCGTGCCCTGCTCCTTCAACGACCTCGATATCCCGATACCCCAACGCATCAAGCTGCGCCTTGGAACAAACATCATCCGTCCCACCCAGCACCACCAAATTCGGCCACCCCCGTTTCCGCCGCCTTAACAAACACCTCATCATTATCCAGCACCCCCTCCATCCCTGAAAATCGCTACCACAGACGCAGCATGCCCCTTATGCTCACGCATCTGCCACTCCCTAACTGCCTCAGCAACAACCTACCCCCTCTTCACCCTCTCCTCCCAATCCGTAGGTACAACCAACCCCCCACCTTCCAACACATCATTGATGATAAAGTCCCTCGCCGCACTCTCATCCCTCTCCCCCTCCACCGCCAGCAACGCCTGCCTCCTTGCATCAAACCCCGCACGCCTGATCAACCCCGCCGGCGCAACGAGCGCGAGACTCTGCACCCGAGACGTGCGTGTCGCTGCGTATCCAACTGCCAGCGCCCCGCCGAACGAATACCCCACGACGTGCGCGGACGCCCAGGATAAATGGTCCAGCAAGTCGTCGATCAGCCCGTGGAATAGGCCGGAGACGTGCGGTACCAGCGGTGTGTCGCTGAGTCCGTGGCCCCAGTGGTCGAAAAGCACAATGTGTGCGTTGGGAAAGTGAGCGAGGAGACTGCGGGTGAGGGGGAGTAGGCCGATGGCAGGGGTTTGGATGCCGTGGATTAGGAGGATGCGAGAAGGTGATTTGGATGGGTGAGGGGATGGTGGGGGGAATTCATAATATGCGGCTTTAATCCGGGTTTGAGGGAGAGGTATTGGGCTGCGGGGAGGAGGGGGCCGAAAGTGCGGGTGAAGGATGATTCTGGTGGACCTGGGATGGGGGATTGCGAAGGGGTGGAGGCCGATTTTGGGCGGGGGATGACGAGGGGATGAACGAGGGATAGGGACAATTGTGGTTGTGGTGGGTGGGGATGGTAGGGAAGACTGGCTTCATGGGGAGAGTCTTGAGATAGTAGTTGATGAAGCCACGTCAGAAAGTCTGCGTTTAGAGCGTTTCCCTAGCGTGCTAATACGAATGCAAACGTAATGACTAGAAGAAGATAGAGATAACAAAGGAAAAATGGTGATATGCAAGGCCGTATCATAGACAACAAACGTCCAAAATGGACGACGAAACTCGCTCGCTATCCTGGTATCGTGCCACAGTCCAAACGCCAAAACCACAGCAAGGGAAATCAAAGCGCTAAATGCTAGTCATATCTCGTAGAGACTTCGTCATGTTCACCACTTGTGCACAGGTACCCCCGGATGCATATTCAGCAAATACTGCGGCCCTGGCATCGCTCCACCGCCATACACACCCCTCACCGGCCTTTGCCCATGAGCGCCAAATTCCACCGACCCATCACTCCCCTTCCTAAAGCTCGCATTGCTGCTACTCCTACTCCTCAACATCTCCACCTGGTCGTCGTCTTCTCCCAGTCTCCTTCTATTGTTCGCTCGTGCATGCGCCGACCCGCGCCGTCCGATGCAGGATTGTACGATGGTGTTAAAGACGAAGACGAGGAGTGCGACGGCGGTGAACCCGAGGATCACGGGGCGCGCTTGCGAGGAGAGATGCAGGCCGAGACCGCCGGTTAGAACGAGGGTGATGTAGGTTGTTGAGACGAGTGGGGTGTGCAGGCGAGGGATGTATGTGTGGAGGCGGGCGATGTTGGGGATGGGGAGAAGACTGATTAAAAGGATGGGTACCAAAGCTAGGAAGGCGAAGATTTGGTGAGGGGTTTTGTAATCCTTGGACTGTTGCGATCGTTAGTGTTAAGGTGTTGGGAAAGAGAGAGGCGGACTTACTCGGTTGAACTGTGATGAGGTTGATATACCAAGGGCGTACGCGACAACCAGAAATGCCATGATGACTACACTGACGCCGATGTGGATGCGGATGTTCTTGAAAAAGCCTGCGATCAGGACGTTCAAGGGCCATATGACGAACAGCGCTATGCACCCGATGATGGCGTGGGCGAGGTTTGCGCGGTCGTGGTCTCGAACCATATTTCCTTCTAACTCTGCGCCCTTCATGATATTGCTCTTCTCTGGCACACCGCCTGATCCAGTTGCGGCAACCATGTCCATCTCAAAGTGGCCATAGCGGATATGTCGCTTCAAATCCGCCGAGCGAGAGTTCGAATACAGTCGAGTTGCGTGTCCGAAAGCATACATCATGGGCTGTTCCGTACTTTGAATATCGAAAAAGTCGCGGCAGTTATGGCACACAGCCTTCAAGACAAGCATCGAGTCGTTGACAGTCGTGCCAGGCAGAACATCCAGGTCGATTTCCGGCGAGAAAGTCGGTTCAGCATTCTTGCTGCCAATGCGCGGCGAGACGGTAACATTATCACCATTCTCGCTCGGATACATGACAAACATCAGACTGTCTTCCATCTTTTGCCCAAAGCCCACGCCGACCCATGAGTACGCCGGGCTGGTGAAGTAGAGGAACACATCTTGCGAGTTGTTGGCGACATTGACTGAGAATTGTGTCTCCGTCTCGTCGAGATAGAATGTCGAAGCCGACACAGGCGATGTGTTCTGGGTATTTGCGACGAGTGTGAAGACTGCATGGATACCTGGGTCAGCGAAACCGTTTGGACAAAAACGACTGGTACGAGCGCGACTTCGGGACGATCCCGAGGAGGATCTGGTAAGGACTCACGATTCAAAAACGCGACCAGCGCACCGATTCTTTTGCACAGATTGATCATCTTCACCTCTGAAGAAACCAACAGTTAACAAGGAGAAATAACAGATAGATCAGATCAGATGCGGTTTGCGACAGCGACACACAGCGCATAAATCCCCAAACGCACCAGAGCAACGCCGTCCCCCCAACCCTTATACTCGCCACACCACACCACCCGGATGTGAAACAACCTCTCCTCCTCTCCAATAAGCACTCGGCGCCTCTTATTCCTGTCCTTGCATGCGTTGCGTCTCACTCAGCTTTCGCCGTCCCCCGCGGCGCTTAGCCTAAGCCCAAGCCAGGGTTTCACGTTTCGCGCCCGCCATCCGGGGCGTCGCGGGTGGATCGGGCTTTTGGCGCCTGCCGACAGGAATGCGCATCTGAACGATATTTTTAGCAAAACACGCGAGATGGCTTTATTTTGGTCGGGCTGCTGTGGGATGTGCGATGAAAGACGTCATGCTATGGAGTTACGGTGGTAGGTTTGCATTCTCATCGTCGATTTTGTGTGTGTTGCGACCAAGTTCATAACGGCGTGTCCGACAGGGAGACGAGCTGAGAAAAGCAAGGGCATTGGTATTGGCATCGCGAGGTCAATTTGCGCCGCCGTCGAGTTAAGTGCGGCCATGGGGCGCGGCATCGCACTGCACCGTCTGAATCTGGTAATCGGTAGTTATTGGCCAAGTTTCTATTCATAACCTGCTCCGCGCTTCAGCGTCACAATCTTGGTGATTCGCGAGGAATGTTGGGATTATAATATTGAATTTTCGCAATAGAATAGAGGAAGAGAATTATGTACGCCCGACTCGCTTCGCCTCCTGTTAAAGATGGAAGCCTGTCAAAATCCAGCAATCCACCCTCCCAAAATTTACCCTGCTCAAGAATAGTAGCGCAAAGAAAGCGTAAAACAAATCCTCCTCTTATTCGCTCCACCCATGCTAGTCGTATTCGTAATTGTCGTTAAGGTATTCAAGTCCGCAAGCTGCGAAAAAGGCCGTGATGAATGCCACGGACCATAACGTCGTGACTTCGTCTGGTATCATATTGAAACTTGCGCCATGCGAAAAGCTATGAGTATTTGGTCTTCAAAACATTTGATCGTGGCTGGTCGAACTGTACGATCCTCTCGCCGACACACGCGCGATGTGGAGTCACAGAATAAGACCTGTCGTGATGTCTCCCGAGTCTTAGATCTGGTGGCCTCGTTGCGTTGAGCCATGCAACCGGAAGTGCCGGATATCATGGATTTAACGATAACGCTGGCGGCGACTGTCGTACGAAACTTCACGCTCGTAGAACTTCTCG
Organism: Parastagonospora nodorum SN15; assembly: GCF_000146915.1. NCBI lineage: Eukaryota > Fungi > Ascomycota > Dothideomycetes > Pleosporales > Phaeosphaeriaceae > Parastagonospora > Parastagonospora nodorum. The sequence continues at coordinate 1,479,017 of NW_001884552.1, forward strand.
TCGTAGCCACCAGAGGATCTCGGGGCATCGCGAATGCTTGTGCGCTCAAAATCAATTCGAAGCTTGCGCTTGCGACGAAGCTCATCTGACAATTCCACAAGCTGCAGAACGTCCTCCTACGAAGAGTCAGTCGTGGTTATTGCTGAGGTGTAAGCGATTACATACGTATTTGAGGTACTCCATGACATAGAAGAAATCTTCGGTCTCTTCGCATGAGTAGCCCATCTGGTCGATGGCCTCTCTTATCACCAAATCTTTAGTGACCTCAGTCCACATATCTTTGTTCTTGCGCGGCTTGACGTTGAACTCGCCTGGACGGGGGTCAGTACCAAAACAGGATTATGTTTAGTAGGAGCGCTTACCATTCTCGCGGTTGATGTCGATTTCAAGGCTAAGATCCTCGTAGTCGCGGCCACGCCCAGGTCCACGGCTACGGCTTCTGTACCAATGTTAGTCGCGTACTTTGTAACGAGAGGATTTACATACTCTCTCCGCCTGATATCAATCTCGAGTGTTTCGTTGACGGCGCGAGGGGGAGAAGGAGGCGCTGGGAGAGGGGGAGGGGTTGGAGAACGTGCTCTCTCGACACCTGAGCGATGTTTAGCAGCTGTAGAAATGCGTTGATTCGTGGGATCTTACCGTGATCAATGTGACGATGATGCGTGATGATCTCCTGGATGATCGGGGGTCTAATCTCAGGCTCTAGCGGTGGTGGCGGTGGAGCCGGAGCAGGTGGTGGGGAAGGAGATGGCGAGGGCATTCGCTCTTCTTTACGTCTAATAATGATCTCGTCCTTGATGACCTCCCGGTTTTGGGGGGAAGTGTCGCGGCGTCGGACGGTGAACTCTTCGTGCTCTCGCGCGACCAGCTCACCACGCGAGGAGCGCGGCGGTGGAAGACTGCGCTCCCGACCTCTTATAGTCAAAGAGCTCCTCTCCCTGCTGCTGTCGCGTCCGTCACGACTGAACTCGCGACGGTTGGTACGGAGCTCAAAGTTGCCGTCGCGCTCCTGGAAGCGGATGGAGCCTCGCTCAGCAGAAACGTCCCTGCCATGACGGCTGACTTCACTGCGAGAGGCGTGGATGTCGATGTTGTCGCCATGTCCGCGACCCCGGAAGCGCACGTCGTCGTCGTGCATGTCAGGTGAGCGGGAAGGAGGTGGGCGAGCTCCGTCACCACGACGGAAAACAATATCTTCGCGTTCGACTGCACGAAGTTCCAGAGGCTCTCTAGGGCGCGACTGCTCGCGCCGGCTGATTTTAATGTCGGTCTCTTCCCGCTCAAAGTCACGGGTTCCACGACGAACAGGGGCATCGTGGTCTCTTATACTAGAAGGCGGCGGGGGTGGCCGGCTGCTGCGAACAGAGCGCGTGTCGTCGTCGAAGCCGCCACGGTGGCTTCGTGGTCCAGCTCTCGAGTGGTCATCTTCCCGTCCTCGTACCACGAGGGGTCCGGCAGTAGGGCGGTTGTAGTCCTCACGGAAGAAGTCGGGAGCACTACGCCTGGGATCTGTACCACGACGAAGCTCGAGGTCAAGCTCCTCGTAGTTGCGTTCGCTGCGATTACCGCCGCGATAGAAGTCGCGCTCGCGCTCCTCATACAGCTCGGCGGTGGGATAGCGCCGCGCCGACATATTGGCAGTAAGTGACAGGTGAGGGGCAGCTGGAGTGGTGGAGGGGATGATCTGCCGCGCTGCAACAGCGCCGGAAGAACTGGCTGGCAAACAAATAGGTTATAGAGGGGAGGAAGAGAAGGCGAAGGATGGGCAAGATCAGAAGAGCTGCAGAGCCGGTGACCTGACGTTATCAAGTGTGCAGGCCTTGTTGACTCCCCGGCATGTAGTGGGGTTGTAGGACCTTGGAATGGGTTGGTCTGTCGAGTTTTGGGCGGCTTCCGATGACGTAGACGCTACGATTACCCCAGTTCGACATGACCATTCCAGCCCGACTATTCGCCCAATAATTGCGCAGACGACTGCCTTTTCGTACCCAGTGAGCAGAAGCAAATGCGCCGCGGTCTGGAAGCAGGACCGGTGAGTAAGTGCAGTATCTGCTGGTTTGCAGCGGCTGTCGCTGCGAACGCTCTCGCTTCGCGCTCTCTGGCAGAACCGCAGCGTTCATCTCGTTTGACACCAGACCTATAAACTACCCGTTTGACACATGTCTCAATCAAACTGTAATCTTACTTCAAACCAAGGGAGCGCATGTTGGGCGCATTCACCCTCTCCTTCCCGTGGTGTCGGCCTCGACGTAAACCAGGGCACACCTTGGGAAGAACTACCCGGCTTTAGACCTCCGCCGAGAAGGCGCCCCAGAGCCCTAGTCATTCGAGAACATGACCTGATTGATGCGGACCGACTCTCCCAGCCACCTGCTACTGCTGCTCTCCCGCCATCGACGTGCCGGCGATCTTTGTGCCCAACAGCGTGCTGACGGGATCTCGAGGCGACCCGTTGTACCACTTTTGATTGCGGCCAGCCATTTGGACCTTGGGTACTTCGTGCTGGATCACATTGTGGCCATGGTTCGTGAAGCTTCGGTCGCATGCGCAATCGGGCATCTTAACACGCGTGCTATGGTTCAGCCTTGCTGCGCGATGACGTCTTTCTGGGGCTCCTCTGTATCGTTCGCTGGGCGTGCACCAGATCTGGGGTTCTCCGTTCAATACTTGCACGCTTGCTAGAAACAACTTCTGTGTTCTATGAAAAAGGTTTATTATTTGCATCGAGGTATAGCCCTTGTATGCAGGGTGCCAATGGTCTGATAACCTGTTTCTACATAAATTTGTACAAGATTCCCTTGAAGGACAGGGGAGCCGACATGCGTTCTCGAGAAGAAAGCCGTGCCCATTTCCAGATCCGCTTTTCACTTCTTCTTCCACCTATTCATCGTCCACAACGACATAACGAGCCAGACGCGTTCCAGCAACCGCACGATTGTTCTTTGCATTGGCGTTGGCTTTCTGTCCCTTGTTCGCACCACCAGTCGCCTTAGCATTTGCGTTGCCGTTAGCCTTAGCATTTGCACCGCCGTTGGCCTTTGCATTTCCGTTGGCCGCACCGTTGTTTGCTGTTGCATCTGTGAGTATGTGAATTAAAGGATCTAACCGATCAAACATACCTGAGGCAGCGTTACCTGCAGCACCTCCAGCAGCAGCAGCACCTCCAGCAGCGGCACCTCCAGCAGCAGCACCTCCAGCAGCAGCACCTCCAGCCGCCGCTCCGCCGCCAGCACCCTGCTGGACAACCACGCAGTTACCGAAGCCACCAGCTGTCTTGAAGGATGCCAAGCACAAGTCTCTAGAAGCACCGCCACTGCACTTAGTACCTGCAGGAAGAGAAGCAGTGACCTTCTGCGTGCCGGTCGTAGCTGGAGCAGCATCTCCGTTGACTGTCACTTGACCATTCGCGAATTTGGCACCAGTACCTGCAGCGTCGACTTGCATGGTGACCGAGCGAGATCCATCCTTGCCACTGGAGACATGTCAGAACTTTGCCATATGCACGGCACAGTAATACTCACCCGTTGAAGTTCTCGACATTGACAGTGAAAGAGCCAGAGGCATCAGCCTTGACTGCAGTCGAAGAATCGATGGCAGTCAAAGCCGTGTTTCCACATGGCTTGTTCGCCGATGGCCTCTGCACATCATTGCGAACAGCAGTACCCTTCACGCCAAGTGCTGGGTTGATAGCAGCATGGGCCCAGACCTCGGTCGCCGAGAAAGCCAGAATGGCACCAGACAGGAGGACAGACTTGAAAAGCATCTTGGAAAATGGATAAGATCTTAATATGATTAAGCACCACCAGGGAAGCTAAAGAATGAATTGAACGTAAGAAAGAGTAGATATGAAGCGCACTGGGCGACTGAAGTGCAGAAGAGAAGATGTGAATGTGAAGTGAAGTGAATATGCAATAAAGCAGTGCTTCATGGTGCCTTTAAGCCCAACTCATCTCCCACAAGCACTCCCCAGTCACATCTATGTCCACCTGAGGCACGAATAGCATTCATCGTGCTCCTGTCACGGATGTCAAAACGTACGCCTCCCTTTTGAGCGTTGCGCCGGTGCATGACCAGGTACTCGGGCGAATTATCCATTGGTGGAACAAGCAACACAAGGCGAAGGCATGGCGGTATCTGAGAACGCATTGGGACCGCGGGGTAGGAACATATGCGATTCGAGATTGAGGAGTCCCTTCATGCTGTCGCGAATGTGTTTGAACACCAAGGCTAGACCAAGACTAAGCCAAGACTGGGCGGCAAGGGGGCCGTGAAACGTCGCAGGTCGATGGTGAGATTCTAGATGACCGAAAGAACGATGACAGACTGACGTGAGGCTGTGCATCAATTCACGACACATGCCCTTCGTTGTGTGCTCGCAGCGCATATTCGCAGAGAGTGCCAGGACGTGTTGGAGGCGGTTTGCTTATAGGAAGAAAAGAGGGCGTCGCTGAGCGATTGGAGCGCAAAGGCAAGAACGGAACTGTCGTCCGACCATACAGCCCTACTGCTGAAGAGCACGGTCCGAACGGCCTTGCAGTCCGCTTTCTAGATGGTAGCTGCGTGTTTGAAGCTCCGCTGTAAGTGCCAGTGCTTTTCATGTTGCACGGGAGGGCTAACGCAGATAGGACTAGCGGCGTAATATACCAAACAGCAACAGCCTTCGTCGCGAACGTTGTAAAGAGGAAGCACCACGAACATGCGTCTCCTATCTGTACAAGGTGAAGCTGGCAGGACTAAATCTCTACAATTTTCGCGATGCAACTACATTGGCTCAGTGTGGGGATACCGCGCTATGCCATCTTACCACATCGGTGGCGAGACGAAGAGGTTCTCTTTGCCGATCCGAATGGCAATATCACTGTCGCGCAGGCGAAGAAGGGTCACCTGAAGCTTCTAGCCTAATATAGGGTTGCGCTGGAGCATGATCTGAGTTGGAACTGGTGCGATACCTGCTTGATCGACAAAAGCTCCGGTGCAGGAATGCCCGAGGCCATCAATTCTTGTACGAGCACTACCCGAGGTCGAATGCATGCATCACATGTCTAGACAACATTGGAGATGACTCTCAAGACGATTGGTATCTCAGCCGCGCTACATGATTCTCCAGAGGCTGGGCATTATAAGAATTGATCGCGCAAGAGGGCCCGCACTTTCATTCGCGAGGAAGGGACAAAGTGACTAGATAATGTCCTGGTGGCTTTCCTGCTTGAGCAAGCGAAGAAAACCTACCGGTTTGAGTTCCTCAAGAATCCTATTCGATGGCCGCACTCTCTACAATATAATCCATCGTGGACAAGCCCGGCGTGGATCCGCCTTTCCGTCCCTTCAAATTGCTTCGTCACTTCCAACCTGAACCTTTAACATATGAATATACGTAGCTTTTTATAGCAACAGTATTTTGGATGGTTCGTCGAAGTACCCAGTCCGTAGCGATCGATCGCTCCGCCAGATTCTGGTCTCACAATTTTTGATGACAACCTCGCACGTGAAAGTGCCTATGGAACATACCTTACTCGGCAACAAATTTCACCTGGATTCTCGAATTTATATGGTGCTCCATCGGGTACATGGCTCATCGGATCTCGCAGGCAACGACTGTTCAGGAAACAACCAGCAAGCCACTGATCGAAAGTCTGTTCGGAGTCCAGATGCATAGATTTATGCATTGTATCTCCCAACAATCAGCTCCCAAACTCAATTGCCTAGTTTGTGCGCGACTACTGCATATCTTTCACTACTGAAGGGTTCTTCGGTTACTCGGTTACGCCCTAGCTCCAAATCAGTGACAAGCTCGGCCCTAGGTGCAGCGGCGGCGCTTTCACATGAGTATCTCATCCTGAAACTCGAGCACTTTCACAGAATGTTATCAACAAGAGTTTCTCACCAGTTCAACTCGCTGATAACACTGACCGGACCAACACAAAGCATATGGCCACCATGGCTGCGCAATGCGACGCGGCCATTATACAAGGCTTTTCGTATTCGCTCACAACAATCCTCAACTTCGAAGCTAGATAAAAGGCATAATATCCCTCTATCTTTTCTTTGCCAACTTCACCCTCAACTACAAGCACATCCAATACGACGATTATCGCAAAGCAAAGCAAGCCTTCAGAAGTCCAGTATTCCCCCGTCATCTCATGATACACAAATAGACGTATCTTCCACATCAGAAGACATGCAATCTACAACAACCCAACAGCTACCCAGCAGAGGTGCCATTTCACGGGAGTGCATCCCGAAAACTGGCGGTGTTGACACCTCGATACTACCTACTCCCGCAAACACTCCATCAACGACTCCCGATTTTGCAATGAAGCTTGCCAAGCACAACCTGACGGAGGCTGATTTGCAGAACGTGCATGATCTGTTGATAGACATCGCGAAAGCAGGAGGCAAGATCATGATGGAAGCTGAGCACGAGTTCTTGATCGCTGCGGCTGCCAAGAACAACACAGCGGACCTTGTTACGCAATACGACAAGCAGATTGAGGAGACGGTTGAGCACCGTGTTTTAGAAGCATATCCCACTTTCGACTTCCTGGGCGAAGAGAGCTTCAAGCATGGTCAGAAGCTCGCAAACCGACCGACATTTGTCGTAGACCCAATCGATGGAACGCTCAACTTTTCTAAAGGTGTGCCGAACTCTGCAGTGTCTTTGGCACTTACTGTCGACAAGAAGCCTGTGGTTGGTATTGTTTACAATCCCTTCCGAGGCGACATGTACACCGCTATCAAGAATCGCGGCGCGTTTCTCACCAAGATGCATACCGGCGCTCGCTTCAAGCTTCCACTGCAGCCAGTACCACCTCCCATGCCATCTCTACGCTTCTGTCTAGTTGCAGTGGAGTGGGGCAATCAACGCCATGGTCCCAACTGGGAATTGAGAACAGATATCCATAAGAAGCTCTTGACAGACAAGAAGGAAGGTGGTGCTTTCTGCAAGTCCATTCGCTCCAACGGCTCCGCAGCCCTGGACTTCTGCTATGTTGCTCAAGGCATGCTTGATTGTTTCTGGGAGGGTGGAGTGTGGATTTGGGACGTAGCAGCTGGATGGTGCATTCTCGAGGAGGCTGGCGGCATCGTAGCATCCGCAAATCCTGGAGATTGGGACCCGACGCTCGAGGGTCGTCTGTACTTTGCTGTTCGCCACGCTAAGCGTGAAGAACAGAAGGCCATTGTTGATGAGCTGTGGGACATCATGGGCGACCGTAAGTTCGTCTACTAGGCGGATGATCAGGTCCTTTTGTGCTGCACACTTTCACGTCTACAGCTGTGTTCAGTCGCAGTGCACAGAAGAATATTCTCCATGTGTAGCCTCGATTTTCTTTGCTTGGTGTCTTTCGATCTGTCATGCTGTTGGTGTAATACTATAGGATACCCTTTTGCTTGCCTGTTTCCCGTGTTTTTGGTAGCAGTTCATAGGTAATTGATGCGCCTCGTCATCTCCTCTAATCGTGCATTGAACTGTACTTTCACGTCTGTGCGTCGCATGCTCAGATCCTGACAGCCTTGATTGAGCCGTTGGTGCTTCCTCCACGAGACGCTGGACCCTTCCTGCCACAACATCGAGCAAGCGCACCGTGGGGCATCGCCTGGCGTAAACAAACCTCGCTGCGTCTTATCATTCTCCCATCGACCTTCACTTACATTGTACACTTCACAACATCATCAAAGCATCAACACTTTTCAGCGAATAGCCTATCATTCTTGACACCAGTACCCTTTACAACAAACAACACAGATCACGCTGAACCAGCACTCAGCAAAATCTTGGTACATGCCTCTTCGTGACTCCCTTTACTATCACCGTCGACTTACACCTGCGCAGCAACAACACGCTCGACTTTGAGTCCATCCATACCCAGCCAACCACCAGGCTTCCTTTTACCCATCAGTACACCCCACAACTTCCCGTCACACTCGACTAGCGCATCGGAGCCGTCCAAGAGCAGTCAAACGCAGGGCCATCTACCCATCCAGGCACCGATCACGGAACTGCAATCAACCCCTACCTCCATCTGAGAGACTACGTGTAGCTCGTATGCGTCTGAGCAAACTTGAACGACAACAGCGTCGAACCGAAGACAGGCTCCGTACTGGTGCACAAACCGTACTTGGTGGAAGGAAGCGCGACAAGCTTCGGCGCCGCTTCAAGAGGATCTTCTCTTGCCGCATCCACATTTAGACCAGGCAAACGACATTCTCAGGATCACCGACATATTCTCCTCTTGAAACCTTATGACTTGCGGAAGCACAGGTTGTGCAGCGTCTAGTTGCGCCACTACTGACGTGCCTTTAGCAAGCACTGCGATTTACTCGGAACCCCTATCGCCAGAACAGAAGCAACGTTTGCAGGAGAAGCGAGCAGCCCGTAAGGAACGACACAAGAAGAGACGTGAGGCTTTGAAGAGGAAGCTGAGGGGCCTCTTACACGTGTCAATCTTCAGACGCGCCACCTGATCATCCCTCCAAGATCTCCATACTCAGGACTGTTTATATGTCGCTCGGTGGACAATCAAGCACAGCTTGTGGCTCCAGCCCTGCCGGCTGTGGCGGTATCTCAACAGGCGGAGTTAGCTCAAGCACTAACTGCGGTGGTGAGGCCAGTGGCACATCCTCTTCTTTCATTGGCAATCCTGGAGGAGGCGTGAACCCCAGTTCGTTCGAGCCGAAGACCCTGTCACCGGAAGAAATCCAAGCAGACAAGGAGGCACACGACAAGAAGCTAGCAGAAGCCAAACAAAGGTGGACACAACGGATCGCGAAAGCGAGGGGATTGACGAGAGACGTAGGGTTGGGAGTAAGATTGCTATTGACCAAGACGAAGCTTGCGGCGAAGAAGATTGCAAAGGGCAAGTTTTGAGCGGTGTACTGGACGATATCACACCAGCCTGCCTATTCTGCAACTTCCTTCTGGGCGGTACTCTATCTTCGTGCCTTATCACAGAAGCTGCAGAGCCACCTGCTTGGCTCATATGAGCACTTGGAGTGGCTGTGTCTATTACCGAGTTCGTGGTACACGACGTTTACACACTCGACGTGCACTGACACGACCCAGACGACTACGGCGTGATCCGTGGCTTGAAAATATCTTATTCGAGATTGACCAGGCCCGCAAGAGGAGACAAGGAGAAGCCACTCAGCTCTGCAAACAACAACGCAAAACGAAGCAGAGGGACGAGAGGCCCAAGGCCCACGACATCGTGTGCAAGACCGGATCGAGGCTCGGCTGGAGACCGACCTGAATGGGCGGCAGCATTCGGTTTTCCGAGGCCACCAGTCTGCCAGCAGAAACGGACTTGAGTCGTTGACCGGGAGTCCACGTGCAGCCCGGCAAGTTCAAGTCACCTGCAGACAGGCCTGGGGATCTTGAAGTCTGGGAGAGATACCTCGACCAGCTCAGGAGACTTCAGAATCGTCGCGAAGAGAGTAAGGACGGTCACACGACGTTCACTATCGTGCGAAAGTCATTGGTGAAGAAGCTCAAGTCGATGGCAAGGGGCCAGAAGCATGAATGAAACGAAGCGACGACCTTTCAGTACTCATCGTACTACCCCAGCCTGGAAGAAACATCGCGAGAGATTCTGGCGGTGGCGCCGGATTCGCTTTTTCGAGAATCTGGCGAAGTGTGAGGTCGCGGTGGTGCATGGCGGCATCGATGTGGTTCGGAAGTGAGCTTGGACCATCCGCAGCTCATGGGCGCATTCAACTGCAGTCGTCATGCCTCACACCATGTTCGCCAACAGCACACGCAATGTCTTTGCTGTGGCATCGAGACGACGGTACATATGCCAGGACTGCCTACGCCGGGCTCGTAGTGCCCAATTAAGCCAAAGGCCCACCCTTACAAAGACTTCTTCGCGAGGCCTTCAGACGGAGAGTCCCGCAGCTTTGCAAGATGGCACTCCCTTTCGCAAGGCCCTGAAAGATGCCGTCAAGCAGCAAAAGAGGGAGAAACGCGCTGCGTCGAATCCACCGGCTTCATCCGCAAAGGGCCATGATCCACGCCTAGACAAGTGGGAGCTCACTGTCGGCATCGAGATACACGCCGAGCTCAACACGGCACGGAAGCTCTTCTCCAGCGCTGCCACTTCGGTTAGCGATGCGCCAAACAGCCATGTCTCTCTCTTCGATGTCGCATTCCCCGGCAGCCAACCTCACTTCCAGAAGGAAACACTGATACCTGCACTGCGCGGCGCCCTAGCCCTCAATTGCACGATCCAGCGGAAGAGCAGCTTCGACCGCAAACACTACTTCTACCAAGACCAGCCCGCTGGCTACCAGATCACACAGTACTACGAGCCCTTTGCCCGCGATGGCAGCGTCACGCTCGACGCCCACGACTTCCCACCAGGTGCCGCACCGGTAGAGTGCCCAATCACCATCGGCATCAAGCAGGTTCAGATGGAACAAGACACAGCCAAAACCGTACACCAGCCTCCCGCGACCCACCTACTCGACTTCAACCGCGTTTCGCATCCTCTAATCGAGATCATTACCCTCCCTCAAATCCACAATCCTACGGTTGCTGCTGTGTGCGTGCGCAAGATACAGGCCATACTCAAGACAGTGAATGCCTGCACGGCGGGCATGGAGATGGGCGGACTGCGTGCCGATGTGAACGTTTCTATCCGCGAGCGCAACGCACAGATGCCGGACCATGGCCAATCGTACCACGGTGTGACTGGTCTCGGCCAGCGGACAGAAATCAAAAACTTGGCAAGTGTGAAGGCTGTCGAAGATGCCATTGTCGCCGAACGCGATCGTCAAATCGATTTACTCGAGGGTGGAGGTACTGTCGAAGGCGAGACACGTGGTTGGACACTCGGCAGCAAGACGACGAAGCGACTGAGAGGCAAAGAGGGCGAGATTGACTACCGATATATGCCTGACCCAGACATCGCGCCTGTGGTGCTTGGGAGATGTACGTATTCTTCTTCTCCCGCGTGGACTTTCTGCTTACACGGCCCAAGGATCTTATCGACCATCTTCGAAGTTCGTTACCCAAGCTGCCGGACACGATGATTGACACTCTAACCGCCGAGCACGGACTTACCACGAAAGACGCCGGGACACTACTTTCGCTCGACGACGGCTATCGTTTGGACTACTTCTTCGACGTCCTGTCCCAGCTGCGAGAGAGCCATCTCCCAGAAGTGGATCAGGCAAGCATTGGCAGAGTGACTGGAAACTGGTAGGTTATTTGCCCAAAGGCCGTAGCTTTCTGCTAATGATTTTAAGGGTCCTGATGGAACTTGGAACCTTGTTCAAAGATATCGACTTTGAGCCATCACGGGTCCCCGCTAGCGAACTCGCTTCCATCATTGCTCATCTCCATCGCAAGAAAATCACCTCACGGTCCGCTAAGAAAATTCTTCTCATGAAATTCGAGGGCGATGCTCGACTCGCGCACCAGATCATCCAAGACGAAGACCTTGTACTGAAGCCACTATCCGACGCGGAATACGTTGCGCTGGCTCAGACGCTGCTGGAAGAGAAGCCGGACATGGTCAAGGACATCGTTGAGAAGAAGCACGACAAGACAAATACAGAGGTGGTTTGTCGGTCAGATGATGGCAAGAAACGCCGAAGGTAGTGTGGAGCCTGACGTTGCGGAGAAGGTGCTGAGAGAGCAGCTCGCGCTTCAAGACCCTGTGTCGTAAAGTCCTATAAAATCGATTCATTAATACCCACAGTGCGTGTTTTGAATATGTGCATTTTATTACTGGGTGCCTATGTACTCGCTTCCCCTCATTCCATGGTGAAGTACGGTTCACCTTATCTGTGGTCTCCCAAGCTTGAAAACCCCACTCACCCAGAGAACAAAAAACTATTAAGACTCAGTGGCTGTGTCCGAAGCCTGCTTTTCTTCACTTCTACTCACTTGCTCCCATCATAACATGCATGCCCACAACGCTTCAACGATGTCCCCGTTCTTCCCATACCGCAACATGGCAGGCCAAGCTCGAAATCCACCTTCCCCAGGCGCCCAAACGCAACACAGGATAGACAGCGGAGTTAGCATGCCGCCGCCAAAATATGAGCGATACCAGTACTATTCGCAGAACTCACTAAAGGAACGAAAACGCATTCTAGCCAAGTGCGAGCGAGAACTCGCCCAAAAGCTCGACGTAAGTTCCACACCCACTTGAACGCACGTATCCTATGCTGATCCCAGTGACTATACAGAGGATAAGTTTCGTCAGCACCGAATCTTTATCAAGTACGCACCCGTTCCATGGTTTGCGGACGGTGCATGAACGACGCGGGTATTGGAATTCGCTACCGACGTATAGTGGGAGATCACTGCCTTGGGCGCCGGCGACGCCGGAGGGGAAGAAGAATAAGAGGAAGAAGATGGGTGCGTTTGAGGGCGATGTGCAAGAGAAGATTAGCCATTTTGATAGATTGTCGCTGGCGAGGAGGGGGAGCGAGGGGGAGGAGGAGGCTGGGTGGAGTTTCTGCGCGGAGAGCGTGACGACGTTTAATTCAGTGGGAGATGGGGAGGATATGGGTATGAGGGTGGTGTCGCCTGGCGTGTCGGTGGCGACGTTTAACACGGCGGAAGATGGGGAGTATGGACAGCGCCGCATGGTTACGCCTGGCAGGTCTGTCGCGACACTGGATATAGCCACAGACGGCGCGTATGGACGTGGATCGAGCAGAGCTGTTGTGCGAGACGGCGAGGAACGGCCTGCCATCATCGTTCCGCATGACGAGGCGAAAAGAGAAGAAAAGTCGTTGCTGCTGAATGGCTTGTTCCGTTGGCCGGGGGAGAGTCGTCTGCCGGCGGCGACGGTGCCGGTGCCGGTGCCGGTGCCGAATAGACTCAATGTCAAGCCGCTTTGGGGCAGGAAGGAGGTGCTTGAGTTTGAGATGCAAGAGAAGAGAAAGATGGAGTGGTATATGCCCGCTGTGGAGAAGGTGGCGGGTAAAACTCCTGCTGGGGTGAAGATTGCGAGGAGTACTCCCGCTGTGAAGACGGCGAGGGAGACTCTTGCTGCGGAGAAACGTCTACCAACTCTCTCGCATCACAAGAGAAGATCTGGAAGCTCAAAGGCGCCGTCGACGGATGTGGTGGCTGGACACGTGCATCCGACATAGCTGACAGGCGTCTCCCAATGCTTCAGCGTCATAGCAGGACATTGCCTTCACGCTCGTCGAAAAGAACTTCGAAACCGTCGCCAGCAGATACCGAAATACAGCGCCCTCAAATATCCTATGCAGCGAGTTTCGAGGAGCGCATGCGTTACACTACGCTTGATGACCTTCCGCTCGGTGAAGGGGGTGCGAAGCGTATTAGCCAGTTGATGCGCGAGGTCGAGGGTGATAGATATGGGACTTGGCCGCAGCCGAAGGCGAAACGAGCGGTTGCAGATGATGAGGTATGTTTGATAATCTTTTCCATGAAGGGAACATATGGCTGACTGGGGGACAGGTTGAACGAAATGCACCTCTGGCTCAACAAATGTCAAGCGACGCAGTAATCACTGAGCAGGTCCAAAAAAGACTGGCGCAGCTTGACGATGAAGTTGCGCACAAATGCGAGGAGGAGAAAGCGCAGAGGAGACAGGAGGAAGAGAAACGAAGACGACAAGAAGACAGGGCACAGAAAAGACGACGGGATGAGAGAGAGCAGAGAAGACGCGAGGAGATGAGATCATCTACCATTTCTGCACAAGAAATGGTGATTCCGCCATTCAGACCTGCTGCGCCATCACGACCAGCTCCTCCCGTTCACCAATCTCCACCAATACAGCCAGCTCTTCAAATCCACGCAGCTTCGCAGGTAAGCCCATCACAACTACCACCACCACATCGTCCTTCTTCTCCATCTTCGCCCTTCAATATCCTCCTCGTGAAGCTTGATGGACCACCAGCGATTCCTCACGCTCGCCCTCCCCAACCAATATCCCCTCTAAATCTTGAAAATCCGCCTTTCGTCCCACCGCCAGTCAACCCTTATCTCGACGTCGAGCGCCCACCACCCAGACGCTGTAAGCCGCGAAGAACATCTCGGCATGCTGGCTACGTCGACTCGAGCGGGACCCTCAAGCCTGTTGCGGGTAGTTCGCTGAGACATGTTGTGAGTGCTGGGTCGGTGGCGAGTGGTATAGAGTATATTTCTGGTGGAGGGGATGGGGATGTGGTTGAGGAAGAAGAGTATGATCATCCGTTTAGTCCGGTGACGTTGGAGGGTGCGACGTGGAGGGACGTTTGAGGGATGAGGTTTGAGACATGTTTGATTAGGAGTATTGGAAATGGTCAAGTGGGACAGCGTGGTTGTAGGATCATGAAGAGTTTGACATTGATGTTGTTGCTATGTGGATGGGGTTTGCGATTCCACTAACTGTCAGACGTGAGAAATGCAAGTCTTTGATGAAATGGCAATAAATGGTGAAAAACACTTCACGGTGACCAATTTGTGGAGCGGACAGTCTGATTGGACTTCGCAAACCATCTTCGACTCAAGTACATCTGTGTGTACACGGAAGAGGCAAATTGTTGTCAGGTCAATAGGTACAGCTAACGCAGGATTAGCATCACAAGCAAGCATCACGACATCACTCAAAAGGTGACAAAAGTACCCTCAGCAGCACGAAGCCACTGAACACTCGCCATGAGCGTGGGTCCCTTGCGGAAGCTCCGGGCAACACAGGTTTGTTCAGGAATAGATGAATTCGATTGAAGACACTATCCCTCAGCCACCACGCTGACAGCCGCGAACCGTAGTCCGCGCTGCAAGAGTCGACGTGCGCCTGTAGGCAACACGGACCCCAATGCCCATCCCAATGGTATGATAGCAGCTTTTTATCCTGATCCTCCGAGACGCCGTATAGTCATGCATTTCGTTCCAGACATTTATGCGACGAGCTGGACAACACCTCCAGCCTCCTTGATCTTCTTCTCGGCCTCAGCAGAGACGTAGCGAGCGCGGACGACGATGGGGACGTCGGGAAGGCGGCCCTTTCCGAGAACCTTGGAGTAGCCGAAGTCGAGGAGGTTGAGGACGGGGGCCTTGTCACCCTTCTTGGCGAGGTAGCCGTCGCGCTTCTCGGCGGGGATCAGAGACCAGAGCTTGTCGAGGTTGATGGTGGGCTTCCAGAAACCGTTCTGCATCTTGTGGACTGTGTCGTGTTAGATAGCTGTTGCGACCGCAGAGACGTGTTTGTACGTACAGTAACGCATTCCGACCTTTCCAAAGTAACCAGGATGGTACTTGTCAATGTTGGTCCTGTGGTGGTGCTGACCACCGGCCATACCACGACCACCGGGATGCTTCCTCTGTATGGTTGTCAATGAACATCCTTTTGCGACCGAGCGATGGGACTACTAACGTGCTTTCCGACACGTCCGTGACCGGCGGAAACGTGACCGCGGTGCTTGCGGGTCTTTGACAATCTGCGCGACAACTATTAGCGATTTATAATGCGGTATTTCCATCGTGTGTACGAACCTGGAGGGCATCTTGACTGCTGTTGTGAGGTTAGTAGTGAGATTGTCCGGATCGCAGAATCGTGAGTTCGAGTGGGCGAAATTCTAAGCGAGCACTAACGCGGGCCGGGGATTATTCCGAGATCACGTCACGTGTGCTATCACCAAACGCCGGGGGGGGGTGTGGATCCATCAACCTACAATTGGACAAATGTGGATACTGTGCGCAATCGTAGCAGTACCCGTTCAAGATTGCACTTGCTCGCTTTCTCACTTTGCTCACTAAAGAAAGCCCTGAATACGGATCATGCACTTCGCTGTCTCCTAGCACTTGAGCCCATACACAATCGCAGCGACGCGCGACATACGTACACAAGTATGTATGTTCATTCGTGGATATCATTTCATTCCGCTGATCATGCTACGTCGCTTCATTCGAAAAATGTACTGTGTCTCACCGCTATGCAATACAAACGCTCAGCCCCCTCGTCTAACCCCAGTACGGCGTCCGTAAGCCAACAAATGTCGATCCAACTGAGTCGCCTGTGTCCTCCTTCTTACGCTGACCCGCGAGCTGTGGAGTCGTTAGTATAGTCACATTCAGCATAGAGGCTCATTTTACCTCCAGCTGTATGTGCCTGTGAACATGCACCAGCCAGTCCACATAGCTCTGCGCCTCGTTGTTGCGGTCTTCATACAGCAAACGGGCAAACTCGTACTCCGCACCATCCAGACCTTGTCGTGCTAGCTGGATTGTGAGAGCCTTGGAGGCACGAGTGCCCTCGAGATACTGTAGGATGTTCCGTACTTGCGCATTGAGGTGGGTCTCGAGAACAGGTAAGGATGATAGGAACGGGTCCAGTGCTTTGAGACTGTTCAAGCCTGGTCCAAACAGGTCCTCGAGCAGGTTCGGCGAAACTTGGGCATGGAGCCATAGGAGACAGATCTGGCCGTTATCGACAATGTATGCGCCGCCTTCTTCGACTTTCGAGAACGACGCTCGTACGCCTTGGGGCATGACCAAATGACCCTTCTCGTTTGCATAACCATCTTTCTCATCTAGGTCATGTATGGAAATGATTCGGGGATACAAGTACAAGGACATCTCCAATGCACCCATGGATTTGAGCATACGCATATCATGCACTCTTCGGTCTGGCGGCTCCTTGCCACCCTTGAAGGCTCGGGACTTGATCAGGCCGAGAATGTACATACCGAACTCTTTAAGGTTCTCCGGCAGGACAAGCTGACCAGGAGGGCTGTTTCCAGTGAAATTCTTCCTGTACCCAGCGAGAATATCCACCGTCTTTTCGGTCAGAGCGCCTCTGATATCCTTGAGATTCTTCTCTGTCATTCTTGCGGCAGCTTCCTTAGCAATAATGCTAACCACGGCATCCTGATCTACAAACTTCATGCATTCGCCCGTGTTGGGACTGACACTTGCGACGACGTTTGTACATCGCACTCTCCGTTCTCCACTCGCTGTCGTGTACAGTAGCGCACTTTGGAAATGGGCATCGAGTTTAGGGTCGAGCTTGCCATCGTAGCTAAAAAGTACTCCAACAGCTTTGTCGGCATCAATGACACCAAATTCAAGGTCTGCGCCGAAACTGTGGTGGTAGAAGTTGCCATGGTATCCAGAGACTTGTAGACCGGTCGAACAGCGAACTTTCATTAACGCCTGGTAGCCAGTTTCTCGTGTGACTGTATGCTTGATCTCTTTTGACAGCTTGAAGGTGTCCCGTGGTGAGTGGAAGGTAGGGTAATAGAAAACCTCCCCTCCTGTTGTCGCTGAGACGTGACCTGAATGGAATTAGCGTGAAAGAACCATTTTCTACAGAAACACTTACCAATGGTTGCGATATCCAGATACCCACCGCTCGGCGCTGCCATGAAGAAGTCGATACCAACGCCACTTTGCACCATCTTCTCTGCGACTTTGATGAAGCCGGGATGTTCGGTTTTCAGCAGCTTCTTCTCAGCATCTGTGTTGTGTGAATTGCCATCGTCACGCAAGAATAGCCGGCCTGGACCCCAAGTTGGCAGCGCAGCTAATGAACACACAATCTTTCCGCCGGTGGCTGCGAGCGCCTCGACGGCCGAGTTCAGTGTTGGTAGCAGAGCAGGCTCCGGATGTTTCACCTCGGAGAACATCCGTGGTAGTTGTGTGAGGAGGGATGTGATGACTGCCTTGGACTCTGAAGGATCCACGAAGAGACCTTCAGTAAATGGCAGGAATGGTTCTTCGAGATCTGGCATTACCAGCATCTGCGCGGATTGTAGACTTGAACTCAAGTTGTAGAAATGCATCTCCTTGTCGAAAGTGACGATGCCGACCTTTGCGCCGGGTGCTAAACGCGATGTCGATTCGGCCTCCTCTCCATCCTCGCCGCCATAGAGCGCATCCATGATGCCTGCGCAGAAGCCATCAACAAATCCACGATTGACTGCCTCAGCGGAGACATCAATCAGGAAGAGCCACCGCAGACCGACCGGTTCCCTAGACCAATACTCCTTGGGCACGGTAAAGTCAACAGTACCGAGCATCAACTCGGGTCGCTGTAGCCTGTCCGTTCGTACACCAGCATGATCCGTGGGCGCAAAGTACTCCCCTGGCGTATCATTGGGATATGTGCACATGTTGCACACAAACTTGTTCCCACCGCCCACGAATTGCATGAAGGGGTTGATGTACGCTCGACATCTCCGACACCGTGGCGGGCCCGCGTCGCCAAAATCCATGACAGGTATTGGTTGCTCGCCTTCTTGTAGAGGGGCCAGAGGTTGCAGTACAAGTCCGAGTGGCAGAGCAGTAGCAGCAAGTGCGTCATTCGATATTGGGATGTTATTCATCGTCAATCTCGCATATTTGGGGGACGAGTTGCCTTGGTCAAATGCGACAAAAGGGACGGTAGCTGGAGGTGGCAGATGATGTTCCATTGTCGGATATATGTTCTCTAAGTAGTACTTTGCAGGCGCATCTCGAGATTTCGGCACACTGGGTATCTGTTCTGGATCGACACGACCTTGCGCTGATCCAACTGGTGTTCCAATCTGATGCGGTGCGGCTGGCGTTCTCGCAGCATGCTGTGCAGGCGATGCTTGAATCGAAGGACTAAATATTGGATTTGCTGCCGCTGGAAATTGCGACATGGCTGGCGTGATTTGAGGTTCTTGCTGCCATTGTGGACCACCGACATGTGGAGAATTCGCGTTCATATATTGTGGGGGAGTTCCGGTCTGCGGCGTGGTATTGAAGGCTTGAGTACTGCCACCAGGTCCTTCAAGATTGTGATATGCATGGCGGTTCTTCTTCTTATTCCTGGGCTGCCCTGCTGGGTCAACGCCCAATCCGACTGTTCCCATTTGAGACGCTAGATGGTTCACGTCTTGGTCACCAGGATACATAGCTTGAGTCGATGGTGCCGCTTGTGGTGGGAAGTATCCTTCCTGCTGCACTGGCGCACCACCATATTGCAAAGGTGTATTGGCGTATTGGTTCGAAGGTTGACCAACCGCAGGACTGCCATGTTGTTGGTAGCCCGCAGGACTGGCTGCGACAGGTGGCCGATACTGATTCGGCTCGTCTTTCCTCCCAGTTCCATTTGGGTTCGGCGAACCTGTGCCTAAGGCGTGATACATCGCGAACTCGGACATGTATGCGGCGCGGGGCCACTGAGGTTGCGGGTGTGGTCAAACGGTGAGGTGTGGTTATGCGGTCGGAGATCGAGGTAAGGGATCGGTAAGCAGCGGAGGCCTGTATGAGGGCTTGAATTAGGGAATTAACATGCTGTAACGTGTTCGGCGCGGCGTAGACCACGAGCAAAAAGTTGATGATCTGGCTCCTGTTGCACTTTCCCATGCGCAGTGTGGTCTGTGCGGCTGTCCCTCACATGCAAGTGATGCTTGACTGGAAACATGACAGGCTTGACAGCTTGGACTGCTAGTCGAGTATACGCGGTATGAGTATATTGCATCAAGGTTATTAATTAACATTTGTCCTGACGTCCAGTAAGGTGGTGCTCATTTACATTGCAAGATTCCGCTTGTATCACTCCTTGCTTCGGTCTGTAGCCGAACCGCATATTCTAGGATTGTCCTCGAAGCACGCATCTCGTCATTGCGTAGGACTCGTGTGTACCAAGCGCGATTGTCGCCCTACCAGCACTTTCACGTAACTGGTATGGCTGGTTATAGAGGCAATTGCGCCAGGCCACACCATTCGTATTTCCCCGACAAAGCGTCAGCGCTCATTCTAGCTTGTCCAAATGTGCCAGCCTCGTCAGAACCACTTGTTTACTAGTCTCCTCAATTTCACCCGCAAGAAAGACCTCATCGAGAATCGCGTACACCTGTGTAATCCGTCAGCTTCCGACCTCTCTTTTCCACCCAGCAGCCCAGCATACCTTGTAGAAGTTGAACACCAAGTCTAGCTCACAGACATTACCGAAGAAAGCATCCAAAACCTCCACAAAGAAATGTATGGCTTCGAGGTATGCGAGCTCGTTATCGTTGGTGTCGACGCATGCGCAGAAGAAGAGACCGGCGTATCGGCGGTAGATGATCTTGGACATGTTGCGGAACTCGACGAAGTTGGACTGGTGCTTTTGGTCGCGCGGTGCAATGAGGCGGTGGACCTGGTCGGTGGTCAGCGTTGGACGTGAAGCAAATTGTGATGTATGCCATCGATCGGTATGCGTGCGCGTTCAATGCGCTGTAAGGTGATAGGAGGAGGGTGTCACATACCTCGCCCTTCAGCTTGATCTTTTCTTCATCCTATGCCATGTAAGCATTGCATCTTGCCATTACTGCCTGACCCGTTAACCTACGCTGTATGGCGCATACCATTTCGCCAGCCGCGTCTTCCCTCTATAAAGCGCTGATTGTCAGCCGGTCGCATATCTCCATGACAAGGGGTTTAACGCACTGTCGGTTCTGGATCAAAATAAATGACAGCACCATCTCTCCTGGTGCCTCACGAAGTCAGCGAAGTGCTGTTGGCGGGAGGGGTGACAGCATTCGTTCCTGAGCAATTGGCTCGTGCCTAGCGTATCCCTGCATGACATGTGCGGTGCCCCACTTTTAGCCGCAGGGCATCACGGCGTTGCAGATCACGGTTTACATCTTTCGTTTGATACAGAGTTTAGTATGAAGTGCCCAAGCCTGTATAATTATAGCATCAAGTTCCCTGTGAGGAATTTCTGTTTGTTGTGTGGAAAGTGTGTGAGACTGGTATATTTGTTCTGCAGATCCATGTCTGATCAAGTCATCACTAGCCAGACCATCATGTATGGTGCCTAGTGCCTAAACAATGAAGTTGATGGCCTTGATCGAAAGGGTGAGTGTTTGAGCTCCAGATTGTCTGGGTTATTTCGATTGTTCTCTGAATCGTGCGTTCACTTCTCTATGATCGCTCTATCGTCCTTATTTAACTGGGGTGACATCAACTCGATAGGTATTCAAAGGCCTGGAGTGGAACTCGCTTGGACGCTTTTGCCAATGCCCAAGTCTGCTGTAGTACAGTCCATACCGTGTCCACGTCCCCAGATTGAGCGTTCTTGAACAAGGCGCGGGTATCACCGCAAGCACTTCTCTGAACGGTGGAGAGCCATGTAACGTAGCAATCGAAAAAGCGGCCATTGTCTAGTTCAAGATCACGGGCCATGTTAAGCATGTTGGATATATCAGACCCTCCAACGAGTCGTGTCGCGGCCCAGATGAACGATGCAAGGACGACTCTGTACCTGTCAAGTGATGCACCTGACATGTTGATTCAGCGGATTGCAGTATAGCGCTGACGGTTGCAGGAGACTCCCCGATAGCCTAAGTCGGATGCAAACTGAAGGGTTACACGAGTAGCCGCTATGCGCTTGTGGCAGCGCTGTATGTAGTAGCGATGTATGGCGCGCTTGTGATGATGACCTGACTGTCGGGAACCTCGAGTCGAGGCAAAGCAGATTCCTCGCCTACCGCGATCCATTCATATTGTCATGTCTTTTCTTAGCACACTGATAGCGCTGTGTCTCACTGCACGCTTGCGAAGAGAGTTGTGGTTGTTGAAACTAGCGTGCTTGATGGGAACATTGTTGGGGAGCAAGATTGTTGACAGTAATCGGCAACGAACGAATGTATGTTATGGCCAAGCTGACTCGATGCATTTCCAAGGCTTGTGTATAAGGACCTAAGCTTCGAGTGCCTATCGGAGAATTGATAGGGCACATTTTACCAATGGTACTGCGAAAGGTTACTTCAAACCCGCAGTCATGGTCCGAAGCCGGCTGCACGGCTATTGGTCCGGCACATCTTTTGCATTTGACAGACGCGGTGGACGTGTGGATATCCGAATGTCCAGGTAAGAGAAAGACGTATCCCACCACGCCTGATACCGTGGCGCAGCAGTGCCAATAGTAAGCTTCAGGCATTGTCGAAATGAGCGAGCTGTTGGTAGCCAAGGGTTTGGTATTACATCGCAGCTGCCCCACGCTTGATGTTGATGTTGTGCCTGGGGACCTCCGCAACCCACATTCCTCACCCCACTCGAGGCCTGCTCACATGTTTTCGCGACGGTCTCCGGCCCAGTTCCGCAAGGCGGTGCGGGAAGCCATGTCGTCCTGTAGGCGCCCACTCCACCGCATGCCACATTCGCACGGGGTTGTCGTACGAGACTCACGGCGTTACAGCTGCTCATGATACACAGGGCGGGTCGTCAAGGACGAGAATTCTATCTTCCGTTGTCGCGTGTCAGTTGCTGTGCTCTGGGACCGACGCTGTGTATTGCTTCTGGAACATGATCGCCCACTTTGGGCCAGCGTAGTCCACCGGCGCGGATGCTTGCAATGTTGTTTATGGCGAGGGACCACTTCGCGGCAAGCAGGGTCCTTCTACGCCGGGCGCCATGGTGCCTGGGCACTGCGGTCTGAGGGCAAGGAGTATGAATCTCCTTGTACTTTCCAGTGAAATCTCTATACACTTCACTTCCTTGAGACAAGCAGAGGGCTGTTGTATGGGTCACTGTTTTAGAGTTCTCGAGCTCGACCGTCTTCACACAATAGTCCCTTGCCTATGGATGGCGTACCACAGTAAGCCCAGTGGTGGGTCTTCCCAGACTCACGGTACCAGCATACACCTGGTGAGGCCCAAACAGAACTTGACGTCGGTCGGATGGCTGCTGCAGAGGCTGGATCGTGCTGAGCACAGCCGAAAGCATTCCCGCGGTACTTGGACCGTAGTCAGTTAGTAGGGCGATAGTCATGATATGTGACGTCGCGAAAAGGCGCCGCCGATTTCGCCCTGCTGCGGTGAACTGCTGCGGGACGTCAGCATCTCACGGCCAAGCGTTTTGGCCAGCGGCCGTCGAGCTTATCGCCTCAACATAGCAAAGCGCGTTTGTAATGCACCGGATGGACAGGGTGGCGCACGCAAAGTGGACGTTTGAGGACATGGTGTCGGGCTCAGCACGGCGGCAGAAGTCAGCACGGTCGTGGATGAATGGGGCTAGGGTGCCTATCACGACGGCTGGCCAATCGGCACGTCGTCGCAAACTCCCTTATCTCTAATGTTGAACATCTGGTTTGCTAATCCGAACACACCACGCCAAGGCCCTCCGCTGCACTCTCGAAACCGCGACAGTGCGAAGGTTCAATGCGCCCATGATTGCCATTCCAGGGCGTGGGCGTGCACGGTGTATTGCTGACAGCTAGACGAGGGCTCCCCTACCAGAAGCGCCGACGCAGCATCAGGGGAACGCGAGACCACTCTTATCTCTGCATCTCCAGCAGCGTTGGCCGGACGCGGCGAGCGTCGAGATAAGCTACATCGAACAATGACGCATCCAGCGTCCAACCAGCACGCGTCCCGTCGAGCAGCAGAACAAAGCTCCAGATCGCACGCGAGACCCCACGGCCTCGCGGCTGTGGGTGATGCACCTCGTTTATTTTGCCTCAAGTGTTGGCCCGTGGACCAGGATAGATAAGAAGTAGCACCAAGTAGCCATCTCCCATAAAGCGGCCGGCCACGCTACCCTAGACAGCGATAGGCCTCCGAGATCTCCCATTGCGGGTGTATATTACTGCCATTGCTCCAGCTTTACTCCAGCTCTTCTCTTCTTTCTCCAGGCCCTGTTCGACGTCCACTTCCCCTACCAGCGGTGCACCACCGTTCTGACTCCTGCTCCATCGTCAATCAACCAGGAACTCGGTCAACATGTCCTACGCGTGGATTGGCCCACCGGCCCAGTTCAATGGCACCGACCCCGTCACAGGCGGTGACTCTAGTGAGTACATTCCTTCACGTCTCTCGCACGTGTGAATCGCTACATCCGTTCCCTGCGCGACATTCCAACCGCCACGACCCTGGAACTTCTGAATGTCAGGATACTGATAATTACTACCAGGAACCGAAAACTTAAACCAGTGGTACGATGCTGGTGATCAGGCCTTTATCATCGTGGCTTCGGCTATGGTGTTGGTCATGGTCCCAGGTCTAGCGTTCCTCTACTCTGGTCTTGCGCGCAGAAAGTCCGCCCTCTCCCTGATCTGGGCCTGCATGTTCTCCGCCTCGGTCATCACATTCCAATGGTACTTCTGGGGATACTCGCTCGCCTTCGGCCCAAGCACAAATGGCTTCATTGGCAACCTCGACAAGTTTGGTCTCAAGGGCGTGCTTGGTGCACCAAGCCAAGGCTCTCCATTGATTCCCGAGCTTCTCTACGCATTTTACCAGGTTTGTTAACACGTTGTCTGCTTTCGCACAATGCGGTGCTAACAGAACGCACAGATGCAATTCTGCTCCGTTACTGCTGCCATTGTCGTCGGCTGTGTTGCTGAACGCGGTCGTCTGATTCCTATGATGGTCTTCATTTGGCTCTGGGCCACAATCGTATACTGCCCTGTCGCATACTGGGCGTGGAACGCAAACGGCTGGTTCTTCTTGTGGGGTGGACTCGACTACGCTGGTGGCGGCCCTGTCGAGATCGTTTCTGGATGCACCGCCTTGGCCTACTCGATGATCCTCGGACGTCGCCAGGAGAAGATGATGCTCAACTTCCGTCCTCACAACGTCTCTCTGATCACCCTCGGCACCGTTTTCCTATGGTTCGGCTGGTTGGGCTTCAACGGTGGCTCTGCTTTCGGTGCCAACCTCCGCGCTGTCATGGCCTGCTGGAACAGCAACTTGACTGCCATGTTCGCCGCGATGACCTGGGTTCTTCTCGATTGGCGCCTGGCGCGCAAGTGGTCCATGGTCGGATGGTGCTCAGGTGTCATCTCTGGACTCGTCGCTGCCACTCCCGCTTCTGGTTTCATCCCACCGTGGGCTAGCGTTGTTCTCGGCATCACCACCGGTGTAGTTGCTAACTTTGCTACCAAGAGTATGTCCCCCAAATCTGCGGTCTCATGACGCAATCGCTAACAAATCATTAGTCAAGTTCTGGATCAGGATCGACGATTCTCTCGATGTGTTCGCTGAGCACGGTGTCGCTGGAATGGTTGGACTCTTCTTTAACGGCCTCTTCGGTGCCGACTACATCATTGGACTTGACGGAGTCAACGCTGGTCTTGAGGGCGGTGCCATCACTGGTACTCCCGCTGCCATCTACAAGCAAATCGCCTACATCGCCGCCGTCACCGCCTACTCGTTCGTCGTCAGCGCCCTCCTTGCATTCGCCATTGACAAGATTCCTGGTCTCAAGCTCCGTGCTTCCGAAGAGGCTGAGCTTCTAGGTATGGATGACGACCAGCTCGGCGAGTTTGCATACGACTACGTTGAGGTTCGCCGTGACTACCTCGCATGGACTCCTGCTAAGGGGGAGCCCATCGATGGCGAGCACTCCGTTCCCCAAGGGGACCGCCACGGCATCCCACAACACAGCCAAATGCTCGAGGGCAAGGCACCAAGTGACAACGACTCTGGACACGAGCACACTGGTATTGGAGGAGACCGTCACGCAGTTGCAATGGGCGCGGAGCACGAGAAGCAGGTCCACACCTAGGACGTGTGTTTCTCCCCTGCTCTCTCCGCTTGATTTTTGTGTTTTAGCACTTGCAAAATCACACTGTTCTGGAATTTTTCCCCTCGAGATACCACATCTGCGTTTGTCACGTCCATAGATCGACATAGTCCGCGCACTTGAACGATTTTATTTCACACACACTTTTGCATATAATTATCTCTTTTCGGATAGTTTACATACTTGATATTTCAAGTTCGGTACATATAATTCAAAACATGATACTAAGAACGCTGTTTTCGCCTATGCTTGCAAATGTGCATGTGCATGCTGCAGTCTTTCCAAGCTTTCTTTCTTCAGACTCTGACCAAGATAGGCGCCCAGCAAAGCGTACTCTCCCTATCACATGCGTGATCGACTTCCGCATCTGCGATGGTGGCGCACCCGTGGACATGTTCCTTCTCCCAGCGCCAAGACGTTCCTTATCTTCTTCCCGTCCGCTTCACTCACACCCAGGCTCTCTGATCGATCGTAGCTCTCAAGCATCTGCTCGCAAGAAACCTGGTGGCAAGAAACTTTCCTTTTTTTAATGCTTTTATATCTACGAATATAGGCATCATCACTCCAGATCCAAAACAAGTCTTATCTCCCATATACCCTTGCAACACCTACCATTTGACAGTCGTCCAATCTGCTGCTCAGCCGTTGGATATTTGTCAGGTCCCCAAGCGCGCTGCCTGCGAGTGCTCGCCGATCTGGCTCGCTAGCTTAGAAGTAGTAACCACTCGCGTGGTATGCCTTATCGGTGGGTTGGTGTGGGGGAGGCTGAGGCGCGGGTCGCCAGGGGTGTGGTACGGTGGGGCAATGCATCACAAAGCGGCGACGAGGGACTGGATTGTACGGATTTGTTTTATTGGATCATGGATGGCTAAGGGATCTCAAGTCTACGAGAGTCAGCTGCTGGAGCTGTGGTATGGAGATCCATTCGTTCGACCGTAACTTGGTTTCGTCGTCACTTTTTTAGAATAGAGCGGTTCCCAGCATCGCTCCGCCGAGGAATCCAGCAGCAATGGGCAATCCGGCACCGCCGCCGTAGCCATAACCCATCGGGCGACCGTAGGGTCCAGCGGGCCTGACTATCCTCACGTTCGGGTTGGAGTATGGGCCCTGCGCATACGGATTGTATCCATACGCACCTCGAGGCGCGAATGCTCCCCTAGGAGGCTCGATGTATACGTCGCGGCCCTGTTGGTCCTTGCAGAGGAACTGAGGTTGTCCAGTCTGGATCGCCTTCATGAGCGCCTCTCGAGCGCGGAGGTGAGCCATGTAAGCCTGACGCTCCTGCTCTGCGCGATGAGCCCGGCTTTGTTCGCGCTGTTCGTGTGTCTGACCCGTGATCTTGTCCTTGAGCTTGCGCGAGAACTTGCTCAGGCCTTTCGGTTGGTCAGCACCGGCGGCGGCCTTGGTCGCCGGTCGTGGAAGCAGTTCATCTTGGTCCGAGTCTTCTGCGGCGAGATCCTCCAGCGTCATTGTCCTATGCATCCTGCTGTGTTTCTTGCGCTCCTCGGGACTCAGCGTGCTGAGATACTGTTCGTCGTCGAATGGATGCACCCATGTACTACGCGGCGGATCGGCTGTGGTGTCGACGAAGAACTGGTGGCCCTCTTGGGGGTCGAATGCAACGCACCCAACCCCTAGGAAGCTCGCGCATCTCGTCTTCCATAGAGCGTCGGCGATCGGGAGGGATCCCATTTCGCTCCCTGCGATGGCCAGGGCCATCTGTAGAAACCCGGCTGATGCCAGGTTCGGGGGCCGACGACGATGATGAAGCTGTGGCGGCCTCATACGACGGCGGCGGCTCAGCTCGGTGCTTGGGCCGCTGACATATTGGAAGGTTTCGGCGAAATCTGTTCTCGGGTATGGGATAGTTTCAGGCGCAAATGAAATTATCGATAGTCGGAGGTGCAATTTCAAGTAATGCCGCAGGAGTAGGGTCGTGTGATGTTGGTATCGAGAATCGTGGTCACAGAAACCAGTGACATGTGCATGATGGTGGAAGTATGGCGCCAGCTTGAAGCTGCGATGACGTGCAGGGAAACGCTGTGGCGCAGTCGCAGTCGCCCCGTCCCGCAGCTGACACCCGTGGACGTTCAATGTTCGATCGCCGTCCCGTGACAGTTTGCGAACGCTCCTTTTCCTGTACAACACCCAAAACTTGAAGAAGGTCATGAAGTACATGTGGTACCAGAGGCTTGACAAACCTCACCCCCTTCACATGAAAGTAACGACATTAGGGTGCATGTCCGCCCCGCCGCTGAACCTCTGAACCTCTACGGCCAGGCCTCGGATCTCGCCGAGCGCGTGCCATCCGTCACACGCTGTTCACACTTCACTCGATCGAGGCGTATGGCTTGAGGAGCTCCGGGTCATAAGCTGGAACAGTGGAGAGGTTTCGGCAGTCATGGGTGCTGTACCTTGCATACTCGTACACCTCAACATCTACTCGGCGTACCACTACATCCAACACCGCGCATGCTTTTGCTAGGCCTAGCTTCAGCGAATTCCCTCTGTTGGCTTCGTTCGGCTTCTTCAACGGCACCAGTTTCGCGCTCCAATATCTGTTCAGTGCTTGAAGACGGCATTCCCCTTCCATGGACATCTGAGTACGGGAAACTATTGCGGCTTACACTACATTTTTGTAAGAGACTACGAACATGGCGAAGCTACGTACATGGGCGTAAACATAAGAACTTAGGCTCCACCAGCAAGGGGTAGTGGTCGGTCATGAGGCAACCAACGGCCTTCCACATCGGGCAAATCAACATTAATCAGTCTGACTGAGCCAAGAAGCCTCGCGGACGATTACATGTCCCACGATCACCAGCACCTGCGCTTCCCCAGATTCAGTGTCCGCACCTGCCACTCGACAACCGGGCTAGAGGTCCCGTCCTGCGTCACTATACTCACGTCTAGTTACACTTCTGTATCATGGCAATTAAATGTACATCTTGATCAGATGTCGACATCCCGCAAGTGTGGCAAGGTACCCTCACAGAACTCGGCTGATATGTCTTGCGTAGGCTGGCTACCCACAGTGTAGCAAGCAAAGCAATTACACTTCTACAGCGACGGAAGTCATGCGCAAATTCGGGCTAGAAAGAGCCGCAAAGTGTCATGTCTTGAAGTCGATCCAGAATCTGCACCTTGCGGTCTGGCGTATCCCGTTCCACCCGAAGGAACTTTGTGACTTGTTACACAAGTACCTGCATAGTAGCGATCTGCCTTGCGTAGCGTCGCAATCGTCCAGGATTACTGCCACACCTCCACATCTCAGCATCATGTCTTATGCACGCGACCAACCTGCCCAATTCGATCATAGACAGCGCCTTTCACATGAAGCATTCTTCACAACCCAGCATTTCAAATTCAATAGATGAGTATATAGTCTCGGTGAAGATGCCGGGGCAACATGGGCCTGGCAACTCTGCATTCCAAGCTGCATTCCATCAACACGTTGATAACCTCTTCATTTACGCAGACACGCCAATCTGGTTTAATTGTCTGAGACTCTTGATTTGGTCTCAGACCTGCCGTCCCTTCTCGCTCTCTGTCGTCTGGTTCGGCGATCATGACGTTCTTGTTACTGTTTCTTGCACAACTATCCATCGTGTACAGCCTGCCAGCTCGAGAACTGCAGCAAAAGTATCAGCGGGACATCTCAACACTTACTGTTCAGCCACCAACGACCAGTTACAGTACTGCCATAACCTCACTACAGTCCTTATCAATATCCGTGCTACCTTCCTTGACAGGCGTACGTATGCCCTCAACGCGCAATAATTATTCTAGAATAAGTTTTACTGACGATTGCCTCAGAGTATTCTTACTGCACTTCCTTCAAACGGTGTTTTCACGGAGGACCCTGTTCATGGACCTGGTGCTACGCAGACAGATAAACCGTTATGTCCGCTCGAAACACCGTTAGTTCCCGGCCCGACTGTCCCTTTCCAACCAGTATCAGCGAATATATTTCAGCCCATCGAGTCGGGAAAACCTGCACAATCGATTCCATTCAGCGGTGGCCATTTTGTAAAGAAGGAGCACATTGTCGATGGGAGTGTACCAATCCAAACGAACAAATTTTACGCCAATTTCTTTCTTGGAGGCCAAGGAAACCCTGTATGGACACACCCATATCATCTCGTCTGGGCGAAGGGGGATGGTGAGAGTGGCTCCAATGGCATGGCTATCAGCCACACAGAACGAAGTCAATTCGCGTATGGCCCACCTAACTCCGGCCCCATTCCGCAATATTTCATCTCCCCGATCGGAATCAATCACATGGTACTCTCCGCAGAAGAACTGCGTAACGACACTGTTCTGTCAGTCGAAGAGCTGAAAGCGTTCTCCGTCTACGCAAACTTTGCACCGTCTGCCGACTCTCCAGTCGTAATGACTCTACCTGTCGTACAAGGCATGGGTATGATCACGGCCATATACAACAAAGCAAGACCTATGATTCGAAGTGGTGTTTTCTTTCGCTCCTTTGACTATGTCAACACTGTCAACCCCGGAACATTTAAATGGCGTGTCATACTCAATGATAATTCCCAGTGGCTCTTTTACGTTACGCCGCTCAGTTCTCAGGGCATACCACCATTCAAATTGGAAGATAGCTCGACCATTTCAGGCCCTTCTGACTTCAAGGGGATGATACAAGTTGCCAAGAACCCGGCTGGAGCTTCAGGGGAAGATGCTTTTGATGCAGCGGCCGGAGCTTATGCTGCAAGTGCAACCATCACTGGCACGGTAGATGGGACTAGCGGCAGTTACACACTCAAATGGAGTAAGGGTGGCGTTCAGAGTAAAACCTTGCTCATGTATGCGCTACCCCACCACGTAGAGTCGTTCGACCAAGAAACAAAAGGAGCATTAACAAACATCAAATCTCGTCACGACGACAAAGGGCTACGCGCGAGCTGTACTTGCTGATAGCATCACAATGCTCGAGAACGACCTTCCGACCAATATTGGATTCGCTCCTTGGGCAAAGAACCAAAACGGAGGTGCAGGCGGGACATGAAAATGTCGATTTGGGTACGGCAGCACTTGCACTCGTCAACAGTGTCAGCCACGCAGAGCTGAGTCAAGACTTCATCGCGCAAACCAAGCTGAACAGCATGTACTACTCTGGCAAGGGTCTCGCCAAATTTGCTGCTGTTTGCTATACTGTGAGCAACATAGCTGGCAATCGCAACCTCGCAGCATCTGGATTACTCAAACTCAAAGATGCGTTCAATGTCTTCGTTAACAACACTCAGCCTGAGCCTCTTGTCTATGACACTGTCTGGAAGGGCGTTGTTTCAAATGCTACCTATAGGCCGCCTTACAACGCAGGGCTCGACTTTGGCAACACACTGTACAATGACCACCACTTTCACTACGGGTACTTCCTCTACACTGCAGCGGTCATTGGCTACCTTGACCCAGACTGGCTGGATGAGGGCAGCAATAAAGCCTGGGTCAACACGCTCGCTAGAGACTACGCCAACCCTGTTACAGATGAGTACTTTCCTTTCCAGCGCTCTTTCGACTGGTTCCATGGACACTCCTGGGCCAAAGGTCTTTTTGAATCTTCCGACGGCAAGGACCAAGAATCTACTTCCGAGGACACTTTTGCGACATACGCACTCAAAATGTGGGGTAGAATCATTCGCGACTCCAACATGGAGGCGAGGGGTAACTTGCAGCTCGCAGTACAAGCACGCAGTCTCCGCAACTACTTCCTAATGACTTCAGACAACCAGAACCAACCCCCGTCGTTTCTGCCCAATAAGGTCACTGGCATTCTTTTCGAGAACAAGGTCGATCACACGACGTATTTTGGATCCAATGTAGAGTACATTGAGGGCATACACATGATTCCTCTCAATCCAACTTCTGCATATACTCGTGGGGCGAAATTTGTGAAGGAAGAATGGGATACATACTTCAGCAGCGGCCGAGTCGATCAAATTCAGGGCGGCTGGAAAGCCATCCTTTATGCAAACTATGCACTCATCAATCCGCAAGCAGCATACGATTTCTTCGCAGACCCAAACTTCAATACACAACTGGATGGCGGTGCCAGTCGAACCTGGTACCTTGCATACACGGCAGCACTACTTGGTGTGCAAAATGGCAACGTTCAAGCGGATCTACGTTACAACAACCCTGGGTCGAGCGCGTCAAAGAGTGCAGATGTTCCCAAGAAGATCAATTCTGCCTTGACACCATCACCGGTCAAGACTTCCACCGTCAACGCACCCACCTCTACACCTTCACCAGCAATGACTCCCATTGTCAATGCAGTCATACCGCCGGACAACCGACCATGGCCCCATGGCTTCAATTGGCCGAAGAAGCCCAATGCAGCGAAGACGACATCCACGTCTAAGCCAGCAAAGGCAACAAGTACACTGTCAAAATCTCAGAGCTCGGTGCTGCCAGTACGGCTACCTCTGAGTGCTACCACTGTAGCCACACTTTCGACAGCACGGGTCACGCGCTTGCCTGCATCAGTTGGAGCATTGAAGCCTAAACCAACGACTACGGTGCGTAAGTATGAAATACCGGACATGAGCTGGGCATTCCAAGACGTACCGCCCGCGCCTTAAGATGGCGTTTGTTAAGAGACAAAAGATCTAATGATTAGGTGAAGATGGGATACGCTATGGACGACTGATGGGGTCAAATCAAGGATTATGGGACATGTGGATATTACTAGTGTCTGATTGAACAAGGATGACTTGGTTTCGTTGGAGAATTTGTGTAAATAGATATTAATTTGTGTATAAACAATGGATAGAATTCGAAGCTAGTGAAAGACGAGTCCTTCTTGTTTCTCGATGTCACCCACAACCTTGAGTGTTTACAAACGTGGTTTCACTGCGACATCTGCACCGGCTAATCATCTGCAAGACATGTTCCGATGACGGTGTGCCGGTGACACATGCACATGCACAACTCACTGGTACTGGCGTGGTGACTAATGCAGATGGCGCATACGCACGACCATGGTTGACGGCCCAAGACATTGGACCCTCAGCTGCCGCCCAAGTTTTCTCTCGGCGAAGGAAGAAGTGCGCAAGACGAAAGATAAGACATGTGAAGGCTTGATTGTCTTGACCCAAGCCTCGATGGGTTCATACAATGAACACAACAAGCACACCTTGTGGATGCGACAAGATAACATTGTCATCAGGGATCACAGAACAAAGGAAGTATTTCGGGCACTTTTGTTTGGTACGGTAGCATGCCATGTGACAAACGACACGCCCGATCCTCAACGACGTCCCAAAATCCTGCAGTCGCCAAGCTTTCTATTTTTACCGCGAAAAGGGTTGCACAGCCACAAGATGCGACATTTTTGGTAGCGATTAGCCCTCTGCTCGGTGTCGCGTAACCAGAGTCGCTATTGAATGCGTCATCCGTGAAAGGAGCTGACTGCTGCAGCAACTGAGTTCTGCCGCGTGGGATATGAAGCAGCGAGGTCTTTGATGATGAAGGATTGAATTGGAGGAGCTGCCACAGGGAAATTGGACCCGCGCCGTTGCTGGCTGAGCCACGGGAGGTCTCGAGCAGGGGCTGTGCGCTTTGTTGATAGGCCGGGCGTTCATGGGAGCATTCTTCAGCTGGCGGGCCCTGGAGGTTAATACCGGTAGCCGAGCAGAGCACGCGAGCGTAGCGTGTCTCGTGGCATTGAGTAACCAGCGCAGCAGTGCATAGGTATACAAAGAAAGCTGCTGCTGCTCAGTTGTGCTGTTGCCAACAAACCGTCCCCAGAGTCGAATCGGCTCAGCGTAGATCCGCATCGTCTATCCTTAGTGTTCGTGTTCTCGACCCCATGGAAGCTCAACGATCATCCTTCGATAGCCTCTAGCCCACCATCTGTGAACCGAGCGCCGCGCGTCGCTGCCTAATTGGGTCCTCCGCCCGTCGCCCCTGCCCGTCGCAAATGCCAAGGAGTAAGGTTTCAGGACCATAGCCCCAAACCCGACCTTTTCCCCAGTGCTGCTCGATTATCCTCTCGTACAACTTGTTCGGCGCCTCTGTCGTCTGTCTCTCGTTTCACCTCTGCCAGCTCTGCGACACCTCCGCACCTTCCATCTTCCAAGCCCGCCGACAGCGTGTTTGCCTTCCGTACATTGTTAACAGCGTTTGCCTTGTATTCTGCTTCCGACCAGGCACGAGAAAGGTTGAACCTGCGGCCAAAGCACCTTTTAATTAGACGTTATTTCCTGCTACGACCCGACATATCAACAACCCTTTAGACGCATTTCTATCGCACACAACACCCGCACTTCGACGTCACTACCGACGACCGCCCACGGGCGAAGACAGCCAATATGAGAGCGCACACGTCATATTCCGCCATGCTGGCACCTTTCATATTACTCGCATCCGCGCCACTAGGAGTCCTGGCCGGCGATGTCCTCCAGACCAACGGTTACAGCTCGTGTCTGAATGGCCCCGCAGAGATCAAGGTCAACAAGCTGGACATTCAGTTCGATCGGGGCACGAAGAAGGTCGTTTTCGATGTTTCGGGCACCAACGAAAAGGAGCAAAAGGTCATGGCGACCCTTATTGTCAATGCCTATGGCAAGGAGGTCTACAAGAAGCCCTTCAACCCATGTGACGAAGGCACCAAAGTCGACCAGCTGTGTCCAGGTACGTCTTGAAATAACTATCCTAGAAGCAGCATCTGACATGTAAACAGTGCCATCTGGTACCTTTGCCGCCAAGGGTGAACAAACAATCGACGAAAAGTACCTCAAGGACATTCCCGCCATCGCATTCACCATCCCCGATATCGACAGCCAAGCTACCATGCAGCTTAAAGCAGTAGATGGAGGACAGGACCTTGCATGCATCACATCACAGGTCACCAACGGCCAGTCTCTTTCGACCAAGGGCGTCCAATACATCGCAGCCGGCATCGCAGGTGCTGCGCTTCTCCTGTCTGGTGCCTCCGCTTTCGCCAGTGCAGGCACGTCCGGTGCTACTGCCTCGAGTCCCACGTTCGGCGACATCGTCGGATGGTTCCAGGCAATGGCTCTGAACGGCATGATGAGCGCCGATGTCCCCGGTGTCTACCGCAGCTGGTCCAAGAACTTCGCCTTCAGCACGGGTCTGATCTACTGGGAGGACATGCAATTGTCCATCGACGGCTTCCGTCAGAACACCGGCGGTAACCTCACGCAGAACAGTGTTCCATTCCTCCAGAACGCCACCCTCGTCCACGTCGACCAAAAAGTGAACTTGGCTAAGCGCGCCTTCCTTTTCGCCCGCGATGAGCTTAACACTGACCTCAGCGGCAATGCCACAGAAGGTGGAGATGACAGCAAGGTCGTACACATGGTCAAGGGCATCCAGGGCTTCGTTGAAGAGTACACCATCCCAGACGGTAACGCTTTCATGACTGTCTTACTGGTTTTTGCCATCGTTATCGCAGCCATAACTGTCGGTATCTTGCTGTTCAAGGTCATCCTCGAAACCTGGGCCCTCTTCGGTAGCTTCCCCAAGCGCCTGACCAGCTTCCGCAAGCGTTACTGGTGGACCCTGGCAAAGACCATCACCAATTTGGTCCTTCTCCTCTACGGTATTTGGGTGCTCTACTGTGTTTACCAGTTCAAGAACGGAGACTCCTGGGCCGCGAAGACGCTCGCTGGTGTCACTCTGGCCGCCTTCACCGGTGTCTTGGTCTTCTTCACTTGGAAGATCTGGAGCATCGCGCAAAAGTTCAAGAAGCTCGAGGGTAGCCCATCCGCTCTCTACGACGACAAGGAGGTCTGGCGCAAGTACAGCCTGTTCTACGAGAACTACAAGCAGAGCTACTGGTGGCTCTTTATCCCAACCATCATCTACATGTTCGCTCGTGGATGTGTCATTGCCGGAGCAGATGGTCACGGTCTTGCGCAGGCTGCTGGCCAGCTCATCGTCGAAGCTCTCCTGCTCACCGTTCTCCTCTGGTCTCGCCCCTACGCTCGCAAGTCTGGTAACTGGATCAACATTGTCATTCAGGTCGTCCGTGTGCTATCAGTTGTCTGCATTTTGGTCTTTGTTGAGGAGCTCGGCATGTCGCAAACTACGAAGACCGTCACCGGTCTCGTACTTGTCGTTGTCCAAGCTTCCTTGACAGGTGTTCTCGCCATCCTCATTGCTGTCAACGCCATCATCATTTGTTGCAAGGAGAACCCTCACCGCAAGAAGAGAAAGGAGGCTGGTAAGTTCTACGACCCATAATGCATTTAAACACCTACTAACAACTGCACAGAGAAAGCCCGCGACATCGACACCCTCACCCCCCTTGATGCACGCAACTCGCTTCTCATGGACCCACAAGAGCATAGCAACAAGCGCAGCTCATTCCCCGTTCCCTTCGGCCCCCGCGCTGGTGGTTACGACCAAGTTCCGCTCTCAGAGCAGAACACCGCCTACAAGGGTGGCTACAGCGACCAAGGTGTCCTTCTTGCCGACGCTTCCACATTCGGAAGAACAGGTTCTCATGCTCGCAGCTTCAGCAGCCAGCGAGACGACAGTCCTGCGCGACTGCAAGACCCCGTAACCTCAGGCTACCACACGACAGGCTACAACTCAAACGCCCCATGGCAACCTGCTCAACCACGGGGAGCCACCGGATACTAAAACTCATCAATACCCCTTTTCTCATCAAAACGATCTCATAGTGTAAATTCCGGCCATCTTTAGCCGCCTTTCGATGGCCGCTTGTGTATATCGCGATTTCCTTTGTTGTCATTTTTAGCATGGCACGGCATGCCAGTTCTCTCGTCTTGTATCTAGACGAACTGAACCAGCAGTCTCAAACTTGCATATAGGGCGGTGTACACATCACTTCCAGGAGGAACAACGGTGCAACACTTATTAGATAATGCCAGCTTCCTTGATGCGCAAGCCGCCCAACAACACCCTATATTTACGAATGTCTCCTTGCCTGTGGAAGAAAGATTGGTTTCTAGAGAGATACAAACTGATTGTAATTGAGAATGAAAAAGCATGCGGGCCTGTGGCTGCTGCGATATGTGGATATTTTCTGTATCTTGGGTACTGGAGGAATGGGGAGGGTAGACGAATTACATACAAATCATTACAAAACAAACGAGTCTCTTGCCTGTTCTTTTTTTTCCAATGTGTAAGATGATGGAAGTTAGGACAGAGAGCTCTGCAAAAGTATGTTTCGTCTGCCGAGTTCCTGTGGATTGGGGCTGCGACGGCACGTGCGTTTCTAGAACTTTTCGTTCCCGGATGCCGGATTGTTGGGGCTTGATGTGCATGCCTTGGAAAAGCAATAAACGCCTGCGTCTGCAGTCAGATGTCGGCGTCGCTTGGTACGTACCTATTTAAAACGGCATCCTGATCAGTCCCAGAGTATATCCCAAGTATCGCAGCTTGCGTTTCCCTTATTTCTCTCATGGCACCTAGTTGATTTACTTGCCGAACACATCCGCAAATAGCGAACTACAGTAGATCTCCCGCCGATTCGCGCGCCGTCGCGCCTTGGTGGCGCGCTGAAAATGGCCATCGTGGATGCAGGTACCAAGCAGACAAGGCTGGAAGCAATAAAGCTAAGATAGGTAGTGCGGCTGAGGCGGAGCCGAAGTGTGATAAGAAGTTTGGGAGTCGATACCTAGGGTCGGTCCTTCGCTCATCTGTTCTTTGCCGAATCTTGCGTCGTTCAATTTATCTTCGCCTTCTACATCTGGGAGTTTGGGCGTTTTTTGGTGGCACAGCTGGAAGTGACGAGGAACACTTTGTACCTGCTTGAGTCTCGTCGTACCTGAGGCTGTGGAATCGAATTTCAGCTCCTATTTTTGATCTGAGCATCCTATCGCTATACTGGTTACGAAGAAAGTCACGTTTCGCTGTCGAAAGTTCACGACATCATTTATCCAACCCTCGTTGTATCCCTACTCTAACGGTATCGAACATCTCCCACGATGCGTCGCTCCATCCTGCTTTCGGCCACGGCCACTCTACTCCCACTAACGGCCCTCGCACAATCCTCCTCACCCAAGCGCGGTCTCTGCCACGTCAAAGAGAACGGCAACACAGCCGACGACAAGATCTGGACCTCGGGCCCCAGCAATCCCACCTGGTACTACAACTACGGCAAAGACCCATCTGCCGCCTACTCCTCTGACAAATCCCTCCAATTCGTCCCCATGCTCTGGGGCGCCAGCTCTTCAGATAGCGGCACACCTTTCTACGACTCGGTCAAGCGCCAAATCGACTCAGGCGCAAATATCAGCTACGTCCTTGCCTTTAACGAGCCTGATGGCACGCATACTACGGGCGGGTCCAACCTCGAAGTCAACCTCGCGGCCGCGCGCTGGAAAGCCGAAATCGAGCCGCTGAAGCAACTCGGCGTCAAGCTAGGCGCGCCCGCTGTCACCGGCGCTCAAAGCGGCTGGAACTGGCTGGACAACTGGTTCAAGGCGTGCGACGGCGGTTGCAATCCCGACTTCATCCCGGTCCATTGGTATGGCAATTTCGAGGGCATGATGAGCCATGTTGGGCAGGTTACGAATAAGTGGCCGAATCTAACGGTGTGGGTTACCGAGTATGGGTATCCGAATAAGGGGCTCGAGGAGACGCAGATGTTCTTCAATATGAGTGCGCAGGCGTTTGATCGGTGGCCGTAAGTTTGCAACGTATGGGAAGTGGGATCGATGGAGGCTAATGTATGATCAGGAACGTTACGCACTACTCTTACTTCGGCGCTTTCCGCTCCTCAGTATCGAACGTCGGTGCGAACGCTGCTATGCTCACGCAGAACGGCGAGTTGACGGATATCGGATCGTGGTACATCGGCGGCGCGGCTACTAACAATATCCCCAAGTCGTCCAGCGCATCTCGCAAGACATCGTTCGTCTCTCGACTCTTCAGCGAACCGGATAACTGGAAGGTATGCTCGGCATTGTTCGCGTGTGCATGGTTATTTTTGGCCTAGTCCTACCAGATCACCGACACCGCTGATGCGCATATGAACAACTCCTACACATTTTGGTGGTTCCACTTGTACTTTGTGTTATTACTCTTGTCTGGACCAGCTGGACAACTGAGCGTGGGTGAGAGGATGGGTTGGGCAAATAATGTTTTTTATGCTGTGGGATTGACGAATCTAGTTCGTTGGTTCACGGAGGGTGTAGAGATGAAGATGTGGGCTCGATTGTGTCGAGGTATTATATGAGCACACCGATCAAAGAGAAACAAGAATTAATTAGAATGCAGATGAGATGCAGAGTTAAACATGTTCAATACAGTTGTACCTCATATCTGGCCTGCAGATAGCATCGCGAGAAGGACCAGCATCTATACATCGCCCTACGAAGTAGTCATCCCGCTATCTCTGACTCTCAACCCTCTCTAGTGGTGCGAAGTCTTCATCTAATAATACTCCAAGGTCACCAGAGTTGATATCCTCTTCAGTCCTCATGGCCTTGGTCTTCGGCACTGTGAGTATGGGCACAGAGTAGCTACTACTCTCAGACGAGAAAGCCGGTCGATTTCCCCTTGCACGCCTCGAAGTACCCCGCTTCATCAAATCCTTGAGCATATCAATCGCGTCAGACCCAGCACTCGAACTCTCAACCGCAGTATCCATATCGACATCCCCATCACCGTCC
Organism: Parastagonospora nodorum SN15; assembly: GCF_000146915.1. NCBI lineage: Eukaryota > Fungi > Ascomycota > Dothideomycetes > Pleosporales > Phaeosphaeriaceae > Parastagonospora > Parastagonospora nodorum. The sequence continues at coordinate 1,518,086 of NW_001884552.1, forward strand.
TTCACCTCGGTCTTCACCTCCTCCACCAACGGCGAACCCCCCGTGACACTCTTCCTCCTCTTCGCACTCGCTACCAGCGCCCCCCAAAAATCCGCCTTCTCGCCCCCCAGCTCCTTACAATTCTCCGGCTTCAACACCCCCTCCGCTTCCTCCACCACTCTCTCGAGCACGGGGAACTTGGGCGAGAGCGGTGTGTGCACGCCAAACTTTCTCCCCCACCGACACTCACTCGGATAATCGCAGCTGGCCCAGCAATTCCTCTTCTTGGTGATGCCGGAGCCCCGACGCCAGCGGCCCATCGCTTTCCACCCCGCGTAGTCGAATTCGCTGGGGCAGGCGCGGTGCCGCTTGGCGCGCCGTGAGATGGGCTTGCGCCAGGCTTTGATGGTGGTGGTGCCCGAGCAGAAGTTGTGGCCGTCGTCGAGGCAGCGGCGCGTGGCGCCGAGGTGGTAGTTGCGATGGCATTGGTGGCATTGCCACATCCATGAGAGAGGGGAGTCGGGGGCGGATGTGGAGGGTTGGGGTTGGGGTGAGGGTTGGGCGGTGGGGATGCGTTTTGGTGGCGTGCCTGGTGTGATGGGTAGGAGTGGGGAGAATGGAGATGGTGGGATGGAGAGGAAGGTCGGTTTGAATGGTGTGGGGTGGATACGCAGATGGCTGCTGCTGCTGCGGGTTTGGGTTTGTGACATTCTTGCAGTGATGTCTTCAGGAGAGTGCGGTCTATGTGCTTGTATGCCTTCGTCCGTAGTTAGACCTGCTTCTGCAGAATGGGCAAAGTCCTGCCTTGCTTGCGAGTTGAAGTGTTTTGGTGGAAGTCAGAATGGTATGATGAGAATCATGGTCAAAGTGGATTTAGCCTGCCTCAAGCTGGCATTTTACTGAAAGTCAACTGAAGCACATGATGGTTTCACGTGCTCCCTACATAGCCATCGTTAGTGATATCTCTTTGTGAGTGGCCGGCGAAGTCGTGACAAGGCTTTCCGGTCGAGCCAGTCTTTCTTTGTACATACGATACGCAGAGTTTGCCATGCTAGATTTGAGATGCAAGTCTCCTTTGTTCGAATACACATAAAGCAGGGCGCCGCAGAACCCGTCCATAGCCATCTAGAACTTTCCTTTCTTTGTCTCGGACGATCTTTGGGCGTCCTCGAGGCTTTTCGAATTTGCCCTGAACTGCTCTTGAGTATGCGGCTGCGGCATTTTGACCAAATGACCATGCAAAAGCTGCGGCATGGCCAGCCAGCAGTTCGAGCAGCTCGAAATGATCAGCGTCATTGATCGGCATTAAGATATGGGTACTCCTTTGGGGTGAATTGTGCCTCTTTCAATGTCTTGTTGCATGCTGTATCCTGCTCAAGAATATTTTGCGTCGTGAGATTTGTCATTACTTTGGTTTGCTCTTTTGTTTCGCATGTGTGACTCAATGTGGATGTGTTGTAAAAGTCACTCTAACATTTCACAGTTGGAAAGCGCCGAGATGTAATCCGCGCTTCCAGTCGTACAAGTTCTATGTTCCCTTGATAGAAGTAAGAGTATGATGAAGGCTTCTGAAAGACGCACCAGTTCGTGCGCGCTCTGCTTGACCTTTGCTACGAGGAAGAGTATGATGTCTTACGTCAGCTCGAATAGTTCTAAAAGCTCATTAGTATACTATCGGTGTTTGAAAACCCCCTGGGGTATACAGCCTTAGCTATAGCTGAAGTGCTGTTTGTATTCAATTTAGGGGAACGACACGAATTGCTGAGCCTCCTGGTGACGCTGGCTCACTCCAGACAGCCTCATGCATCCTTTGCATACCTTCTCCTGGCATGTAGCCAATAGCTAATATATCGCGGGTACCTGAGAGGCGTGTCTTTGGGGCGCGCACCAAGACGAAGTCCAGTAGCTTACATGATTGGTCTTTGCATCCTTCTCGACTGTGAGAACAAGTGCGAGTCGTGCATTGCGTACGCACTTGCGTCAGAGCCTGAGGTACGAGTATATTACATTTCAGGCAACAACATTGACGTAAGCTTCGCCCTCCTTACACTCTCGTGTCATGCCGCACGACTGGGGACGTCGGACGGTAAAATAGTGCACAGCCGCAAGGCACTAAACCCAATCTGGTAGACCTTGCGACGAAACAACTTCAGACTTGCGCTTCTCGGACTGCAATGGCGGCCGACGGAACGCCTGTTTCCCCACATCCGTCTGATATGTGCATTTCTCGCCAATTCCACGACCATCCTGCACCCCTAATAGGCTCGTCCGGCGCACAACACTGCTCATTGGTAATCTTGTACGACAGCAACATCGACATCCAATTGAGGCTCTAGTTGCGAAATTCATCGCTACAGCCGCGGCAGGAACGGATACCCCCAGCAACTACGTCAATAATTGAGTTTACAGGCATATCGCGTGGCTCGATTCGTACGACTGGCGTCCCGTCCATCTTGAAGTCGGTCGGAAGTTGGAGAGCTGAAGTAAAGCCCTGGAGTCATACGCGGACTTCTCCAGCAGGGCTACATGGTGGACGTGTTCTTTGGAGGCAGTGTTATTTCAACATCTTAGTACCGTCCTTCTTGCTGATATTTGTTTATAAGTCGAGGTGGAGATACTGAGAGCGCCTGGTGTACTAGTGGTAAATTGTTTTTTCTTCTCTTCTTGCACTCCTTCACGCACACTTGTATATTACCATGGTGTACACTGGAAAACCGAGTCGCGGATGCGGCATGTGTAAGAGTCGGAGAATAAAGGTATGTCTGAAGCGTGCGTCTAGCAATATATATGTGGTGTGGTCAATCGACTGGCTTACACTCCGCAAGCATTACCTAACTCGATACTAACGTGTTATAGTGCGACGAACGGCGACCAACATGTGGCAACTGCAAGAAGTCCGGACGAGACTGTCCAGGCTATCCGGATGAATTCGATCTGGTATTCCGAGACGAGAACAAAGCTATGGCCCGGAAAGCGAAGAAACACTCTGGATCAGGTCCGTCTAGGAGTAGTACCGGAGACTCAAGCTCGCATACTTCTCCACATCTGTAAGTGCCCTACAGTTCATTGGTCTACTCTATTCCAAGACAAGCTTGGAAGCTTTGGTGCAATGTCGCGCAATCGTACAATCGAATGAGGCTGATGACTAAACAATCGCAAATTGCGACAGTAACTAACCCTGAACAGTTCAACAGACCAGAGCTTCGAAACATTGTCAGATCTCAGTTCGTCTTTGGTTGTGAGCGACAGAAAGTCTCGAACACTTTCAGATCCCACGGAGCAAGGCCAACTAATATCTTTTGCCCAAGTAACGCAAACACCACCCTCGCTTGATCAAGTTTTCGACTTCGAGTCATTTGAGTGGAATTTGAACGCGGTCCCTGCTACCATAATAATGCCCCCCGAATACGAAGCCGTGCCATTCTTCTTCAAGAACTTCATAGCTCTACCACAACAAGCCGAATCTACCCGTGGCTTCCTAGAATATCTCGTTCCATTGTACAACAAAGCGCGTCCCTCATCTGTCCTTCATCTTGCAACCACCGCCGTCGCAATGGCAACATGCGGGCAGTACCCTGGCCGACAAGACCTCCTCCGCGAAGCAGTTTCCACATATGGCAGGGCTCTCAAGAAACTCAACGATGATCTCAAAGATCCTGTGATGTCGAAGAGCGATGAGACGGTACTCGCTATTCTCATGTTCTCTTTGTATGAAGTGAGTAAATCGTTTGCTTCTGCAAGATTTCCAGTGGTCTCTCCTCTTGTTTGCGCACTCTTTCTTGTGCCAGACTGACCATTTACAGACAATTATGAGTACCGATGACACAATCACAGCATGGGGAAACCATGTCGATGGCGCCGTGGCCCTGACCAAACTTAGAGGCACAGATCAATTCAAGGATGAGATGAGCCACGCCATATTCCGAGCTGTTCGAACAATGATGGTATGTACCCGCCCTTGGCACGAAGATTGCTCAACTAAGTTTTCCAGATCACAAGCTGTGTCCAACGTTCTAAACCGGTAGTCGAGTTCCCAGGAACCAAAGGCTGGGTCGGCAATGGCGAATTTGATGATGAAAACGTCGCGAATCGCCTCACACTCATCTGCATCGACCTCCCAAGTCTTCGTGCGCGAGCAAATAACCTTACTACAACGCCCCACGACTCCAGCAACGAGTCTGAGGCAAGACAAATCCTTGAGTTTGCGCAAATGGTAGACGGAAATCTTGCTGAGTGGTACGCTACTTTACCAACAGAATGGAAGCACACCACCATTGGAATCGTGAGCGAAGTGCCTGCGATAGAAGATCTCGCGGTCACTGAGAAGTGGCCGGGCGAACAGCATATCTACAATGATGTACCATTGGCCAGCATCGTCAACGATTACCGTGTGTGCCGCATCTTCTGCAGGCGAGTCATAATAGCCTGCCTTAACTGGTTAAGCATTTCCGGACACATCGATGAAACGCGAGAGTACAATCAGTCTCTGTTCGTCATCCAAAAGATGGTCGACGACATCAGCGCTTGTGTACCTTTCCATTTGGACTACGAATTGCAGGTAGTAGCGAAGGAGATGGGCCAAGAGCAGAATGGTAAGTAGCATCGATCGAATGGTATATTCAACTCCACTGACATTTACAAATTGTAGCTGCAGAAGCATTCGGAGGATACTCACTCGTTTGGCCTCTGTACGTTGCCGCAAATGCTGAAACAGTACCGCAGGCACAGCGCGATTGGCTATTCGGTCGATTGTCCGTCATAGGTACAAAGTTTGGGCTTAGTAGTGCACAAGTACTTGTACTGGCTAGGCGTCATGTACTCACGTGCTCGCCTATATTCGACATGCCCATGGTGCCTGTCACTAATTCGTATACTGTTGTTTGAGACTTGGGTTGTTGAGTTAACGTTGGGAGTATAATGACGGTCCACACGAAACTGGGGGCACAGGCGACATGAAGGAAGGAAAGGAAGGAAGGAAGGAAGGAAGGAAGGAAGGAAGGAAGGAAGGAAGGAAGGAAGGAAGGAAGGAAGGAAGGAAGGAAGGAAGGAAGGAAGGAAGGAAGGAAGGAAGGAAGGAAGGAAGGAAGGAAGGAAGGAAGGAAGGAAGGAAGGAAGGAAGGAAGGAAGGAAAGGAAGGAAGGAAGGAATAGCAAACCTTGAGGTCTAAGAGCAGCTATTCGATGAGTAACGATTGTATGATAGTTGTACAGAAGCAGAAATATTCAAAGCGTAGTACTGTATGAGTTCATCAGCGTCACACGGCAAGGCAACTGTATCATCATGTTTGCTACTCTAAACGTCAACCCACTGTGGAGAGCTACTATTGAAATGGGTATCATTTAAGTGATGTTCGTCTCTCAGTACCAAAAGACATACTCACTACCGACGGTCCCTGTCTGTTCAGCATCTGCTTCCTCGGCCATGTGCATTCGTCTATCGCTCAAAAGACACAACAAAAGTAGATATGCCAAAACCGCTTGCTGTAAGAGAAACCAATGCCAACAGCCATAAATCAAATCCCGCTGTCACGCACTCTCGGCATATTGCGCAGAGTCACCCCAGACAAACATTCCCTCATCGATGTTCCGGCTCATTTCGTTCGAGATCGCGTATTCGATTGCCTAGGACCATGTCAGCATTCAATACTACCAACTCTCACATCACCACCACCTACCCTTCTTGCGCCGCATTCCACGTCTTCACAAACGCCTTTTGTGTCTTATCCGCATAGTTTTCCGCACTAATTTCCTTCACGCCAACCTTTGCGCCATCTTTCGTAAAGACGACATTCTTCTTCTCCAGCTTGTGGACGCCGCGCTCGGCGAGTTCGTTCGTGTAGAGGAAGATCTGGAAGCGTGTGTGTTAGTAAGACTTTATACATAATATGCACGAGTATGCTGACCTGATATCCCACCCACGCGACAACTCCCACGACAGCGAACAGGACGACAAGTGGTAGTAAGTTTGATGCGCCCATGGTTGCTTATGACGTAGTGCGGCGGGGTAGGTAGTTTGAGGAGTAGCGGGCGGAGAAGACGCTGCGAAGCTATCGGTGTGTGTAGCTGCGAAGTAAGTATATGGATGTGCAAAATCTCCCCTCAAAAGTATGGCTAGTGGTTCAACAGCTGCAGGGTAGGCGGCTTGCCGCGTAACACGTGAAACGGTCCGATGCGCAGGATCGTCTTAGCGCGGAACGGAATCAGGGTCCGCCGATCAAGTTTGATCAGATCTCATGATAGTTAGAAGTGTTGCGTTTGTGTTTGTGAAGACATTGTTTATCTTAGTGGCATCATCTATACACACTCCACCAATTCGTGTACATACTGAGCGCGATATTATAGCCACAGGTCTCGGGATGTTTCATCGTATATTGCAGGCGCATGTGAGCACTTGCTTCTTCGAGCAAATATCCTGTTCGTAAGAGGACAGCTAAAACGAAAAATCACCGGAGTCTTGCCGTCGGATCTGAGGTCCTGCGATGCTGCGTATACCTTCAGGCTGGTGAATGAACAAGCTGCTGGTGCACACTACATATGCAGTCGCTTTTTGTTGTAGTTCACCACATTCAACACTTGGGGCAAGGGGTAAAATCTGCACTTCAAGTTGTTCAATATTTATTGCGTGTTGTATCTACAGCGAGCTCCAGCTCTACATATCCATTCTTCATTTTCATCTCTTCCTTCTTCTCGATGCCAATTCAGGGGCTACCATAACCACCCTCAATAGATCGAGGGGTTTCCGCTATCTTTACGTCCCTCATCTTGTTGCTGAGCCCTAAACCAGCGGCTCCTCTCCTCTAGATTTGGCAATTGCCCGCGTTTGTGAAAATATTGGCAAAAAGCGGTTTCGCCTTCGTCAACGAATTGGTCTCGCCTGGAACGAAACCCAGGTGGCGGGAGTGCTGTCCAGTGTTCATAGGACCCAAAGACTTTGTCGATGCGGTCCGGGTACTTAGGCAGCGTTGGATACCGACCATGTGTAAGATCGTGCTGTATGTAAACCATCTTTAGACCAAGCACATTCTGGTTGCGCTTCGTATGCGGCTCCTCCTCATAGCAGTTGTAATCGTACTCTGATAATCGCTCGTCTTCGATAATCTTGAGCTCGATTGTGGGAACAGGCTCATGCTCTTCAAACTCCTCTTCAGGGAGATTCTCTCCGAAATAAAGCTCATCTGGTGACTGGGGTGGAACTGGCACCATGATTTCTGGCTGTGCTGGTTGTAGGTTTATTTCCACTTCGAGCTCCTCAAGAGCTTCGGAAAAGGCACTTTGTAGGCCGGGTAATCCTGCAGGCTTAGGGGAAGAGCTACAGTGTTGTTGAGGACACATCGTCGGATTGTGATATGTGTGTTGAGGTTGCGAAGATATACAGGATACTGTAAGAGTCCGAGGTGAATGAGAAGGTGATGAGGAAGTGAAGATATCCAGGGTACTGTAAGAGTCGGATGTGTATGACAGTATGATAAGGCTGCGAAGATATTCAGGATATAGTAAGAGCCGGAGAAAGAATTTGGGAGTATGAAGAAATTTGAGAGAAGTAAGAACCTTTCATATGCCATTTGACTAGGTAGAACTGAACCAAAGAATTCTGCAAATTCGTAATAATTGGGAACAGGAAATCGCTTTCCATAGTACTATATCTAGGATTCATCAGGAATACTTATTACCATGGCTCGCTATAGCTCACTATACCATCTGGAGCACCTCCCCGAGCAGTCCTGGGGTGAAGATCCGCAGTATCGAACCAACATGTACACTCCTGCGCAAAAAACCTGCCACCAGTTGGCATCCAGAACACAAGCAAGAATTCAGTACATCACAAAATTGGAAAAGTGGTGTTAGAGTGATGGCGGGAACCGGTTCGTAAAGTTTGGTTCGGCGAGGAGAAGCCAATACTGCTAGTGTCGAACTCGAGGTCGTTGTCGACCATCCTCTCACCCTTTGCTCTAATATCGTTCCATGGGTCGCGCAATTCCGTGAACCACATCATTAAAGAACACGTTTCCGCAGTGAATTTCAACATCACACATGCGAAAAAAGTGACAAATACGCACTCAAAACCCGAGAACTAATCTGATTCCTGAAGATAAGTGCGAACTCGGAAAGAACAGTGGATCACATCAAAACCTCACGGAGAGACATAGGAAGCGTAGTGATTCATGATCTATTATTTCATCTGACTAATATACACACACGAAGCGTAACTCGTCCCAACACGCCTGGCCCCGGCTCTTGCTCAAAGGTACCTGTAGTCAGGCGCCCTCGCCTTCTTATTCCGATTCCGATTGTTCACCGGCTGTCGCTCATACGCATCGTTTTGTTGCATGCCACTCCCATTCTGCATGCCATTGTGCATGCCTGGGTGAAACGGCATACCCTGCGGGCCTTGTGGGAAGCCAGGCTGCTGCATCTGATTCGGCATCATGGGCATGCCATAGGCCATTTGCGGGTTAAACTGCTGCTGTTGCTGGTTGAAGGGCATATTGAAACCCGGTTGGAAGCCCATCTGCGGGCCCATGGGGAAGGGCATACCGGGCATACCCATACCGCCCATCATGGGCATGCTGGGCATGCCGGGCATCATGGGAGGCATTTGACCATTCTTGAGAGCCTCCATTTGCTGCTTGAAGGTCTCCTCGAGGTCTGAAGTCGGGTTTGCCTGTTCCTTAGCCTGGCGCATTGCTTTTGGCGCGGTAGGAGGCATGATGTCGGTAGGAGCGTCTTTGCGCTTCTTCGAGGTCGTTGACCCCTCAGAATCGGAGCCCGCACCAGGTGTAGCAGTGTCAGTTGCTTTGGCGGATGAAACATTATTATCGACATTTTCAGTAGAAATTGCTTCATTTGTTGATGTGGCTTGCACAGCCGCTTGCGCCTCTGCCTTGGCCTTCTCGTCCTTCTCTGCCTTCTCCTTCGCCTTCTCGGCGTCATATGCACGAAGTGATGAAACCATATCCTCATCTGAAACAAGATCATCCATGAGCACCTCCTCCTTGCCACAATTCGGGCAAACTAGATCTCCATCTGCGAGTGCGTTGTCGATGCATTCGCGACAGTATGTCTTACCACAGCAGGGTGTTTTGACCGGATCAACGAACCTCCGCTTGTCGATCGGACACTCCAGTCCCCGCTCTCGAATCTCCTTGCTTGCTGCATCTGCGCTGGCCGCCTGTGCCTTTGACGCGTTGGCCTTCTCTTGGAACTTCTCCCATGTCTTTGTGTCTGTCATGACCTGCACGTACTCGCCATCGGCGTTAAGCATGACGCCCTTGGCGGCTTCTTCGTCGACGGGCTTCTCAACGGTCTTGAGAAATGATCGCGGGATACCGGTTGTGCGCTTCGCTTGGAAGACAGGCTTGAAGTCGGGGTCGTCGTTGGTGGGACATGCTTGGATCCAGTGACCCTTGACGTTGCAGCGGCGACAAACATAACCTGGAGGGGGGTCGTGATTGGGAACATTCACAGGTTTTTTATTCTTGTTGTACGTAGGCTTTACATGTGACAACGACTCCTTCTGCGCATCCCAAACCTGTGCTGACTCTGCTAAGAAGGCTGCTTCGGCATCGGCCTCACTCAGTACGCCACCGGCAGCAGTACCCGAGGGAAGCGGTGCGGCAGGCTTGCTCGTGTCCTTGGTGATAGCACGGACCGGCGCCTTGCCTGAGATGTACCGAGCAGCGCGACCCTGGCCGCGTGGTGCTGGCCTGCGCTGGCAGACAACGGTTGCAGATCGCGGGATCAAGATGGTGTCGTCCTTGTATTCGTTGTTCAAGTCGTCCTCAGGGTACATGAGGAGGTTGAAGTCGCTGCCATCGCCGAGGCCGGAAGCGATAATGATCTCCCGCTTGAGCTCAAAGACGCTGATGCCCGTGCCGTTGAACGTGATGCGTTCGGGCTCGCGGCTGTTCTTGAAGCGGTAGAACACAGACGACGACATGGCGGCGTCGTGCGAGTTCTATCGCTGGGTGTGTAGGTGGTGTCTTGCGTGTGTGTGTTGTGTTGTGGGTGTGCAGGCGGTGGAGGTTGGTGGACAAGGAAGGGTGAGGGCAGCTACTTAACGGCTGCAGGTCCGGTGGTCCGTGCGCTTCCCGCAAACCAAACCGTTAACCTCTCCCGACTCTCACCTCCACCCGTCAAGCGCAGCTATGGAACGAATGTCCTCAGCAGCCAATCATGTCAGAACCGCAGGCGCAATCACCTTTGGAACTGCGCAGGTACTACTGTCGGCGATCCCTGAATGAGTCACGGACAAATATGGCGACTTCGCAAACTCCGTAGAAGCAGGTGCCGAAGATGCGTCCCGTCCTACCAAAGCGCGTACGCATTGTGTTGCTACAACTTCATACGCATCACGTAGTTTGCACTGAGGGCTCAAGATGACCATTGGTTCAAGTGTGGCTGTAAACAGCGCTTTCACCTTGCCGCTACTGCTCCTTATCGTAGGGGACGCTGGAGCACGTGGTCACAAAGTCGAGGTGACGGCGACTTTGAGCAGATTGTCTGTTTGCTCGCGCCATGATCGCTATATCAAACGCTTTCCGCTGGTCTCAGTCCTCTTCTCTACCTCTTCTTTTCGCAGCAGCCTAGCACACCTCAACGCCACTTCTATTTACCAGCACATACATCAACAGAGCAACACACGTTGATCAAGATGTCAGACACAGAGCAGAAGACCCCGAACAAGACCGGTGCCAGTGGCGCTGCTTGGTCAGATGCCGAGAAGGTGAGCATGCCAATTCTGTACCAGAGATCTCAACTGACCTTGAAAAGATCGCCTACCTCATCGTGCTTTGCGAGAATGAGGGCAAGGCCGAAGCCAAGATCGCTGTAATTCGACTCAAGCATGCTGTGTTTACCACGTACTAATTGCGACACAGAACGCTCCCATCCCTGTGGGCCGTAGCATCGTCTCCTGCAAGAAGCTTCTCTGGCGTCTGAAAGAGAAGCACAAGGACGACATAGAGAAGATCAAGGCCGGCCAAGCCCTGACGACCGCTCCTGATGCTTCAGCTAGTGGAGGTGCTGCTGCATCTGAGAAGCCCAAGACCCCTCGCAAGCGCAAGTCCAAGGTCGACACTGTGGGTGGTGACGCCGATGAGTCGCCCAAGAAGAAGGCTACTCCGCGCAAGAAGAAGGGTGAAGCTAGCCCCGTCAAGCAGGAGGTCATTGACGACAAAGACGATCTAAAGGATGACAAGTTCGAGGATGGCGTGGAGGTCTAGTTGATTTGGTGACGGCGCAGTCAGAACGTATATGGACCATGCTCGATTCTGGATCTGGGGTTGATAGGGAAGCATCGATGTGCGTTCGCTACGCAATTGTGCATCGTAGGCTGCTTGGAGATGGAATTGGTTCCTTGTCTTGTGTCCCGTCTCATGGACAAGGGTTATCATAAGTAGTACCCTGCTGAGGTTGATGTCCATAAGTAACGATCAGGAATATCAATCTGTCTATCCACCATGTGCAATCGAAAGTTCTTCAGTCATAAGCTTGAAGCACGTATACCTGTGCGCCAGTGACATTGATGTTTCGAGTTGACTGAAAATAACGGTCGACCATGGCCCTGGGTGAAGTCTTGCTAGGGCAGTTTCGGCAAGGCTGACAGGGTTTAGTCCGCGATGATGCACAGGGACACGCCTGCAGCGCGACCTGTGCGGCTGCAGGGCCAGGAACGCCTTCCGATCTTCGACTGCGACCAGGTTTCTGTCACTCTCACTGTCACCGTCCCGCCTGTACATTCTCCTCGGCCGCGTCCTGACGGTCACTGCTTCCTGTCACGTTTAGCGCTTTTTTCATGCACTTGCTCGGTCGGGTCTCTCTCGCCGCCTGCAGAAGCCCTTTTTTGCCCTTGCCTACCTTCACCACCCTCGCCTCACAGCGCCCGCTGTACTCACCTAGGCTCCTGTTATCCCGAACGAGCCCAGCTCTCACCCTCCGCAAACGCCTCTCCACACTAGAAACGCCCGTGCTCATGGACCAGAATGGCGCGTCGACAGAAGCTCGCAGCAAGCGCAAGCAACCTCCAACTTCTCCCTCAACCGACCGACCTCTGAAACAGATCAAGCCCGAAGTGGACGCACACACGCGCAATGGCGTACCCAAGTCGCCGGAACTAGAAGTCGTAGACGACGCGCACAGCGTATACAGCCTCGAGGAGCCCATTGCGCCAGTAGCTGGCGCGGTGCACGACACGGCCGAATGGCAGAAGACGATTGAGGGCGTAGTCAAGAGCGTTGTGTCTATTCATTTCTGCCAGACTTGCTCCTTCGACACGGACCCGGCCATATCGTCAGAGGCCACTGGCTTCGTCGTGGACGCCGAGAAGGGCTATATTCTTACCAACAGGCACGTCGTCGGCGCAGGGCCCTTCATCGGCTACTGCATATTCGACAACCACGAGGAGTGCGATGTCTACCCCGTTTACCGCGACCCCGTACACGATTTCGGCATTCTCCGCTTCGACCCCAAGGCCATCAAGTACATGTCCGTCTCCGCCCTGCAATTGCGCCCAGACTTTGCCAAGGTCGGTGTCGAGATTCGCGTCGTTGGTAACGATGCGGGAGAGAAGCTCAGTATCTTGTCCGGAGTCATCAGTCGTTTGGACCGCAATGCGCCAGAGTACGGCGAGGGCTACTCGGACTTCAACACCAACTACATCCAAGCTGCGGCGGCCGCAAGTGGAGGAAGTTCTGGCAGTCCGGTCGTGAACCGGGATGGATTCGCTGTGGCTCTACAGGCTGGTGGACGAGCAGATGGCGCGGCTACCGATTACTTCCTCCCCCTCGACCGACCGTTGCGAGCGCTCGAACTTGTCCGACGCGGCGAGGCCGTGACACGAGGCACAGTGCAGACACAGTGGATCCTGAAGCCCTTTGACGAGTGCCGGCGGCTAGGCTTGTCAACGGATTTGGAGAAGGCTGTGCGGACGCAGTTCCCTAAAGAGACAGGCATGCTGGTTGCTGAAGTTGTGTTGCCGCAGGGCCCTGCGTCAACAAAGGTCGAAGAGGGCGACATTCTGATCAAGGTCAACGGCGAGTTCATCACGCAGTTTGTGCGTCTAGACTCGATCCTTGACGACAACGTTGGCAAGACCATCTCTGTGACCATCCAGCGCGCTGGTGAGAACCTGGAGGTTGAGCTCGACGTAGGCAATCTGCACGACATCACACCTGACAGGTTCGTGTCGGTGTCAGGAGCATCGTTCCATGACTTATCATACCAACAAGCCCGTCTTTATGCTATCTCCTTGAAGAATGCTGGCGTGTTTGTCTGCGAAGCAGCAGGATCATTCAGATTTGCGGATGGTTATGCCTCAGGTTGGCTGATCCAAGAAGTGGATAATCAACCCACGCCAAATCTAGACACTTTCATCGAAGTCATGAAGAAGATCCCTGACCGCAAGCGCATTGTCATCCAATACAAGCACCTCCGCGACCTGCACACTGCTAACACCAGTATCACTGCTGTCGATCGGCATTGGCATGCAAAGATCCGCATAGCGACACGCAACGACAAGACCGGTCTATGGGACTTCAAGCCCATTGCGGATCCTGTCCCAGCCGTGCCGCAGGTGTCCAGACGCGCGAACTTCGTCAAGATGAGCTCAAACTACCCAAATGCGGTTGATATTGTGCGCAGTTTTGTACGGGTACATGTCTCGATGCCAATCAAGCTTGACGGCTTTCCAAAGATGAACAAGCAGGGCTATGGTCTCGTCGTCGACGCTGAGCAGGGTCTTGTTCTTGTCTCGAGAGCCATCTTGCCCTACGACCTTTGCGATATATCCTTGATCATTGCCGACAGCATCTTCATCGATGCCAAGGTCGTTTTCATGCACCCACTGCAGAACTACGTTATCGTGAAGTACGATCCTGCGCTTGTCAACGCGCCTGTCAAGACACCCAAGTTCGCGACCGAATTCATTAGAAAGGGTGACGAAACAATCTTCTTCGGCCTCAACCAGAACTTCCGACCCGTCGTGGCCAAGACCGTCGTCACCGACATCACCACGGTCGCCATCCCTGCGAGCGCCATTACGCCGCGCTACCGTGCAACAAACTTCGACGCCATTACCGTCGACACAAACCAGGCGTCACACAGCGGCTCTGGAGTTCTCATCGCTGAGGATGGTACTGTACAGGCTCTGTGGTTATCCTACCTCGGTGAGCGGACTTCGCATAGTGGCAAGGACGTTGAATACCACCTTGGTCTGGCCACGCCCAACCTGTTGCCTATTCTGAACGAGATCAAGAGCGGTAAGACACCCAAGCTTCGCATCCTCAACGTCGAGTTCCAGACCGTCCAGATGAGCCAAGCCCGTGTCATGGGTGTGTCGGAAGACTGGATCGAGAAGACTGAGCAGGCCGACCCTGAGCGACATCAATTGTTCATGGTCCGCAAGGTCGACTCTGGCCATGGCGGCGACGGCATGCTAGAAGGCGACATCCTACTCACCCTCAACGGCAAGCTCGTGACCCGATCGCCCGACCTAGACGTCATGTACAACAACGAGTTCCTGGAAGCTGTCATTGTACGGAAGCGCGAGGAGAAGACGATCAAGGTCACAACCGTGGCAACTGAGGAAATTGAGACAGACCGTATGGTCAGCTTTTGCGGCGCCACCCTCCATCGCCCACACCAAGCCGTGCGCCAACAAATCAGCAAGATCCACTCCGACGTGTACATCTCCAGCCGCGCCCGCGGTTCGCCGGCGTACATGTACGGCGTAAGTAAACTCTCCTCCCCACACCGTTCTTGTATACTAACAACCCACAGCTCGCACCAACAAACTTCCTAACCCACGTCAACAACATCCCAACACCCGATCTCTCCACCTTCCTCCGCGAAGTCAAGAAGATCGGCGACAACGAGTACTTCCGCCTCAAGGTCATGACCTTCGACAACGTGCCCTGGGTCGCCACCATGAAGAAGAATGAACACTACTTCCCAACGATTGAGTATGTCAAGGACGATACCGAGGCGTTGGGCTGGAAGAGGATTATTCATGAGTGTGAGGATGGAGGCGCGAGGGAAGAGATGGCGATTGATAATGAGGCTGGTGGAGATGAGGAGTAGATGTCGTGGATAGAGAGTTTGTGGGGAGATGAAGAATAGAAATAATACCCTGTTAGTATGGAAATCTGTTTGGGGAGTAAAAGTGTAGGATACAGAAGAGTGATAGACGGAATGAGGCATTATCAAAAACGTTGCCTAATATTCCAAACAGATACATATCTTACACGCATATCTTGTTTGGTTTTGCTGATACATGACTGAGACATATGTCTCTGGGCGCTCGATGAGGTAGTGGACCAGAAGGGCTCGATACACTGTGGGTGGTTGACTCTAATAGGTTGACATCATACTCTAACAGATATCAGGACCGTCCTATCGCTCCCTCGCCTTTTCTGTCTTCTTCGTCGCTTCGGCCTTGAACTCGATGATGCCGCGTTCGCATCTACGCTTTGCTCAACATCTGCTAGGTTCAAGTTAGCGTCCTGTTCGCGATTGAGTGAGACTCTTAGTCACAATGGAACGTTTGTATGCGTCGCAGCTTCCGCCAGCGAAACAGACATCTTGCAAGGAGTGCGAGACAAGGAACGACGATAGCGAGGAGTACGGCTAGAAGGCCAAATAGTGCTTCTTTAGACCATGGAGAAGAAGTAACACTTTCCGCGGGCGGGATATCGCTGGATTCAAGATCTATGAACGCAAAGATCAAATCAGTATTATCATTGTATTGACTCGGAATTCGTACACTTGCCGTTATAGGATGTTGATTGCATAGTGACTAAGTTTGTTATGTCGGATGTGGCAAGAAAAAGGTATTGTTCAAGTAGACGGGGGGAAGATGAAGAACTAGATACTCAGTCTGGGAGGGTCTAGTATTAAGCACGACTGTCTATCTGTGCCTGTCGGCGCTGATTGGGCGCGACCACGACTATCGGAGCGTGTGTCGCAGGGATGGCAACCTCACCTGCAGTCCTTACTCGACACTTCAGCCCAGCAAATCATGTCCCCGGAACTTTCGAAAAGTCTGCCGAACCCCTTCTCGTCCAAAGCTGCTGCTTGCTGCTTGCTTCACCGGGTATGCAGTTCAGTGAGCACAGCCCCAATGCGGCCAGATTTTCTGCTCGCAATCCAATCTCAGCCTAGCGTCACTGGATCACAGCGTTCTGGTTGTGATACCGCATCGGGCTCGAAATTAGGCTACCCTGACGTGTGCATCTCTTGAACCTAATCTCATCACACCTCACGTCACCCAAAACATAGAAGAGCGAAAGACTACCTATTCTAGAGCTAATTACTCTTTCGCCATTTTGATCTTATGTTCTTCCAACTCCCTTAGTCGAGGTGCAGAGGCTTGATGTTTGTCGGCATTCACAAGGCTGAAGCTAATGGTAGTCGAGCTTGTTTGGGACGTTCTCAATTCACGTGGCCGTGGGCGCATCACTTGGCTCATACAAGTACCCCGTGGGGTATGCTTGCGATGTGCCCACCCAGTGTAAATCACGACTTTTGTGTACTGAGACGAATCATACGTTGGTGGGGGAGACTCCGCTACCCACAGTCTTGCTATAGAACCTTTGATGGTTGCACCATGCCTTCTTCTTCCACACATCAGCGGACTAAGTCTCTGGAAAATTTGAGAATGCGGTTGAAGGCCGGACTTCACCGCGCACCAGGTGCAGTAAAAATGTGTGCGCGTTCTGATTAAATTTGAACCTGCAACCTAGAAAAGCTGCTGTTATGTATAGACGCCTAGATATACTCGGCAGCTTATTAGTACGTCGTGAAGTACCAGAGCAGGCTTGAACCTAGACAGCTTGACTTGAGTGCCCCTAGATAGTGTTCAAGACCTGACTTCGTTGTTTCCACAAATGGAGGGCCGTGTTTTGCATGTTCTTCCTTGATTGAACTAGCGAGACTAACCATACACCGTGAACGCCATTACCATGAATTTACATGCACAGCTTTTGGAGCTCACTTGATTGTTTTCCATCGTTGTACCACCGAATGTTGACTTCCTTCATCCTTCTACAGTGCGGCATTCGCGCCTACGGCGATGCGGACGGGGATCTGACGCTTACCGCTGCATAGCAGACGATTTATACGAGCAATGTAGTATTCCTCCGGACTCTTGCTCGGGTCTGTGTTGTGCTCGTCATCGGCCAGCTGCTCAAGGCGAAGGCAGATACGGTCGAAGCCATCCTCCACATCGTCAGCCCAGTTGCTCTTCTCAGTGACACCGTCGCTCTTGAAGCTGACGCGGCTACGCAGACTGTTGGCGTCAAGAGCGGTCGTGCTTGTTGACTGAGCATGCTGAGCGAGCGTAGCTCCTGTAACAGGAGCAGGAGCTTGGTTCGGCAGGTCCTTGGAGGTGAAGGAAAGGTATTCCTCGATACGTGGGTTGATTGTGGGAGAACCTAGAGCAATAGGAACTGAGCCTCTGCCCAAGGGAGAGGGAAGAGGGGATGGCAGGAACATACGTGCATGGCCAGGACATCCCTTGTCCTTGCAGCCCTCGCTCATGACCTCACTGACGCTGGCCATCTCACACTCGTCACACTCCCCGACTACAGAAGGCTCGGCGGAGCGAGTGCTAGAGGTCATGTCGGTGCCACCATGGTGGCGATGTCGGCGGGATATGCGACCTTCGATTTTCAACTTGGCGAGCCTATCACCAATGCCACTGAAGCCGCGAAGTCGCGGGGCGACAGAGCGCAACGTGACTGACGGAGCAGGGGAGCCAATGACGGGTGTGTTGAGTGGCGGAGAAGGAAGGATGGCCTCTTCAGCCTTCTCGTTGAGAGACTCGGTGATGGGTGCGAGGATTCTGGTGACAGCTGCAAAGTCCATGGGTGGGGGAGGGTTGATGACATCGCTGTAGAGCGCTTCGGTCACTGGAGTTGGAAAGGGCACACTGTGGTTCTCTGAGTGTGAGCCTAGAGAGGTGACCTTGGTCAACGTGGAAGTCATAGCTAGGTATGCTCTGCTGAGACGTCAGTACTGTGTAGACTGCTCGTAGGCAGTTCGTAGACGTGCCTTAGGTGGAGTGTGCGATGATTGTCGGGCCCGAGTGGTTGAGGCAACCAGAGTGAAGCTGATTGTGAATGAGCGCGCAACGTCGTTGGTTATGGGTGCGGGGAGGTGCGTTGGGTGGAACGTGGAGAAAGCGGTGGTGCGCCTGCCGAAGTTGTAGACTAAGGGAGCAGCGATCGGGTGACGCTGAGCAGCCGGAAAGAGCAGCAGCGGAAGATGAAGATGGCGTGGAGCAAAGGCGGTCAGCTACAAACGGGTTGCGCGCGCAGAGCAACAGCCACGACACGATCGCCGACTGTTTGGCAATCAACAACAACACGCGGCGCGGGGCCAATGGACATTGAAGGATACTTGCGCTGCTCACTTCAATCAAGTGGACGCGCCGCGTCGCGTGACCTCCCCTGACGGCGTTCTAAACACCGAGGTGCTTGAAGGGAGATCGTGAAGTGATATGCCAGCAGCAGACGCAGACTCTCCTTCCCTTGTCTCTGTTGCTGCAGTCACACCATGCTCTGCGTCCACGCGCTGAAGTCTGACCCATGGACCGAGATTATAGTAGGCACCACACATGAAAATGCCAATCCATAGGACGAGCTCCGTGGCATAGATGGCCACGCCAGCTATGTCCACTGTAGACTGGAAGACGACAGAGACCAAAGAGAAGACGTCGCCGAGCGCATCAATGCCAACAAAAATGAACGAGATACCACGGACGGTACGATGAATGTAGACGTCAAGGTAGTGCCTCAGTACTCCAGCTGCTAACAACACAGCGGACGCAACCGCCATGAGAGTAGCAGGCCATTCAATATCTTTTTTCTTCGCTTGACGGACACCGACGATGAGCCCGGCTTGCACTGAGCCCATGAGAAACGTAATGGGAATAACAACTGCAAGGGCGCGCAGCAAGGTCCATTTCTGTCACGTTCAGCCTTATACTCTATCCTGTATATTTCAAGTGAATAAATACGCGTTCATAGTAGAAGCACTGGATCCACGTTACCAGACTCAGCAAGGTGAGGATCTGTGGCTGTATCCTCAGGGCGACGTTGAACTCTTCGGCGATGTTGTATACGCCCAGCGGCACACCAGCCCATGCCCACAGCATCATCATGGTAGGCTGAAGGCCAGTGGCATTGTGGCGGCGGTAGTTGATGACAATCTGGGGAATCAGCTGCGACATCTGTTAACATTTGACGGGCCTTATTTGACGGCACATGGCTCGTATATACCTGTACCGTCCAACAGACTGCGCCCAAAATCCCAAGAATGGTAGCTACTATCGGGCTATCCATAACGTATGACGGGATGCTTTTGAAGTTATGTTTCAAGAAGTGGCACTTTTGAACAGAACAGTGGCAAACGAAGAACTGGAAACGATGTGCATTGGGTCTAAAAAAGGCAGCTGAACAGCCAAGACTGTAACGAAGACATGTTCTGGCACTGGAGAAAGAAGTGATGGATGGCGTTTGTGATCGACGACGCGATGCTGCAAGGAACATCCCAGCCGCCCTCTGCCCGAGGCTCTGCACGGACGGAACCCTCGTCCGCGAGCTTTGAAATAGTTACTTACGTCTGCGCCCACCATGTCACAAACACAACGCAGCAAGACGCCGGAGGCAACATGGCACAGGATCCTGTAGAAACAGGCGAGAAGCAAGACACGGAGCAGGCTGCCCCCAAGAAGCTGCCCAAGGGCGTTGTGCTCGGTCCCGATGGCAAACCGTAAGTCTCAACCTTTTCGAGGCCAACTTGCGCTGGGCTCAAATATATATGCAGATGCCGCACATGTACCGATGTCGCGTCCTGGTTCGCCATGACAGGCAACAAGCCTAAGAAGGCTGCGAAGCCCACAGATACCACCACAGCCGCCGCCGCCGCAGCTCCAGCGCTCCCATCAGACTGCCCTCCTGATGTCGAGGCTCTCGGGCGCAGCTCGTGGACACTTCTACACAGCATCACCGCTACCTACCCCACGCAACCCTCGCAGCAACTACAGTCCGAGACCAAGTCTTTTCTCTCTACATTCGGCAAGCTCTACCCATGCTGGGTCTGCGCAGAGGACTTCCAGAGCTGGATGACCAAGAATACACCGAGAGTTTCTAGCAGAAGCGAGTTTGGCACATGGATGTGTGAAGCACATAATGCGGTGAACCAGAAGTTGGGCAAAGATACTTTTGACTGCACGAAGTGGGAAGAGCGATGGAGGACAGGATGGAAGGACGGGCGCTGCGATCCGTGAGCTAGAATGCGCGACAGCGAGCAAGAGAAGCGCTACACCATGTACGATACAGACGGCTGAGAATGTTGTCATGATTTCACGCCTGGCCAAGACACCACTCTGTACGATAAACGAAATCAACGCAATTGCATTGGGCGGCGTACAACGACCATTTGGAGAATCTCCACTAATCGAAGAACCCATGCGAGACTATACTTGTTGTTGCATGCATCTGGATGTGTCTATGAACAACCCCTCACGCAAAGTCTGGCACACCAACCATCGGGCCCAGAGCGCAAATATCTGCTGCGGCAACATTGCATACCCAGCACGTGAGGTGATATCACGGTGCCAATTGACCCATCAGAGCTATCAAAAGAAGCCTGTCCTGTGTCCTTGCATAATTGACACGCTCTCACATGCCTACACGCTCATCACATAGCACTGCCCACGATGACAGCCCCAACTCATACAGCCTATTCCACCAAAATCGAGGACAAGCATCATCACACGTCGCCATACACATCTGCCGTCACCGCAAGTGTCAGCCAAGTCGAAGCCCCGGTCGTACAACACGGTATCTCCCACATCGATCGCGACTCCGCCATCGCCCTGGGCGTTATCCTCACTCTCATTCTCCTCGCAATTGGATACTACGTTTACCTCCGTCTCCAATACCGACGAGAGCAAGACCTGGAGCAGCAGCAGCAGCAGCAGCGGCGACGGTCCAGCATCCCTACTTTACGATCCTACGGTACTAGAGGACGAGCACCGACTCCGAGCTTCCGCATGGAGAGAATGTGGAGTCGAGCTGTGAGGCATGACTCTGATTCGTCGACACTACAGGGAAGTGTGAGTGGCGAGCACAAGGGAAGTGGAAAGAAGGGGAGTTGGAGCTCTTCGTCACGGGGATCAGTATCGACTAGAGTCGGAAGCGTTGATACAACCTCAAATGACCCCCACGGAGGGCCAAGGTCTCGATCACCATCTCCCCGCAGTCAAACTCGACGCAAGTCCTCTCACCGGCGCACGTCTAGCATCGCGTCCGTGCCCGCACCGCTCCTTGATTCGCTGCAAAGACAAGCGGACAAGTCGTGGTGGGCGGATGTTGCGCGAAGAGGTTCGACTACACATGCGGATCGCAGGTTTTCGGTCCTCGAGCCAATTCCTGAGCCCCATGAGATGGACATTAGTGATGGTAAAAGGAGAAAGAGCGAGGCTGATTGGAAGAGAAAAAAGTCAGTGACGGACAGGAGTGGGTATGATTGGACGAGGCCATCCGTCGCAATCGACAGAATCGATGACATAGACGAGGAAATCGACAAAGACGTTATTGCAGAAGGGAGTGTATGTAGCGGAGCGATTAGGCAAGATGGGTTCACAGACATCAGGTCGAATGTGGGAAACAAAGGTAGAGGACCCCACCATCAGGTACAAGTTTCCGAGGGCCGTGGGTCGACATGATTGGGCCAGCCGAATGTAGTGCGACAGTAGTGAACCAACGAGACATACTGCAGAGGGCACAAAAGAAGCAATGCATTCCTAATCGGTACTTTGATTTTATAAGGTCCATGATGTGGAGACCAGATCTCCGGGTCATGCTTCTCTTTCCGTCCATGTGTTCCCATATACTGGTCGTCAGTGGCTAATGTAGCTTGACAACTTGATTGAAAACCTCGCCCATATGGCGATCGTATGGCGTCAGAACAGGACAATATAACCAAGCACAGTGGTATCATTCGTATATATCGCACAGGTGAGAATCGAAAAGCTTATCGCATGATCTCCTGGTAGATGAGAACTGTGGCATATTAGTACGGAACACAGGAAAGAGTTGGGGAATGAGGCACTTACGCTTCAGTTGCTCCTTGGTCAGGTTGTCCTTGTTCTTATCGAAGTCGAAGAACTCCTCTGGAATCGGGTCGGCAGTCGGCTCGTCATCGGGGTCATGGTATGGCTCGAGGTATGGGTGCTTCAATGCCTCCTCGACTGTAATACGCTTGACAGGGTTGAAAGCAAGTAGACGCTCCAAAAGGTCCAAAGCCAAATCGTTCGTCTTGGGGAACATGGCCTTCCATGGGATCTTCTTCTTGAATGGCAGCGATCGGATGTACTCACGAGCGCGGCGCGACTTGATGCCGTAGTAATCCTCCATTGTAGGCGTGCCGAGCACGTCGAGAATGAGCGTCAACTGGTGATGGTAGTCCTTTCCAGGGAACAAAGGCTTGCCGCTCAGCATCTCAGCCAGAATGCATCCGACACTCCATACATCGATGGCCTTGGTGTATTCTTTGAAGGTAAGCATGATTTCGGGCGCACGGTACCAACGCGTGGCGACGTATTCTGTCATGAAACCCGAGTTGTCCTCTGTCGAGGCGGCCGATCGGGCAAGACCGAAATCGCAGACCTTGAGATCGCAGTTGGCGTTCAACAGCAAATTGGAAGGCTTGAGATCTCGGTGGAGGACGTTGGCGGAGTGCATGGCCTTCAACGCGCGAAGAGTCTGGTAGATGAAGTACTGGCAATGGTCGTCGGAGAGTTCTTGAGTGCGGATCACGCGATGCATGTCAGTCTCCATGAGTTCCTAGCAGCTTTGTTAGTTATCGTCGGCGCTGAGGGGCGGCTTCTTCGTACCTGAATGAGGTAAACCTCGGTGAATGTCTCGTAGTTGCGCGGCTTCTGGATGTCGAGAATGGAGATGATGTTCTCGTGGTTGAAATATCTCAGGAGCTTCATCTCTCGGAGCGTTCGCAGACAGAACATGGAATGGTCGAAAGGCGTGATCTTCTTGATGGCAACCTTCTGGCCCGACGGCTTGTGCAGCGCGGAGCTGTTCCTTGGTCAGCGCTTGCTCCCATGCTCGCATTGGCGAGTGTGTGTGTGAGAGAGAGAGAGAACTCACCAGACGACTCCGTAGGCGCCTTCACCGACTACATCCTGGATGTCGTACTGCTCCGACACGTTGAAGGAAATCTTCCGGGAGCTACCGCTTCCTGCGGGCGGCATGTTTGCGGGTGGTGTATGGGGAAGCGCTGTGCGCTGTTGCAAAGCGGCCGTGGAGCAAGCGCGTGGGTGCGGGGAGCGGGCGGCGTGTGGTGGGGGTCGACTATGAGGTCAAATCTCAATGGCCAGGCTGGGAGACTGGACACGGCACTCGTCAGTAAAGAGTTGCG
Source organism: Parastagonospora nodorum SN15 (assembly GCF_000146915.1). Taxonomy (NCBI): domain Eukaryota; kingdom Fungi; phylum Ascomycota; class Dothideomycetes; order Pleosporales; family Phaeosphaeriaceae; genus Parastagonospora; species Parastagonospora nodorum. The sequence continues at coordinate 1,541,500 of NW_001884552.1, forward strand.
CGGATGGAAGAGAGTGTTTGCAGAAGAGAACATGTGTCTCGGCGCTTCCAGCCAGGTTTGGTAGAGGTCATGGTGAAACAGTAGGACGTTATGACACTGGGCATGGCCCCACGCTCCTTTGAGCTGCAGGGCGGCGGATCGCGCGCTGGCCGTCAATGGAGGACGGCCGTGCTGCCAGACGACAAAGAAAGACGCTTCCACAGACGGCCACCAGGCGCACTGCAGAGCGTATTGCAAGAGGATTGTTCACGTACCAATGGCTCGGATCAACTGCTCGTCGGTCTTGTTCTAGTCGCCGTTGCAAGTGTGCACGCACGGTGCGATCGCTGGGATCCCTGTACCTCGGCGATGAGCTGCGCGCACGGCGTGTGGAAGACGGGATGTGCCGTCGAGGGTCGCGCTGTCGAAGAGGGCAGACGTGAAGCTGGCGGGGTAGTTGTTGGTTGGCGTCGTCAAGACACTCGCGCTGGACGACGAGGAGGCGTGGCGGTGACGGCTGTAGGGATAGGGTGGAGCCGAACGAGGGGCAGGGTTCGTCTGCGTTCGTCTTCGTTCGTCTTCGTTCGTCTTCGTTCGTCAGGGTCTGCTGTGTCTGCTGTGTCTGCGTTGGGTTATCCCAGTCAGCTCTCGGAATACGAATGTCGAGTGTGAATGCTCTGTGCGCATCCAAGGAACGGGGCCTGCACGTGGACGGGACATTCACTCACTGGCGGGGTGCTCTTTCCTTCTGGCGCTGTCGCGTGGATGCGAGGCAGGTGCGATCGGGTCTGTTGCTGCTCGGGCGCCAGTCGCAGGCGGGATGGATGGCGGGGTCAATTCGGTCACTTCAATCAACAGCGGCTGCGTGACAATGTAGCACAACACGACAAACGACAATGCAGCAACAAGAAAATGGATTCCAGGAACAGAGCAGCAGAGGACTTATGGCGCGCAGATATACCAATACCACCGCACCATCACCACCACCACCATGCCCACTCTGCCGCAGACGCAGCCCTCGTTTGGTGTCCGCATCGCCCTAGCCGCCGGAACCATGGCCTGGCTCAGGTCGAGAGCTCTGCCGCGCCCCCATTGGTGTGACTCTGTGGTGACTCGCTGTGCAGCTCTCCTGTGATTTCTGCTATATGCACCAGACCTATCTCAAACCCATGGACGTGTTTGGCTTGTCTTGCCTGAAGCCTGGTGGATAATCCGACCGGCTTTCCTTCTCGACCGCCCTCTTGCTTGCTCCCTTCTCTCGCCATTGCAACCCAGCTTCGGCCATCCTCATTCGACATCCCTGTCATCTGGCACCTCCCCGCGCCGTCAGATACTCGCTAGGCCGCTCAGTCTCATATCCCACGCTACTGTAGCCCAAGGTAAACCTTATACGGTAGTGACTGAAACCGCCAGGGGCAGGTTACATCTTTGCAACACCTATACTTAGTGGGCCGACTCTGCGGCCGACATCCTACACCACCTTGCGGGTAAGGCCTCCTTCGACTATTGGCTATGCTAAGCGTTACCGCGTTCCTTCATCTCAACGCATCACAACCATCCTACAAACTACGCTTCTCTGCTGCTTCAGCACAAGACATCACGCAGCCAGCTCAAATCTTGTCCCTGTCATCTAACACCACCGTCCTCACTAGCCTTGTCACGGTGCCTGAGACTTCTAGAAGCGTTTCACCCACCAGGCAGCGCGCTGGAGTGGATCCGCAATCCGGCAAGCTTCTAGAAATTCATACTTCCGTCCACATCCTCCACACAGTTTCCGGTCCCAATGCCGGAGCTCCGAGATCCAAGGCACCGGAACGAACCACAAAGACCCGCAAGAATACGATGGCCACATCAGAGGCCTGGATGTGCAGGTAACGTTTCGCCACACACTCTCCGCTTCGCAACACGTTGTACTCGGTGTGACTGCGCCAGTCCGATAAGCACGACGGACTGGACCAAGACCAAGATGCAACGCACTCGCTATGTTGTTTCTACTATGCAATCTGGTCATTATCGTGCAATTCGTTACGCTTAAAGAACTTCCACAAGCCCATAGCCTTCGCAGCAACTAGTACATGTCTGCACTACACATCTCCCTCCCTTGATCAAGGGCCACAGCTCCTTCTCCGTGCATGTATATTACCCCTGCTTCGGCCGACCCCGCATGACGTCTGGAAGTCACGCCGATGACAGCGTGCCCATCGGTGGGTATTTGTGTCCTTCTTGTTCGATCCGCGGTCCACATGTACACCATTGTTCTGACGGAACGTTCGACATGACACCGGCGACATGCTTGCCACAACCCCACCAAGTGGTCTTGTCTGATATAGGTCAGTAATTGGATGGGTTGGAAGCATTAAATGAGCCGATGGATGGACTTACGGCACGAGTCACAGGCAGCCTTCTTGCACATTTTTCGAAGTCGTTCACGCCGGGGCTGATAATAGGATAGTGTGCGAGCTTGTGATACAGCACAATGACGGAAGTTGTGAAGTGGCGTGATGGGAATGCTGTGTTGTATAGATACAAAGAATGACTATGTTCCTTCTAGCCCAAGGCACCGAAGCTTGCTCGCGGACTTGTGTGCAAATGTCAAAAAAGTAGTGTCCCAAACTTTTCTCCACGAGCAGAAGCGTATTTATATGTCCCCCCTCCGTCGTATCCTCTAGAAATCTTACTTCGAGCCCAACGTGCGTGTCCGCCTCCATCCACCTCCCCGCGGCATCTCCCTTCCTCACGACGTCGCCGAACGAACGTCGCCGACCTAGTTCGGACAAACGGACAAACCAATCACAATCCTTCATCCATGTCTCTAGTCCCGCGTCCACCTGCATCCTCGCAGCTTGGCAGCGGGAAAGGCGCATACTCGAACCTGTAGTCCGGGACAAGGGTGACGGCATCCGCACGGTGGGTAGATACTTTTGGGCATGGCGTTAGTGGGCTTCAGCGTAGAAGGGCCGCCTTAAAGTCGCCGAGCTCTTTAAGCTTCGTGGGACTACGCGGTGTGAGTGGAGATGATAGTTGCAAACATGGTGTGTCTCAAGCGCATGTAGATTATCCGCGCGTGCGCACGTGGGTTCGTCATGGAATTTGGAATTCCCTTGGTGGCTAAGATAGTCAGCTTGCGTGAGACGATCAGCACACTATTTCGCCGTTTCGATGGGCACAGTCTGTCAGATACAATGCATTGTCGGAAGCAAGATAAAACTTCATGTACATTGATCTCAGCCTTCGGGAACAAAATCACTACTGTATAACGAAAACAAAAAGATCCTTGACACTGCGGACCGCTCCTTGGGCGTTCTGTGGCAAAGACGTAAGTTTGTTGGTTGCCGCGATCTATGTGTGTCTTGACTTTTGAGCCCAACGCCGGAACGCCTTCGCTATGTATGTCATATTGTCACAGATCACCGCAGACGCTGCAGGCGAGCTCGCCGACCTACTATATAGCAAGGTAATAATGCCAAAGTCCGCAATGACGAGTCCAATTGACAGATGGCTTAGTCAAATGTAATCTTGGTCGCCGCCTTCGTATTATCAACATCTTTGTAAAATGCACCATAAGCACCGTGCTCCTTCTTCTTGACGGTGGTGCCAAACTTGAGCAATTCCTCAGGAACCTCCTGGTTGGCAGCTTTAAGGACATTAATCAGACTATCACGAATATTAGCAAGATTGCCGTGGAATGAGCACAGAACTGAGGGAAACACTTACGACCCTGAGAGTCCCTTATCATGCTCCGTGAAGAATGTGATGGCCAGACCCTCTTTACCTGCACGACCCGTCCGACCAATCCTATGCACGTAATCCTCGGCAGTCAACGGGAAGGTGACATTGATAACGAGCTTCACGGCGGGAATATCGAGGCCTCGTGCGGCGACATCCGTAGCTACGAGCAGCGGAACTTGGCCTTCCTTGAAAGCCGCAAGCGAGGCACTGCGCTTCTCTTGACTGAGATCACCGTGGATGCCGCCTACGCGGAAGCCCTTCATACGGATGAAGTTTTCGATACGCATGGCCTCCTTCTTGTACAGACAGAACACAAGGATACGGTCATCCTTGTTCTTCCCAGACTGGTATTGCTTCAAGAGCTGAAGGAGGCGTTGTTCTTTCGCGTGCGGGTCAAGAACTTCGACGAGTTGCTTGATTCGCACATTAGCGCGCAGCTCGCCAGACTGATTATCTCCTATGGTGATTCGCACTGGCGAGACCATGAAGGTAGACGCGAGATCGCGCACCGAGGGCGGCCAGGTCGCTGTGAACATGAGAGTCTGGCGCTTCTTGGGCGTCTGCGAGATAATTTGACGAATGGGCTCCTCAAAACCTTTGTCAAGCATACGGTCTGCTTCGTCGAGAACCACGTAGTCGGCATTGCTGAGGTCTGCTGAGCCATCGCCAATTAAGTCGTTCAAGCGACCAGGTGTAGCTACGACAATGTGCGCCTTCCGGCAAGCAGCGACTTGCGGATCCTTGGGCACACCGCCGTACACGCAAACAACCGAAAGCCCAGCAGGATGGGCCAGTGCTACTAGCTGATCGTAAATCTGCACAGCCAGTTCGCGTGTTGGGGACACAATAACCGCCTTGATTCCCTTGCGCTTGTCCTTGGGCAAGGACAGGATGGCCCGCACGCATGGCACACCGAAGGCGAGCGTCTTGCCAGATCCCGTCTCCGCCACACCGACCATGTCCCTGCCAGAGAGCAAGAAAGGCCATGTTGCTGCTTGTATAGGCGTGGGGGCAGTGAAGCCCGCAAAGGGCGCTCGCTGTGATTCGTCGGTCACAGGAAGGTACTTGAAGTTGACGATGGGCCGGAGTTTGCGCGCGGCGGGCTTTGGGTCTTCGATGGTCATGGTGTTCTTCGTCAAGAAGGCGTCAATTTCCGATTGGGGGAGCTGCGCCAACTCGGTATGCTCGGTATAGGAGCCTGCATTGGAACTTGACAGGGTCTGCGCGGGAACAGACGAAGCCTCTGTTGGTGCAGAGCTCGCTGTCTTCTCCGCCTCCTTGAGCTTCTTCTTCTCTGCCTTGCGAGCAGCTTTCCTTGCGGCCTTTGCAGCTTCTTCGTCGTTTTCCACAGTCGGCGCATCGGCTTTGCCAGCCTTGCTCGCTTCCTTTGCTTCTTTTTTGGCTTTCTTCGCTGCTTTGCGCTCTGCCTTGGAAAGCGCTTCGTTCTCAGACCCGTCTACAGTCGTTTCTGCCGCTGGCGCATGGCCATTTGTGTCGGCGCCTTCACCTATCACAGACTTTTTTGATTTCCCACTCTTCTCTTTCTTGCTCTTCTTGCGTGAAAGCTCAGAAGACGCAACTGCGTCATCTTCGATAGGTCGTTTTCCCATTGTCGCGGGAGTTCTGGTGAACGAGCTGTGGTGCACAGTCGCGACGGACTTTTTCTTCGTCAGTACCTGCACTATCGATAAGAGTGGGCTAGACTCATGTGGGTCTAGGGCAGAATGTATCTCCACTAGCCTCGGCCTCGGCATGCTGTTCCACTCGCTGCAACAACACAGATTCTGGAAGGCCATTTTCAGTTCGAATCAGAACGCTATATTTCATTGTCCACGCCCGGAATGGTCAGAAATATTACAGAGAAATCGACATTGACATTGTCTAGGTGACAATGTCAGACGTGACGGAGCTCAGGTGCTGGCCGTCGTGCATTGACGCGCTGGATTGGTCCCAAGATGGTATCATCGCGCTCGCTTCCGACGAACGAGTCGAGTTACTGGTGGGGGTTTCAACAGTGAGAATTCCTATATTGACACTGATCAGACGCTAGTTTCCAAACACAATCTCATATGATAGAGATCAAGAATTTGCACAATGGCAGCACATCCCCTTACAGGTCCCATGGTTTACCAACGAGGAATTGCCCATCAAACGCCCTGCGCCTTTGGCGAATTATTCTCTAGGTGAAGAAATCTCATCTAGTGCTCCCACCGCCATATCTTGGTCACCCCCCGGCCTAGCGAAGCATCGGAGATGTGCTCTTGCTGCCCTCACAGCAAATCTGGTCCTGTCGATATGGTCAGCGGAGGGCAAGCTTGAGGAGGCGTCAAGCTGGGATCGAAGGCTCATCGTCAACAATGCGCTTGCCGAGTACTTCATGGGTCATGCCAGAGAAGAAGTTAGTCATGTTGCAGCGACCTTCAATGAGCGCATGCGGTTGCGGACTCGCGTTCGAGCCTTTACATGGGCACCTGCTCTGCCCAACTCGCACACCTCTAGCACCCTCGGGTCCCGGCTATCATACGGTCAGCACATCATAGCAGTCTGCAATGACGACAACCACCTTGCTCTCGTAGCCATCAATTCCTCTACTACCAGTTACGCCGCAGACCCCAACTGGCATGCTGAAGTTCTGACCCACGTGTCGGTAGTTCCCAACTCTGACAGCATCTTTCCGGCTCCCTCGTCTTTTGCCGATAGGATGAAACAACAGAGACAAATCTCGCATGTGTCGTGGAGTCCTTGGATTACGCGAGGGGACTGTCATCACGCCATCCTGCTTTATGCCACCAACGAGGATGTGCGGGCCAGGATAGTCACCTACATGCACGATAGCGTAGGACTAGGAGATGAAGTTGTGTATCCAAATATCGAGATGCGTTACAATGGCCCCATGAAGTGGGGCCCAAAAATCAATGAGAACATCCTTACAGTCGCACTGTTCACATCCACTGGTTTGATCTGTCTTACAATTTCGACCCAAGATGCTTCAATCATTGAGCAAGCCTCCCACGATCTAGACGGGCGCTGGGATCAGGTGTCTGGTGCGGTCTGGGAGGTGGATCGGAATTCCACGCCTCGTCTACATGTCAGCTCCATTTTGTCGACGATCCAAGATCCAACTGCTGTACTCGATTCATTCCCCGGTACTCTTGTGTCAGCTGGCTGCCCAAGCTGGCGCGATCAACTAGAGAACAGCGCCTCACTCTTTAGTGCCAAGAATGATCTGAAGGGCAACGTCAAGATGAAGGTATGGGGCTTGGCCATCTCGCCATTAGGAGATTTCGTTGCGACTTGTCACAGTGTACATCCGTCAGACATGATAGAGTATGGATCGCCGGCTGATCGTCGTGGCACAGTAGCCGTGACTGCTCTTCAACAATACCGACAATTGCGCGAAGGCTTCCCAGCTTATAACGTAAATGCCGAGGGCGTCCTTCTCACTCTCAAGAAACTCGTGGGCAATACGGTTGAAGACAGTAACCAGATGCCCGCCTTCGTTGAAGAAATTGCCGATAAGCTTCTGCAAGCGTATGGCCCTATTGAGAACAAGGGCGACAGCGTTGATGCCTCTATCTCAGTCGACTCTGGGATCAAAGTTGCAGAATTACTACGATATGTCAAGCTCATTAGCTTCTTTGACCCACGGACGCTCAGAGATCGCTATGTAGTTCTTGCATCTCAAGCATGCAATAGTGGCAACAATGAGGACCTCCAGAGGATGCTGATCGCTTATCGACTCGCCACGAATCTGCAAGTCCTCTCCGATACTCTTGCCGAAACAGCATTCAGCACCGAGATTCGCGACCACCACCGACAGATGATCAAGCTCGTACAGAAGCTCATAGAGCACGAAATCACACCCACACAGCCGGCGGAACGTCGTGCTCCAGGCGCCGTCGAGGAGCAAGATGGACCAATCTCGATTACTACTGCACAACCCTTGCCTACAGCTTTGATGATAAATCTACACGCCAGAGAGGCCATAGTGGACGCATGCGACTTCTGTTCTGCTCCGATTCCATTCGTGGACCTCAAGACTGCATCGTGTACGAATGGACACCAATTTCCCAGGTGTGGCCTAAGTCTGGTAGCCATCCAAGCACCTGGCATAACGAAGTATTGTGGTATCTGTAGTACACCGTTCTTCAACGAAGAATTTGTGGCTGCTCAGGAGATGCAAAAGTTGCCAAGGGTCGCAAAGAGGCAAGGCAAGGAGACCGAGGGGAATAGTTCAATCGGGCACGACATCGCAGGTCCTCAATCGAACGGCGATAATACCTACAGAGCTGATGCTGAAGGAGGAATCCCCGCGGAAGATACTGCTCTCCCGAAAGACCCAGAACAGAATATGGGAACAGGATGCCACAAAGAAGCTGGCCGCGAGGGGCCCGAAGATGTCATGGTCGAGGAAGAGAGAAGACAATTGCCCGTTACCTTTGCGAAACTGCTCTTCTTGGCTTGCGATGCTTGTATATATTGCGGTGGTAAATTCGTGGGCTAATACCTACTTGAAAAGCTGGAGTATAATTTCGAGAAAAGAAGCAACTGATACACCATGTCGTGTCTGGCGCTTGCACACCTAATCAGGCTTTCAATGTATAAGTCAAAATCATCTTGATGTCCACTATCGAATGCTGGCAAGATCTTTGCGTTGGTTTTTTGCTTCCACTGCACCTCACCAGTGGATTCTGTTAGAGCCACATGCATGCCGCGCAAGATCACGTTATATCTCCATTGCTACTAACACCCGACTGACACGAATAAGCATGCAAGGAAAAGGGTATCATTATGCATCCGTTCTAATAACAATTACTCCCTGCACAGTTCTAGTCATTCCTGAACTATGAAAAGTCCCGCTTGAAGCACTTTCAATTAGCGGTCAGTGCCAACTTTCCCCTGTCCCTTGCCCATCTTCTTGCCAACATCCAGTCCATCAATTTCCTTTTGTTTGTGGTAATGCGGCGCCATTTCCGTCAGCCATGCTGGTTCAATTGGCGCACAAGTGCGGGCGAATTCTTTGCTCGTGAGCACAAGCTCGGCGAAGACGATGAGCTTGGGTCGTACGTCCCTCAGACACGAGGATGGATGTATGTTGACTGACAAGCCCTGTTTCAGTGTCCGATACGTTTGTCCGTCACGATTGAGCCGTGCGACGTTGGCGAAGTATCCGGATACGAAGGCCTTCAGGATCTTGACGTATTCATGTACTCCGCAGGATGACTCGAAGATCTCTACGCGCTCGCAGAGTTTCACCAGCTGATCGCGTACGTCTCGAACTCGGTTAAGACATCGGTATTGCACGAAATTGTCTCGACACCAAGTCACAGAATAATCGTTCTCGACGAATTCATTCCAGACATTCAAGAAGGCAATCAAATCACCCCCTGTGCCAGCGACTGATGAGGTAAACCTGGCTTTCGCATGTTCCGCAGCAACTTTCTTGTCTTTGGGCGCAAAGAATAGAGTGCCGGCTTCTTGTACCATCGCAACAAGGGTGACGATCTCGTCGACACAACCAAGGCTGTCCGCCGTTAAGAGAACTTTGGCCAGTCGTGGATCTAAGGGTAGTTCGCTGGCTCGCCTGCCTAATTTGGTGACAGCACCGTTGCTGTCCAAATATCCTAGTGCATAGAGCGTTTCAAGTGAAGCTGCAAGAGCTTCCACTGGAGGCGCATCCTGGGGATGATTAGCAAGCGTTCCAATTTGTACTTCGGGATAGGAGATACGTACCATGAAATCAAAGTGTAGAACATCATGTATGCCCATGGCCTTTAGCGTGAGGACCGGCCCATCGAGGCTGATCCTCAAGATCTCCGGCAAGCTCGACTCGGGGAGCTCATGATAAAAAGCATATTTGGTGTATAGCCGAAAGGCCATGCCAGGTCCCGTGCGTCCAGCACGACCTGCTCTCTGTTCGGCGCTGGCTCGCGAACAAGGGACGGTGACGAGCGATGCCATGTTAGTCGCGGCATTGAACGAGTTTTGTTTCTCGAGACCGCAATCGATGACGTAGCTGATCCCATCGATTGTTAAGGAAGTCTCAGCAATGTTGGTGGCGAGCACAACTTTCCGACTACCAGGTGGCGCCGGGTTGAAAATAAGCTGCTGAGCCTCGGAAGGAAGTGCTCCGTACACTGGAGCTACAATCAATGGAGGGCTTCGACTACCGAGTTTCTTTTGTGTATCGTTAATATAATCAGCGGCAGCCAGAATCTCCTCTTCTCCTGTAAAAAAGATCAAAATGTCACCTTTGACATCGTTCATGGATCCATTCGAGCCCAAGTGGATTTGGAAAACCGTGGTCACTGCCGCTGAGAGGTAGTTGGCTTCCGGTTGAGTCGAATGTGCCTTCGTTATTGGAAACGTGCGCCCAGGAATGTTCATTATGGGTGCGTCATGAAAATAAGTAGAGAACTTCTGTGCGGCCAAAGTTGCTGAAGCAATGATCAAACGAAACTCTGGTCTCGCAAGACATATCTCCTTCAACAGGCTCATCAAAATGTCTGTGGCCAATGTCCGTTCGTGGGCCTCGTCGAGAATCATGACCGAGTAGTCAGATAAAGTGGGATCTGTTAGACAGAGTCGTAACGCTAGACCGTCCGTCATGTACTCTATCTGTGTATCGTCCGACATGGCGCTTTCGAAACGGACCGAGTAGCCTACTCGTCGACCAATCTTCGTGCCAACTTCAGCTGCCACGCGGTTTGCGACGGAGATAGCGGCGACTCGCCGGGGTTGTGTGCATCCAATACGTAGACTATTCTTCGCATAGCCGGACTCGTTTAAATACTGTGTTAATTGTGTGGTTTTTCCAGACCCGGTAGCACCGACCAGGACTATGATCTGGTGTTCTGAAACAGCCTGTATGAATTCCTCCCTGTATTTGTAGATCGGAAGGCTCTTTCGTGTGTCGTCGATATTCTTGGCTTTGACTTCTGCCTCGTCGAGGTTTGCCTGCAAACGCTGCTTCTCGAGATCGATCACGGGCGCATCGAACTTGATGTTTTGTTCGGTATCGAAGACGAAGTCGTAGTCCTCCGCAGACACCCGTTCTGGCTTCTTGATCTGTGCGCGAACCTTGGACGTCTGCTCTTCTTCCCATAGCTGCACCTCAGACTTCTCGTAGCCCTTTTCCTTGTGTTTGCGCGCGAGCGTTTCGGACTTGGTCGTATAGTCGGCATCGGGTAGAATGTATCCATCCAAGTGTTCGTCGATGGCGTTTCGTTGTTCAGCGAGTCGAAGCGTATCGCGATTCCTGGCGAAGTCGGCGCGCTCTTGTTTGGATAACCGGTCACCGAGCCTCTCCTCCTCTTCTGCCTCTTCTATGACTTGCTTCCGGAGTAGCGCCAACTGTTCCGCTTCGCGCTTTTGCAGATATGCTTGTCTAGACCTCAGGCGCAAATCGCCCACGTCTGCATCGCCCGTCTTGCGGCGCTTGGGGTCCATTTTGAATGCAGTTTCGTGTACGTTTGTGCCGCAGAAGTCTAGTGTAGTTGGCGACAGGGTAACGCAATTATCGCATCAAGGACTCGGGCGGATTGTGGAGAGTGAGATTTCGTGGTGGAGAGGCACGGCCGAGCTCGCGGTACTTGTGAAATGTTATGGCACGGACCAAGTTCGCGCATGGGTTGGACGAGTCACGTATGGGCAGCTCTTGTCTGCACCCACATTTGCCTCCCAACATCCTTGACGGTGTTTGGGTAAGCGATTTGAATAGAGTTGGGGTGCACTTCACCAGAGACTTTGATCAAGAAGAAAAGGCAAACGTGGCACAGGCACACCTAGAACATTGGGAAACACGTATTTCATCCAGACTTCATGCTAACGTATCTAAGACCATCGACGCGCTAGAGGAAACAGCATCCTTACCCTGAACGCCGTTCGCAATGCCATGCTTTCCCGCTAAACATCCAAAGAATACACGTGACAAATCGTAACCGTACTGCCTCCACCGAGTCACGCGACTAGTGACTAATGTACTGGAACACCGCACTGACATCCCTGAGATCGTTCGTAGTCTCTTGCCTCAGCAGCAAATCCTGTATCTTCCCAAGCGGACCATTCTCACCGTCGTTGACAAAATGGTTCCATGTACTCGTGTCACCATACAACATCGCTGGTGCTTTGAGAATCTGCCTTCCATCTTCCTTCCTGCATCGCTTACACTTGAAGGTATCGTGTGTATCGCTCGTAGTATTGTTGCGGTATTGAAAGAGTTCTCGCAGGGAATCAAGGGAGAAATGGCGTTCGACATCTTCCGCTGAATCAACAACGCATGATGAGAGAGACTGTTTGTGCGATTGACGTTGAAAGACCTTTTCCTCAATTGTGCCAGTCGTGATGAAGCGGTACACGAAACAGTCCTTCTTCTGCCCATCACGCCACACACGGGCAAGAGCCTGTTGGTCAGCCGCTGGGTTCCAATCGGGATCGAAGAGGACCAGGCGATTGGCGCCAATGAGATTCAGACCACATCCTCCTGCCTTGGATGAAAGCAGGAAGACGAATTCTGGGCCTTCTGGGTCATTGAATTTGTCGACAAGTTTTTGGCGCTTGCTCACGTTCATCGTCCCGTCCAGACGTAGACAGCCGTATCCACGAGACCGGCACAGTGCTGCGAAGATATCAAGCGTTTGTGTGTAGTTTGAGATAAGAACGATCTTGTCGTTGGTCTCGGCCCGGATGCGCGCGAGCATACGATCCAGCACCAACATCTTGCCTGAGTACCATACCTTGACCTCACGATCTCGGCCTCTTGCATCCTTGGGCACAAAGTCCTCGGGTAGCGTGTGTTCGCAACCTGGCAGATCTTGGGGGAGTTCGAGAAGATCAGGGTGGTTGCAAAGCTTCTTGAGCATGCCAATGACTTTGAGCGGCTGCGAGCCTTTGCCACGAAGCAGACTTTGAACGTCAGGCGACTTGATGAAATGGTTATACAACTCCTTCTGGAAAGGTGCGAGGTTGCAGAACACTACATGCTCGTACTTCACGGGGAGATACTTGGACAGAATATCGTTCGTTCGCCGGATGATGAATTTGTTGACCAAGCCCAATAATTCTGTGAGGCGCTCATTGCCCTTCTTGACGTCCTCATCTGTACCATTGGCGTCACGGCCACGCAGAATTGGAATCTCGTAATGCTTTCGAAATTCCATACGGGTGCCAAGATAATTTGGATTGGCGAAGTTGAGCAAAGCAAAGTATTCCGAAAGATCGTTCTGGATAGGTGTACCTGACAGGATCACCCGCCTCTGTACATTGAGACTATTGAGCGCTGTAAAGGTTAAGCTGTCACCGTTCTTCAGACGATGGCCTTCGTCGCAAAGCATAAGACCGATCTGCGTCTGTCCAAACTCTTCGACATAGAGACGAAGGGTTTCATACGAGACAATCAGAACTGGGCGAACCACCGAACGTCCACTGGCAATGGACCACTGTCGGATTTGCTGGATAAGCTCGTCTTTCGATGCCTTTCCATCGATCGCGAAAGGAGTGACTGCGTCTGGGCCGAGCCATTTCACCAGTTCGTTGGCCCAATTTCGTACCAGACTGGAGGGACAGGCAATCACACACTTTTGTATCGTCGACTTGCCAGCGTCGGGTGACTGTTTCAGGAGTGTCCACATGAGCGCAATGCATTGCAATGTCTTGCCAAGACCCATCTCATCTGCCATGATGCAGCCGTTTGCTTTTGGATCGATCATGCCGGTGGTAGCTCGGTACAGGAACTTGACACCCTCGACTTGATGAGGACGAAGGACTTTGCTGAGTCTCGGATCAATAACGACGGGCACGCGCGGTCGCTCATCATCGACCTTCTTTTTCAAGCCCAGGATTTCTGCCAGACTCTTGTGCACGAGCGGAGCTTCCAGTTCTTTTTTGTCCTGCTGACTGAGCTTCGGCTCCACCTCTTCTTTTGGGGCAGGTTTATCGTCAACTGTGGGATCGTACAACACAATGGCAAACTCGCCGCTCGGGTCGTGAAGAGGCCGCGCAACGAATACGGTTCCTAGTCGCATTCCTAGGAGAGGAGCAGGGCGATTCGCGTTGTAAGCGCCAATGTCCTTGTTCAGGAGAGGCACGGAGAACCTTTGCTTGAACAGGGTGTCTTTGTCTTTTGCCTTGAAGACTGGGAATCGATTCGCGTCTCGAGTCGCCAGCGCTAACCGGTCGTCGTTTGAGTATGGTTTGTCGCTCTCTCCATCTTCACCACCTGCGCCGGAGTAGTCGACCTTCCGCCTCTTCCTAGCAGGCTTTTCTGATACACGAGTTGAAGTTGCAGAACCTGGGCATCTGAATGGCTTGCGAAGACTGTCTGCCGATTGGGGTGTGCCACCATACAGACGTGCTGCAGGTTTCGCGGGTGTGCATTCGCCAGCCGCGACAGCCTTTGTGCGATGCATCGCGAATGAGAGGAGGCTGGTCGGTTCTTGAGACGCTGCGGCGGTTCCTAGGAGCCGTGTTTGGAGACGAAGCCGTAAGCAATTGCGGTGATCGAATGTAAGTCGGGATGTTGATCAATGGTGGCGGAAGTGCGACGCGTCAAACATGCAGGGGCGATCATTGGCCACAACGCGTTATCACGTGCGCTTCGCATCCCCCATGACACCCACAATCGCTCCGTTTTGCCCCACATATGAAGCGGACTGCCCTGCGCCGTGGGTGGCAGCCAAATCTCCTTGAATCCGGTCCGGAAAAACTCATCACCGAGACCCCCGAGCCTTTCTCCGCAAGCGCATGCATCACAGAGTGCATCATTGACAACCATCCCAATGGCGCGCAAAGCAATAGCAAAAGATCAGATCGTGAAATTGATAGTAGGCGCAGGGCAGGCGTCGCCCTCGCCACCCGTCGGTCCCGCATTGGGTAGCAAAGGTGTGAAGAGCATGGATTTCTGCAAAGTGTGTATCACAACCTCAAATCTGCTCCAGCTCTTTGCCTAACTGTACTCAAGGAGTTCAATGCACGCACAGCACATTATAACCCCGGCACACCGATACCCGCGCGCATCACTGTCCGACCCGACCGATCTTTCCATTTCTCGCTTCGCACACCTCCTACAGCGACTCTCCTGCTCAGTGCAGCCGGCGTGCTACCCACAAAGAACAAAATTCGAGGCGCTGGAAATGTACCGGGACCAATGAACAACCATGACGGCCAGAAAGGCAAGACTAGCACTAGTAGTCCTACAGTGGGTAATGCGACCAAGGGAACAGTTGGCACAGTTAGCTTAAAGCACGTATACGAGATTGCAAAGATTAAGCATTCAGAGACGAGGTTGAGCGGATTGAGTTTGGAAGGTATCGCAAGAAGTGTGGTGGGACAAGCAGGAAGTCTGGGGGTAGTCATCGTGCCTTAGGCCCATGCCCGCAGAGCGAATGGTGGAAGATATGAACTCACATACACGACTCAGCAAGGCATTTCGACACAATGTGGGGATACGCGAGCTATCACGATTGTCCCAACAAATGGCATTTGTGGGCAGAGAGCAGGATATGTTACAAAAGGCTGTTATTTCGGCCGTGAGCCACATGTAAGACGCTGTGATTGCATGAAAGCGGGAATGATAATACAGAGCCTGGTGGAGACATCGGACCAAGGACTGGTGGTGCGACCGATTCTGAATAGACCCTATCTGACTTCCGTTCGGTACGAAGCGCAAGGGAGCGATTACGAGAAACCGTAGACACCACCCTGCTCTTGGAACTTCAATTGATGATCCTTCAAGTCGGCCCATAGCCTCAACTCCGTCTCTTCGTCCACGCTGCTGGCTGCAGGATCGCTAGCCTCAGGGCTGACACGTTCTAGCTTGCTCAGGATATCCAAGAATTTGTAAAGGTAATCTTGGTGTTGAAGCGCCACACTACCTTTGCGCTCTTTGGGCACTTCGAGCAAAGTCTTCGCAATTGCCCGAATTTTTTGTGTCTGTGTTGGAACAAATCGTAAGCATGTGATTGGACTGAAGCTTTGCGAGCTGAAGAGCATATTGGTTGGACAGAAAACAAGTAGGCCGTCGCCGGCTTCGTAGACAATGTCAGAGTCTTGTAAGTGAACGTAGTGACTTACGAAGGAGTCGCCGTTTGGCTCCATGTTGACCATGTCAATGCTTCCTAGCACCACTAGCAGGTCCTTCACGACTTGCTCGCGTTCCTCTGACATCATCTTCTCTAGGGCGTCACCATTGGTAATGGATGGCGGCACTATCCTGTCCAAACCGGCAGCTAATCCTATAGGTGGGCTATGTAGTTCGGCTTGCTCTTGGGCCTTTGTGAACTTCTCCAGCTGTATGAAGTATTTCTCAACGAGGTAAGAGCGTGTTGCAAGATGACTAGCATAGACGTTGGCTTTCTGAATCTCGTAACGGCGCAAGTCTTGAGGTTCCGGATTACGAACATTGGCCAGTGCTGGATCCCTTAAACCCGAAAACTCGGGCATCGGAGGGTAGTACGGCTGTCTTTGTGGAAGGCCGCTCTCTCGTCCCGGTCCTGGCTGCACCCGCAGAACTTCTGGTATGCTGTCAAGGATCATGCGACAGCGTTCCAGACTCTGCTCGAAGATACGCTGTTGGCGATCCCAGTCGAAGATCTCATCGACGCCGAAAGCCATCTCTGCCGTGGCAAGGGAGGAATACGATAAGAAGACGCGTACGTTAAGGTTGAAGCCAGTCATCAAAGAGACGACACTGGGCTGTTGTGGCTGGATCTGATGGGGGAATATGTATACATCGTCTACTTCAACAGGCAGTGGAGGGAGAGGTTCAGTTGGTGTAGCTGGGGCGATGGTCAACTCGCCAAAAGACGCGCCCAGCTGTTGTATAGTCCTGCCAGTTGAATTAGCATGTCCACCACATTGAACGGCTTGGTAGGCGCTTACCGTACGCCAACGAAGACAGTCCAAAAGACTCTCCGTCCTATCTGCTCCGTAATGTGATCCAGCTTGAACTCCCGCGAGCCGTCAAAGTTGGGTCCGTTGGAGCCCCAAGCGCTTGGAACGCTGCCGAGGTAGGTATAGCCCTGAGCCTCCGATTTGTGCAGGCCCAACGAGCGGATGATGGTCAGACACTCGGCGAAGTAGAGGCGAAGCTGCCTGCCATTGGAAGACGTAGGCATCCGGTCAGGCCCAGAAAGTAGCTCGTACACGCATCATAGACGTTCAGAGATGCCCGGTCGAGGTAGCCGGGTCCCGCGCGCCTGGGTGCATACCTCACGGCACTTGTCGACTCAGGGAGAGATGTGAGGGATACTCGTGGCGGTGTCTGTGTCTTGAGATGGAGGCGCGGCTTGCGCGGGAAAGGAGGACACAAGTGCAGCGATCATGGACGCCAGCAGTGCAAGAAAAAGACGGGTTCGTGAAGTCCTCTCTGCGCTCCCATGCCTCGCGGAACGACGGCTCGTGCGGGAAGGGGCACAGCGGGTGGATGTATATAAAGAAGTCGTCGATGAGCGCGTTCATGGTGGGCAGCGGGCAGATGGTCTCGGCAGACAGCTGCTGCGGGTGGGACGACTGCAGCTGCGCGAGGGCGTGGGCGGCATTGGTGGGCGACTGCGGCGACGACTGGCCAGAATGCGGGTCGGTGTGGTTCAGGCGCCGCTTCTTGATGTCTTCGGCATGTCTGTTGGGCGGTCCGCGGCGGCGACTGGGACGGTCAAAGGTGCAGGGGATCTCGAGGGAAATGCAAGCTCGACATGGCGGGCCCGTCTCGTCGCACTGTGTTGAGTCAGTAGAGCACGCCGCGAGCTACCATAATGGACAAACCTTGACTTTGCGGATGCTGCACGAGTCGCAGGCTTTGCGCAGGCGGTTCGGCTTCTGCTGTTGCTGTTGTTGTTGTTGTTGTTGCTGCTGTTGCTGCTGTTGCTGTTGTTGCTGTTGCTGTTGCTGTTGCTGTTGTTGTTGTTGTTGCTGCAGTGTTGGTGCCTGTGCCAATGGGGGCAGCGCATGTTGTACGGGCACCCGCTGGTCGTTCAGCGCATGGTTGGCGTGCAAGGCGTGCGCCTGCAGCACGTCGAGGTTCTCAATCTTGGTATAGGGCGGCTCCTGCGCGTAGGGCGCGCGCGGTAGTCCCTGGGTGTCGTGCAGCGGCGCATTGGGAGTGGCATTGGGACTGGGCGTCGCCGGGTAGATGGGTGTGTAATGCGCGTCGCTCGTCGTGGGTGGGTCGGGGTAGCTCATGATATGATGTGTGCTGGGTTGCAAGCAGCCCGATGATAACCCGTCGCGAGGGATAGAAGTCGTTGGTAGCGGCCGCGCATACAACCCGCATGTGCCAGTCCACAACAAATAGCTTTCGCACGCGCGTCCTGCAATCACAATTTGTTGTAAACATCATCTACCTGACCATCCGCCTCGTCCCTCTGTGATGACCCGCGGAAATCTCCGGCGCCAAGACCCCCGATGGTCTGCGCGGTGCGTGCAGCAGGGAACGCCTGGGGTAGTGTCTCCTAGAAGGGCCCGGGGCTACTCACGAGACTGAATTCGCGCCATCGTGCAATGAAAGAGCCGCGTATAGCTTCAGGAAGCGAGTGACAATATTCTCATTAGGTATCTAACCATCCTCCGTCCTTCACAGCTTAATTCCATCCACCCTCAGAAACCGTCTGTCAGTCCGAATCATCCGACTCTGGCGCATTGCGCACAGGTGGTCGACACGATCGTGTCAATGAGAAATCGAGCACATCAGACTTCGAGCCAGCATCCACAAACTTGCGCAAACACCACGATATCTGCACGGCTGTTGACTGCTCGTTGCCGAGAGGGTCGACTTGCTTTCCCTTGACAACTATAAGATCTAGTCAGCAAATTACTTCCAAGGGGTGCAATTAGAAACACCTACATATGATCTGGTTCTGGCTATCTTCACGGTCGTACACCTTATCGGACGCCCCAAAAGCGACGATAGCCAATTTCGATGAACGCTCCTGCTCCTTTGCAAGGCTTGAGCTACGCTCGAAGCTTTGCTGGGCAATATTAGCCAGCAGGTGCTCGTATATCTTGCGTGGCAGTCTCGTTGAAGAGGGACTGTTGGTAGGCCACGTCGTGATGTGGAGAGTTACGAGATTCCGAAGATTGGCCAGGCAGTTTTCGAAATCGATGAAGCTCTCATTCTTAGTGCGGATCACGCTCACTTGCGGGAATGCCACAGAGACCTGCTCCAGTAGTGGGCAGTCCTTGCAGATTTGCGAGAATGAGGCATAATCATACACGAGTTCATCGTCGCAGCTGTCGGGGCTGATGCTAGCATGAACATTGAGCTGCTTCAGCGTCTTTCCGTGTCGAACGATACCGGAGGAAGAAGGCAGACTCTTGCAGTAAGTGAGATCCAAGGCCAAGACTTGGATGCCGGAGACGAGACACAGGAATCCATCTAGGGCACCAAGACCGTCATTCTCCGTGTTATCCTCATGCTTGATTTCCAGCGTCTCTAGCTTGTTGGGCAACTTTGTGCTCTTCGACAGCTCGGCTAATAGAGCATCAGCTCCAGGACACCCAAAGACCCGGATGCTCTTCACTGAGCGGAAGTCGATGAGCTTGCAATAGGTTTCTGCTGCATACCGTAGTTTTATCTTCTGCAGAGTGACCTGTTTGAGCGCAATTGGAGTACATTTGGCGAAAGGCTGCATGTGAGCAAACATGGTCGACGTAATAAGTCCAGGCTCTGTCGACGAGTCATGGAGGTTCCGTTGCGGCATAGGCGAATCGAGTTCCTCGAAGCTGGCGTGGAGCGTCATCTTCTCCAGCGTCTTGTTTGCCGTGTGTTTCAGGAGGAAATGGCAGAAGTCCAGTACCTCCCGAGTATCTGGGTACAAGCCAATTTTGCGTACGCTCTGGAAGACCTTATCGAGATCCGGAAGCTTTTCCAGCTCTTCTACAACGTCCCTGTCTAGGGCAATGCTCTCCATCCACTTCATTCGCTGCTGCTTCTTGTACAGTAGGACCAGATTATCACCAGAGAATGGCGACCAAGGGTGCCATGAGAACTTCTCTAAAATGTTTTCCGGTAAGAACTCCAGGATCATTCGGATAGCAAAATCCGCCTGCTGCTGCTGGTTGCATTTGTCTGGAACATCGGCTAGGTACAGAT
Organism: Parastagonospora nodorum SN15; assembly: GCF_000146915.1. Lineage (NCBI taxonomy): Eukaryota > Fungi > Ascomycota > Dothideomycetes > Pleosporales > Phaeosphaeriaceae > Parastagonospora > Parastagonospora nodorum. Next base: position 1,561,292 of record NW_001884552.1, read on the forward strand.
CAAGTTTCCTTATGTGAGGCAGCCCGATGTTCTTAGGGTTGAGGAAGGCACCAAGGCGCGTATCTTGAGGTGACCCAACATCAAGCGTAACCTCGTAGTACAGCTGACGGACGGCGATTTGATGAAGCTGTTTGCAGGCGAGGCAGACGTTGCGCAGATCTGTCGGTCGATTGATCTGCCCAAATGTCAGCTAGGACGTAGTCAAGCAACGAAAGGACTATGCGACAACATGCAATGCGCAGAGGATTACTGCTACGCCATCTCGTCGATAGCGAATTGGATTTGCAGTCCAGTAACACCGATGACTTACATGCTGTATGACCAAAGTCTTGAGATCCACGGAGAGATCCATGAACGTTAATCGTGGCGCCATGCTTGCGACTTAACCGACAGCAACCTAATGGTCTCTGTGGAACCGTAACTTCCAGATACGCGGCAGACGACTCTATTAAAGGCCCATACGAGTGTCGGAGAGCTGGGCTTGTTGCCTGGTGGAGGTATGACAAAGAGGGTGCCACTGATGCGACCGGTCAGCACAAGCGAGAGAGGTGGAGTGTCGGAAAGCGTTTGTTGAAAGGCAGCCAAAAGTGCAGCTTAGCTTCAGCCTCACAAACCAGGGTCTAATGCATGCCCCACGCTAGGATTACGCTAGGCGCACTGGAGAGCTGGGGTAAGCTTGTCGTGGCTCGCCGTTATTAGTCGCCAAATGGCGATCCCTGTAACGTGAAAGGCACTGTAGGCTTTGCTTTTCCAGATGCAGTTCTCGTGTGACATGAGCTGCTGAATAGTCACCAAGCCCAGATCACACAGGTCCAAAGTCAAGCAGCATTTGATACCGTGTTGTCGGTAGTAGGTCTTGTATCAGCAGCGCAGTCGTAGCTAGAGGTCTTCAACACGCTGCACACACGTCAGCTCCGCCAAGGGCCTGTGCCGTCAAGGGCCAGTGCCGTCTTTTCACAAGGACCATGTCTTTACAATAGGTTAATTTGATAAAATCTGGCTAATATGCAATACCTTGGAGAACCATCCAAATGTCCAATAGATATATGCCAAGATGTTACAAAAGAACGCCGGATGCCGAACACCTCGCTATGCAGGCAAATGAACCAAGATACGTAAGAACGAGAACAGCCGGCAAGAATCACGCATGCTCATCGTCGCTATCCCCAAAGCCTGCCAATAGCTCTGCCTCCAAGCCATCATCATAGTCCTCTTGCAAATCCGGCGTGACGCCATTTGTTGCGGGAGCTTTTTCTTCATCGTCTCCCTGGCCTTCTTCTGGTCCGGTAGTTTCGGGGCTTGGCAGGCCTGAGGACTTGTCTGCGCTGAGAACGTTGGTTAATGATGTAACCCGCTCCATGGTGCGCTTCTTCCTTCGTTGAAGTTTGGACGCCGATGCCACACTGCTATCGCTCTCCTCAGCTTCGCTGACGTCTGCGGAATTAGCAGCTCGCTTCCGCTTCTTCTTATTCTGCTTTGCATCTGACGCTGTGCTGTTGTCCGAGCGGACACTATCTGAATCTGATTCATGGTCATCATCGGTATCGGTTTCGTTCAAAAAATCTGCCAGCTCGTCGTCCACAGAGGCCCAGTTATCTGCTGTCAGCTCGAGCTCGACTGGAGATTCCGCAGGCTCTTCTGGCTCTTCGTCGCCAGTCGCATTGATGCTCTCGTCCTCGAGCTCGCCGAAAGGAGAGCCGCCACGCTCAGCAGGGTCTATTTCGATGCTGTATGGCGTTTCGTCGACATGTTCCCACCGTGTACAGCACTGGAACATCCATTCGGGGTTGACAATCTTGATGTGCTGATATCGCGCAGCCTGCTTGACCTTTGTCGTTTTCCGGTCCGGGTTAGCTATAACGTGTGTGGTCCGGCGGTTGACGCTTGTGGTAACTTCGGCGCCAAAGCTCCTTATCCAAAGCGCATAATCGGATCTGTCCATGTTAGTACAAATTTTTGAAACTGCAACTGAGTTCTCACGTCTGAACGTCCACGCCTAGCGGGATAATTCCCGAAAAGACGACGACTACGCCATCAAGCACCTCTTCCTTGATGCGGGGCATAATCTCAGCAACATCAGGGATGATGTCACTGAGCGCACGTTTCTTCGGGCTCTTCTCTCCCTTGAGCTCCGCGATGCGACCGCCAGCTGGTATTGCTTTTGCCTTCACATACTCGTCGTAGAATGTGCGGTGCACCTGTACCAGGTGCTTCTCAATGATTTCAAGGCCTCTGTCGTCATCGTTGAGAACACTGTGCCGTGCCTTGGGGTGCTCTACATGTTCCATTTCACCATTGGGAGCCTCGGGGAAAACTTCTGCATCTTCTGCTTGAGCATCTTCCTTGTCTAGCATGAGTTGCTGCTGTAAGAGAGGCCTCTCAGTCTGTTGTGCGATGATGACCTTTTCTTGTTCTTTCGCTTGCTGCTCAAGAACTTCTCCGCCTTCGCCTGCTGCCATGGTTAGTAATTGCTGGCCAATGTCGTTCAAGTCGCCGTTTGTTGCATCTGTGGGCGCGGGTTCCGCGGGCTTACCAGCAACTGAGACAGGTGCAGGCAGTCCTGTTTCCGTTTGCGCTACCTTGTTGGGAGGCGTTGGCGGCTTGTCCTTTGCTTGTGTAACGAGCTCCTGCTGCTTTGGCAGGAAGGCTGCGTTGATGTCGCCCGCGCCCAGGAAGAAGTTGAAGACGGGAACGCGGACCAAATGCGGGCTGTATTGCCAGACATCTGCTCGGTCATCTATAATGACCACCATGGCTGTGTTTTGGTAGAAGAGTCGCGTAAGGTTCTTCAGTTTGTCTGTGTAGTTTTCGTCTCGACTGAGGATACGGTCGCCGAAGTATTTGCGGTCGGGATCGATGATTTTCATGATGGCTTGCGCATAAGCGCGGGTCGCCATGGTGTATACGTGCATCTCGTACAGCTTTGACATTTTGTCAAAAAACTCCTTGAGGCCGGGGCGCATTTTGACGTAGTACCAGTTTGCGGCCACGTTTGACAAGTTGTCGTCAGCCAACTGGAAGCCCTTGACATCTTTCACGGCCTCGTAGTTGGGGTTCTCGGGATCTGCCTGCCACTCGGCGACTGTTCGTTCGCAGGTTGTGTGGATAACGGTCTGGTCGAGATCGACGATCAGGGTCAGCTTTTTTGAGTTCAAAAGCCGCTTCTTGGTGTCCTCCTCGGCGCGGACCGCTTCGTTGTGGCTGACGAGCAAAGCCGTGTTGTCGTGCGTCAGGTTGACGGTCGCGCGGTTTACGTCTCGCTCCTTGGTGAGGTAGTCGACCTTGGTCATGTCTTCGCCGCAGTCGACGCAGAGGCCGCCGAATTGCGTTTCGTGCGTGCATGGCTCTTCTATCTCGACAAGCTCGACTCTGCGACTGTTAACATCACTCTGTGCCTGCGCGCATCGCGTTGGGGGCAACCTACCCAGGCCGAACAACGACCGTCCCCGGCTTCACGAACCATCGCGCAATCTTCCCGCCGGTCGTCGCATCGAAATGCTGCTGCCACTTCTTCTTGACCTGCTCCTCAACCCCCCACCTGTCTTCCTCGGTCACAGTCTCCTCGTACCAGCACGTGAACAGCTTGTCGGAACGTTTGACATCCTCGTCCTTGCGCTTGTGCAGCGCCTGGATTGTGTAGGGATAGCGCAGTCCCGGCGGCGATGAGATCTTCATTCCGTGTGCGGGCGCCCATGCGACTCGCTATGTGGTGTTGTGGCAGTCGCGTCGCGCTGCTAATCGGCGCATTCGGCACGGCCGAGCTGGAGCTGGAGCTTGGACGGGACGCGAGAGAGCTATGACGCTGCAGGTCGTAACTTCGGACAGGCGCAAGTCCCCGTGACAATTCGCAAGTGCTGTGGGAACAGCTGCTTATAGGAGCGAATCGTGCCTAGGTATGCTAAGCAAATATGGTCCTGGTTGGCAATGACAGGGATTGACGTCGGGCGGTTCTGGCTCCACTTGCAACTGTCTCCCAAAGAGTTCTTGGCATTTTAAGCCCCCCAAAAGTGGCGGGCGTCTGACTGTTAAATAGTCAAGCCGCCCTGGCTAGCTTTGTCACGTGCGCTCAGCCGCGCACCTCAAGCATCTCCATCGCCTGGCAGAGACAAAGGATGACCACAAAGTCGCAACCTGTCATGCGTCGAATGCGGGCTATGAAAGGATACAGATATTGATCGCCCATCCGACATTGCAATCCAAATTCCGTCTAACATATTCCGTTGCAAAGTGAGAACATGATCGCCGTATATAGATAGGCTGCAGGCTACCACCTGCTCACACAACTGGCGCAGTGAGTCAAGCCTACCTGACTGGAATGTGCAACAGGCCATGTGTCTGGGCTTGGTTTTCTCTTGATAGAAGCCTGTGGCTGCACCAAGTGTTGCAATAATTCGTGCGCACTCTGTTTTAACTTGAAGTAATATTTGAGAAGGGCATTGTCTTATATACAAGACTCGAAAGCTCGATGAGTTATCAGCGTGGTACACAATGCTAAAAGGCCATGAGTATATCCAGCTTTACTGAAGTTCCTGGGGACAGTGCTTATTCTTTGTAGATACATTGCGCACGAACAATGAGTATCTAGTGACTTTGAATTCCATAACTAAACCTAACCAAAGTCTCGATCAATATTACCATTCCATGTCCTCGTATCCACCAAGGAGTCCAGTTTGCGCCGGTTTGCTATGCTCATTGCCAAATTACAGTACGCTCAATCTCTATAGGCAGACTCCGAATTGCGCTTCTGCGCCCCTTTCATCACCATACTGCCCAGCACCAGCGATCCTCCACCGGTGCGAGGTGCGTCCTGGTTCATGCCCACCAGTGGTGATTGGGCTTCAAAATGATGCGCAGAGACGTCTACGTCTTGACCTTCTTCAATCATGGTCCAATCTTCTTCGAACTCGTCTGTCTGCTCGTCGTCTTGCTTCACATGCTTCTTGACAAGTGTTCGAGCTCGGTCTAGCTCGCGATATATTGTCTGGATGGCGACTTGTGGACCATTGTCCTGGGTCATGTTAGTTTTGGGATCTGGAGATGGTGGGCATCATGTCTCTTACCTTGCGAATCTTTTGACCTAGAACCTTCGCCTTGATGATCATACGCTGGCTGTTTGTTGCCTCCCACAGAGCACGACTGAACACGCTAGTGTTGACTTTCTTTAGCCAGATACCCACACCCATGTCTTCTACGCGCTGAGCGAAGAAGAATTGGTCGCCGAAGAAGGGCTTGATGATTGTGGGGATACCAGCTCGAAGGCTTGCTCCGGTTGTGCCTGAGCCACCGTGGTGCACAGCTGCGTCCATTTGTTTGAATAGCCAGTCGTGTGGCGCAGCCTGTATCTGGAAAATCTCTGGCGGCAGAGGAATTTCTGGCTTCGATGCATCCTTGGTCGCGAGACGGTCAGACCAGCCTTTTGAAAGTACGCAGCGCACATCCGCCTTGAGCACAGAATCCACCACAGTCTTCGTAAGAGCTGCTGGATCGTCGATGACTATCGAGCCAAAGCCTACGTAGACTAGCTTCTTTTCATCTTTTCGCGCCTGTGTGATGAAGGCTGCCAGGTCCGCAGGCGGTTGGTAGGTGTCGCCCTCGTCAAGAAACCAGTAGCCCGTGACTCGAATCCAATCAGGCCAGTCAAGGGGGGGTGGAACAACATGAGGACTGAAGTTGTACAAGAAGGGTCGAAGGTTGGCCTGCATCTTGGACTGAGAAGTGTTTTGTAGCCCCAGCTCCCGCCGACGCCACTTGTTTACTTGAGCACTAATCGCTGTCCAGAATAGTTTGTCAAATAATTGGTAAGTCATATTGTTGTAGCCTCCACCCATTTTGTTCTCCAGGACCGAGAAAGCATGTGGATAAGCTCGAGTGCGCGACCAGGGCATAGTGAAGGCGCGAAAGTAAGGGATCTCAAGGGCTTCTGCGACGTGTATGCCAGCCATGGTACTAGGGCTCTCGATGAGCACATCCGCACCCTGGCAGGCGCGCCACGATGAGCTACACACGTCGTCGAGCCACCCACGAAACTTTGAGTTCGCCTCTTTTATGAAGCCGTATGTGAACATGCCGTGTTCGACACAGATTCGCATCAGCTCAGCGGGGTCGCCATCGACAGGGGCAAAGTCGATACCATGCTTCCGAACCCATGGCTCAAATTCAGCATGTGTTGCGATCCGCGCCTTGTGGCCTTCCTTGAGCAGCTCTTTGCAGAGTGAAATGTATGGTTGAACGTCTCCGCGAGAACCAATTGTCAGGCAAACAATTGTCAGAGGTTCAGGTGGCTTAAAGTCGACGAAGGATGCCAGCGGATCGTCAAATATCAGTGGTATACGATCATGGTCCGCTGCACGTGCAATCTCTGATACATCGATTTGTTCGTGGGTGTCGGATTGCTCTCGTGCCTGCTGCAGGAGATCGTGTTCGGCTTTGGCAGCCTCATCGTCGCTGTCGACACCAGAAGACGAAGACGCTTCTTCGATATATTTGGTATTCTCCAGAATGCGGAGTACTGTGATGGCACATTCGTCTCGATACTCAGCCTTTGAAAACTCGAAGAACAGCTCTTCGTGGCCACGTATCACGATTGCTAGACCGTGATACCCCATACGGAAGCCTTTCTCCTTGTTGACGTTTTCAATGTCTTTCATAGGTAAAATGATCTATGATTGTAAGTTCAAGGTTGAAGTGAGGTCAATTGACAAGCCTACCTTGGTTTTCGACGTGGGCATCAAGCTACGAAAGCAGAAATATCTTCCGCTAATATAGATCTTGCCGTAATTAGGAAGCATTCGTTGCAATGAAGCAAAGAACGATGACTGAAGTATTTCAGATTCCGGAAATGCAAAGTGTTCGCGGAAATTGTCAGCGGCCTTTGCTGCATCATCATCATCTTCGATGCCGTGTATTTGATCGTGAGGCTCTAAACCGTCGGCAGTGTTGTAGTGCTTGCGACCACCCGCCAGCATACCGGAGACCTTCTCGTAATAACCCATTGATTCAGTCGCTAGCAAGGAGCCCATTTCCTTCGAGCGCATCCTAAGGAACCCTGCAATTCCAGACGCTTTTTGAAGCGGATACGAGGCGATTTCTTGAAGGGCAGAGGATGAATTTGACAAACGTGGGAGTGTTTGGCTGGGGTCTGTGTCCTCCTCAGCCTCAGTTGAGGCAGGCAACAGGGAGGTGTTGGTCTGCTTCGAGGGACGAACCAATAATTGCAGGTGTTGGTCGGCGCCAGAAGATCGCGTTGTATCTTGTGAATGCCGTGCTGCCTGTTGCGGTCGCTCAGAGTGGGAAACGCCCGCTGAGTGAATGGCGGGCGCACGGAATACGTCCGAGCGATTCAAAATTTGTGAAGCTGATGCGCTACTTTCGTCCATCGACTGTATAGCAGCCGAAGACTCGGTGCCGGGATCTAGTGAGAGAGTAGCGGACTCAGTGTCTGCTGCTGGGGACAACGGTGAACGGTCAGGTGCGCGACTTTTGGTAAGCTTTTCACTACGACCACCACTGAAGCTTCGTCGTACTTCATGACTTGAGCGGCGGAGAGCGCGGCTAGCGTCCATGCTGCGTCGTACATCCCAACTCTTTCGAGGCACGTCGGTACTGGAACGCGCAGAGATATCGCTTATACTCGATCGTCCAACGTTTGGGTTGGGCAAAGGTGAAAGAGTGGCGCGGACGTTCTCTTTGATACGTGGTGTGTCATCAGGAACTATTGGCGACACAACAAGACTGTGGCGATTTGAAGTTTTCAGGGGCGCGGTGATTGGTGTGGGATTGACTTGGTTTTCAGTAGAGACCTGGTGATGTTCATTGTCGTTGATCATAATGCGCAGCACGTTGAGAGCATCTTGCCCTCTGTTGAAGAATGAGAAAAAATACTGCCTGTATTAGCATACACTGTACAAGGATGTACATAAACATACCTCGTCGATGGCGAATGTTTCCCCATTGTCGACAACACGGACTTTGACCGTATCTGCAAAGTCTAATATGGAACTTTCTTCGATCTCGATGACATTGCGAATCGGCATTGATATCTTGACGCTGTTGCCTTCGTTGTGTGTACGAAAGATAACTTTCTGTATAGATTTGACCCATTCTTTGGCACTCGCAGCGCTATCAGCCTTGAATTGGTAGGTTCTCTCGTCCGTGGTGACTGTGAAGATAGTCTCATACTCGCCCTTCTTCTTGTTCTCGACGACCTCAGCAGAGATGGCGTATTGCAGATTGATACGGTTTCGTGGAAAGTAAAGCTCTGCTGGATTGGTATAATACGACAGCACATCGCCGCGCAGGATGAACCAGTATCGATTGTATTTTGACCGGCCGCGCTTGTAAAGGTAGCCCGTTTTACTGACATCGTGCTGTGATAGTCAGATATAGTTCGATGTATATCGTAAATTGGAAAGTCTTACATGCTTCTTCGGAATGTAGGCATAGAAACAAATGTGTTTCTGAGTGATATACATGTATCCCTGGAGTAGTATGCTTTGAAGCAACCAACATGGATATTCAGAGATCACCTCCTCGGCATGCTCAAATTCGAAAATCTGTTGTATCCTAGTTGCGAGTGATACGGGGCCTCGACTCTGAGCTAGGCCGACCGAGCTTCCCTGCCCGCCCCTCCGCTCCGATTTCCTTTGTTTCTCTACGTGAATTTCGTCGCCTGTAGTGGCTCTGGCCTTCCCTTTCAAGGCATCGCCGCGCTTGTGCGTCTCGGATGGTGTTTCTGTTGATGGCCGAGGCGGCAGAAACTGGGAGGAAGACATTTGGTCGGTGTGTTGGCCGTCGGATCGCACGTCTTTCCTGCTTGATATCTTCAGCTTGGGTAGGGACCGCAGCAGCTTGTTTTCGGACAGTGCTCTGCGGTGCTTCCCAGACCCTATCTTCTCGGCTCTGGAGTCTTCTTGTGGCGGTCGGAAGTCGTTCGCGGTACGCAGCCTACTGAGTCTCGCAGCACCATCCAGGCGGTCATGGAGTGTCTTCCCTTTGCCATCATCGTCGCTGTCGCCCGAGTCCACCTCCTGCATGGTGCCTAGATCTACTTGTGACTGCCCTCCAGCGCGAGCGATGATGGAGAATATTGACTGGTTCATGGACATGGCGTCGCTGCGCTTTGGCGCAGTCACATCTTCCTGCGCATCGTCGCCGTCCTTGAAGCGCTCTGGGATGTCCAGCGACAAGCCGCGTGTATCCCGTCCGATGTCTTTGCGCTTCTTCGTCAGCCTACGGCTGCTTCTATCTCGCCCTCTGTCTTGTGAAGCCATGGTGAATGTGGGTAGCGCGTGTAGCGTCAAGGCTGTGGTGGGACGTTTCGTTGTGCTCTGGGGGCCTTCTGGGTTACGAGCGGAAGTGCTGCGGCAAACAACGGGGCTTGGGTGCAGGGGATGCACGAACGAGGCTATACAGGCAGAAGCGGTCACTGCGGTAGGCAGTTAGAGAGCGACGCCGTTACATGGTGAACAACGAGATGACGGACGATGCGCTGACAGCTGGTGCGCTCACAAGACAGTACTCTCAAGTGCTAGCGCCGGGACACTTGCATGAGCACCTGCAGTACGTGGGGTGATAAGACACGTGCCAGGCTGCCAGTCTGTCCGTGGACCTTCCGGCTGCGGCTCAACAATATCGTAGGGACCGCCTATTGTCGGACATGTCGACTGTCTCTAGCACTGTCATAATATCCTGTTGCTAGCACTCAACTGTTGTCAAGGGAAGCTAAGCTCGTGCGTCATCACTCCGCCTATCGATAACGCTCTGTACTGGCGCAACGCACCGACTGAGCAACGGATGTCCTCCTGAAGCTGTACGGAGTTCTCTTGAAAGCATAACGAATCAAGTATCATCACTGCAGTACCAACCACTTGACACTTGGCTTGCTTCATTCCTGATTTGATTCGCGCTAATCGACATATCCATGTATCAAACCAAAGACGCAAGCTACTATGCGTACGAACATTCTGATCCAAGAGCTTTCAACCGACGAACCAAAGTACTTCAATCAACGTGCAGGACATACAATATCAGAACCTTTACTTGGACTTGGCAAGACCGACGGCGTTGTTGCCGACATCGTAGACAGAGTACCACTTCCTGAGGAACGCATCGCCGAGAATAGCAAGAGGTCCTACTGGCTCTGGGAAGTCCATACCCATGAAGGCAGAGATACAAGATCCCTGAACCTCAAGAATGTAGTCGAAAGCGCTGATGGTAAAGTTGTGGCCAGTGAGCGTGAAGGTGAGGTCGGGCAGACCGTCACGCTTGTCGCACTCAACAGTGTACTGGCCGTTGAAGCCCTTCTTGGCTCCGATCTCCTTGTTCCTGTGGATAGTCAGCGACATTATCAGGTTACTTGTGGCTAGAATCAACATACAGAAGCTCGGCAATGGTGGAGGGAAGAGCAATAAGCGATGTGCCGGTGTCCAGAATAACACCAGTGTCATCCATCTCGGCAGTCTCCTTGCCAAAAGTGATGGCATCGAGGTCAACCTCCCAGTAGGCCTTGCGCCTCAAAGGAAGCTTGATCAGCTTGCCGCTGTAGTGGCTCTCGTCAATGCCGCCAAAGGTCGCCTCAGACTCCTGCTGGGCGTTGGTGTCGCCGAGGTAGAAGGCAAAGACGGGCTCGTCAAGGAGGCCCTGCTCGAGCATGTTGTAGAAAGGTGGGACAATCTTGTTTACACTGATGGTGTCGTAGCCAAGGCCCATGATGCCATCGAACCTGCCGAAGGCAAACGCGAGTCCAGGCTCAGAGGTGGCCTCGGCGAAGTCCTGGTTCTTGACCTTGAGGTCACCAATCTGGAAGACGTCGTTTGACACAAAGCCGCTCAGCTCGCCGGATCCGTAGCGGATCTCGAACGAGGTGCCGTTCTTCTTGTATGTGGACGACGACGACGAGTCGTACTTGGTGTGTAGGTAGCATGCAATCGAGTTGCATTCAGACGACGGCACCCAGAGGTTGGAGCTGCCGGTGTCGAGAACGACCTTGAACGTCTGGGGTGGCGTGCCGAGGGAGATCTCGGAGAAGTCTGTGGCGAGTAAGTAGCTGTCACACGCGGTTGCGAAGCGTCCAAGAGCGGTAAAACGTACACTGGGCGTTTAGGAAGTTGCTGACGGGCACCGGGTGGCTGCCGTCGGCGATGTAGGGCGCTTTGAAGACCTGCTCCATGTGCGACTTGGCCTGTATGCCCATGTACTTCTGACCAAGCGCAGCAGCCTGCTGCTGGATGTCGGCGTGCTTCTGTCGCGCATGTTAGATTGTCGCTGTCGCGTGATGCGTCCGATGCCACGACTGGGAATGACTTACAAGCTGCTCCGATAGAGGAACCTTCTTTCAGCGGGATGCGGTGGCATGCCGGCCGTGGCGCCCGCGACCTAGGCCGCGGGTTACCATCGCTGTTCTTTCTGGTGGCGGATGGGTAGGGTAAACTAGCCGGAGGGAAGGAGAGATGCGGGTAGGGGGGGAGGCATGGATTGGATGGACTTG